>NC_020496.1:7636753-7731189 GCF_000184155.1 Fragaria vesca subsp. vesca
GACAAGTTTGAGACACAAGGTGTTATGCCGGTGTTTATGCAGGGGTTTGGTTAGGAGGTCAGCAGGCTGATCAACTGAAGGAATGTAACAAACACGATGACTGCCAAGGGCCACTTTTTCGCGAACAAAATGATAGTCGAGCTCAATGTGTTTGGTACGGGAATGAAAGACTGGGTTGGAGGCCATGTAAGTAGCACTGAGGTTGTCACAATGAAGCATAATGGGAAGATTTATGCGGACACCAAGTTCAAAGAGGAGATAGCCTAACCAGGTAGTTTTTAGCAGAGGCATGAGCTAGAGAGCGATATTCGGCTTCAGCACTAGAGCGAGCCACTGTAGGCTGTTTCTTGGAGCACCAGGAAATGAGATTAGAGCCAAGGTACACAAGATAGCCTGTGGTGGAGCGGCGTGAGTCAGGGCAGCCGGCCCAATCAGCGTCCGAGTAAGCAGAGAGGAGAACAGGTTGGCGTTGAGGACTAAAGAAAAGACCATGGTCAAGAGTTCCTTTGACATAGCGGAGAATGCGCTTGGCTGCTATTAGATGAGAGGTACGTGGCTGACTCATGAACTGAGCAACTGAGTTCACAGCGAAGCTTATATCCGGACGCGTGATCGTGAGATACTGAAGGGACTCAACAAGTTCACGAAAAACTGTTGGATTGTCAAGGAGATCACCGTCGGTTGCTGTTAGAATTGGCTTGGCTGCTAACGGAGTGCTCATAGGTTGGCTGAGGAGAAGGTCATGCTTCTTAAGGATGTCATGGGCATACTTAAGTTGGTTAATGTGAAGGCCAGCTGGAGATGAAGAGACCTGTAAACCAAGAAAATAGTGTAGAGACCCCATATCCTTTATATCAAAGCCGCGACCAATAGCTCGAATAAAGCTCTCAACAATTCCATCACTACTACCAGTCACAATAATGTCATCGACGTATAACAGGAGGTATATGGTGTGAGGCCCGTAGTGAAAGATAAATAGAGAGTGATCAGCTTTACTTTGGTGAAAGCCTGCAGAGAGAAGAAAACCACTGATTCGATGGAACCAGGCACGAGGAGCTTGTTTGAGTCCATAGAGGGACTTGTGAAGCTTGCAAACATGTGTTGGATGATCAGGATCAACAAAGCCAGGGGGCTGAGTCATGAACACGTCTTCAGCAAGAAAACCATTGAGAAAGGCATTTTTGACATCAAGTTGGCGAAGCTTCCACCCTCGAGAGACCGCAATGGCAAGGACTGTACGAATTGTGGCCGGTTTAATGACTGGACTGAAGGTTTCGTGATAATCGATGCCTTGACGCTGATGGAATCCCTTGGCAACAAGTCGAGCTTTATATCGATCCACGGTACCATCAGGGAGTCGTTTAATCCGGAAAACCCACTTGCAGCCAACTGTATTTTGTGAAGGAGATGGGGGAACAAGGGACCAGGTTTGATTCTTCAAGAGGGCGTTGATTTCGTCAGCCATAGCCAAACGCCATTCCTTGGATTGAGATGCCTGAGTATAACAAGTGGGTTCCATATCATCAATGACAGATAGAAGAGCTCGAGATACCTGACCAGTTCCATCAGTGAGAGTTCTTTGGAATTGTTCTAAACCCTAAACCCTATTCCCTTGTTTCGGCGATTTTTGCCGGAATTACGGCCAGCACCACCATTACCAGCATACGGGCGGCGACCAGATCGATTGGAGGTTGAACCACCGTTGTTGAAAAGAGCAGTGGCGGTTGGTAAAGTAGCCGACGGTGGTTGCTGCGCCTCAAAGGCCAAGATCCGGGCACGAAGATCAGAGAAGCTAGGGAGAGTGGTCTGTGACAAGGCAGTGCGAAGCATTAGATAATCAGAACCAAGACCATGGAGAGTAGCAATTACCAGGTCGGCGTCAGAGACGGGCTGATTAATGGAGGCAAGAGCATCAGCAATCGACTTGGCATGTTGCAGGGAAGCATCAACAGATTGGGTCCCTTTTTGAAGCTCATACAGTTGAAGTTTCAAGTTTGTGGCATTGGCAGCAGATTTTTGGTTGAAGAAATTAGCGAGACAGTCCCAAATTCCCTTGGATGTTGTCTCTCCAAGGCAGATCCGAGCAACGGGTTCGGTGAGAGAGGTAGTGAGAATACTAACAATCTTCTGATCTTCAACATACCAGGCTTTATACGCCGAATTGGGTTGGGTGGATGCCGGAGTAGTGCCACTGGCTGGAACATCGACTGTGCGATCTGGGGCCGGAATGGAGCCATCGACATAGCCCCATAGATCAACACCATTGAGATAGGACTGGATGGGGACAATCCAAACTAAATAGTTGGATTCAGTGAGTTTGGGAAAAGAAGAGGTGTTTTGGTTGATAGAAGAGGAAGAGGAAGCCATTGAAGGACAAAGAAGAGAAAAGAAGACAGGGAAGAGAAGACGCAGAAAAGCAGAAAAACAAGGAAGAAGAAAAAGACACAGGTATGGATCTTTAGGTTAAACTGATACCATGTAGAAATATATTTCCCCTTAATCGAAATTGATTACAAAGCTTACATAATATAGGCTAGTGTGTTTGACATTTACAGAAGGAAATAAGGAATAGTAATGCCTATAATTACAGAATCAAAACTATCCAAAACTATATATAAGTTAGGACTCAATTCTGAATAATGGAGGAAATCACTCTTGTGATTGAATCTGAGATTGAGTGAATCACTCTCTTAATTGAGGCTGTGAATGTGCTCCAATAATTACGCAGATTAACCTTCTGTATATTTGAAATTCCCATCAGTCCATTTCAGTCCTGAATATCAGTATATGTATTCTTTTTCAAATTCTTTTACCACACACTAGAGCATGTCATAAACAGATTATGTTGAAACTTTTTGCACTTACCATCCAGGCCCGGTCCTTGCCCAGTGCTGCCTGTGCGACCGCACTAGGCTGAGAACCAGAAAGGGCACGAAAACATTTCACACTTCTCTAATTGCTTGCCGTCTTCATCAGTTGACTGAGTTCTGCAAAATTGCAAATTCCCTTCAGTTCTGAATATATATCAAAAGGTGTTGGTTTGGCTTGTCACTACAGCCCACACGTGTGGGTGTGCTTTTTGTGGATTGACAGCTAGCCAAGCCTGCAGATAGCACACGTTTTTATTCCTTATCGTATAATTGTATGAAGTTATACTATATTACACAATTAAACTAGCTCCCACATTTGAAGATATATGTGAGGTATTACTGATTAAATATTAAAAAAATTATAATTCCACGTTTTAAAGAAATTGTGATACAACCAACTTAATCACTGTACGTGTGCTATTTTTTGTAGACATTTTTTGTAGTGAATGTTATCTAGAACTTGTAAAGTACTCAGGTTTATCTATCTTGTTCAAGAAAGATTAGAAATATCTATCGAATTAAGATTCATGATGTATCTAACATATACTAATTAAGACTAATAGACATTTCTTAAAGATATAAGGACTTTATGTTATTCTGCAAGTTTCTATAGTTTTTATTGAAGTTTTATCGATCTTGATATTTTCTCAAAAATTCCAAGTTTTAGATCATTGGTATTTCCACGATCTTCGATATTTTAGTCATTTGTATGAACAATATAATCTATCAGACTTGTTTCCCAGATAAAACGAAAATTAGATATATATATATATATTAATATACATAATTAAGAGAAAAATTATTAATAAGGGGCAAAAAATCTTATATAAGAGGTTTTTTTAGATAACAATGGTAAGAGTATACAAATAGGTTTGAAACCAAAAAAAATTAAATAAAAAATTTAATATAAGGGGCACAATGATTTTTTTCGCACTGGACCTTCAACTCTTCAGGACCGGCCTGTTACCATCATTCACTAAACCACAGTTATATCAGCTTAAAGTTTTGGCAGATATATGTCAGTGCTAATGTCACACACATGGGCAGCTATTAGGTCCATTGCAATGAATTATCACAGTTACTAACTTTCATAAGAAACTAAAAGTAGCTTCTCGATCAACCAACTCTTGAACCTAAAACAGAAATTGTTTCTCTCTGTTCAGTTGCTCTGATCCAGTTTTGTTTGTGGCACCAAATTATAACATGGATTCGAACAGAGAACAACTCTTGGAAAATGGCAACTTGAAGGGCACAAGTAGAACCGAGGAGGAGGTTCACCATGGCATGACTGTTAGTGTTCAAAATGGGAAGGTTAGGAGGGTACTCAGTAACCTTCAGGTTGTTCTTCTGGGGACCAAGCTTTCGGTACTCCTTCCCACCATTCCTCTATCCTTTGTTGCTGTCTACTGTGGCTTTGGAAAGGTCAGTGCTTCTTAACTCTGTATCCTTAGAATACAAGTAATTTCTTTATGGCTAGCTTGGTTACCAAGATAATGACAAATAGATCACTAAATGCAAGCATTGAGGATTCATAGAATCTATATATAGTAGGACTGTAGGAAGTTTCTTCAATTATTTATTTTGTTGGAAACGCTGTCGTTGTTAGAAGATCATAACTTTTTATACGATCGAAATCTATGGTTTCTTCAAAAGCACTTGTGAACCCTTGTGACTTTGTGAGGTGATTCCTGAGACAATCTATGTACGTACAGTTGTGACTTTATGAGGTGCTTCCTGAGATAATCTATAGTATATACTTCCGAAAGCACTTCAAAATATTTCGTCAAATAATGCTAAAAGCGCTTTGGAGAGTTCAAAAAATCAATTCAGATCTTTAGGGTACACCTTGAAACATAGTCCTTCCAACATACTATTTCTTGTTTTTCCTAACAGGCTTGGATTTTTACTATGAGCTTGCTTGCACTAACCTTACTTGCTGAGCGAATCAGCTTTCTCACAGAGTAAGTCATACTACATGCAAATTCTTATCAGCATAAAGTTAATCTTCCAATGATGAGTGTACACAATTGTTTTAGTTAATCCCTTTCCACTGGCATTTTGTATTTCACATTGCAGACAAGTAGCATACTACACTGGTCCAACAGGTACCTAACTCGCATTTCCCCCTTTGTATATTTGTTTGGTTGAATTGAACTAAAATTGTCACCAACTCAATTTCATTTTTTATTTTTTTGTCTTGCAGTGGGAGGGCTTCTAAATGCAACATTTGGAAATGCCACAGAGCTGATTATAGCAATTTCAGCTCTAAATCAACACAAATTGCGGTTGCTCAAGTACTCTCTCTTGGGTTCAGTTCTTTCAAATCTTCTTTTAGTTCTTGGGACATCTCTTTTTTGTGGTGGCCTTGCCAACCTAAGAAGTGAGCAAAAATTCGAACGAGTAAGATCTCATTACAGTCTGCAATACCCAACTAGCTAAATTCATATAATTTTTGTCCTTTTAATTCTCTTTTATTCACAGAGGCAGGCCCATGTGAACTGCCTCCTTCTAATGCTAGGTGCATTCTGTCATATGCTGCCTATGTTGCTTCAATATGCCGGGGACTCTACTGTAACAGGAGGCCAAGCACTGGAGCTATCAAGGGCCCTTAGTATCATTATGCTGTTCTCGTATGCTACATACCTGTTCTTCCAGTTATGGACTCACCGCACATTTTTTGAATCAAACGAAGTAATTATCCCTCACCTTCATCTTGCATTATTGCTGATGTACACTTTGTTGATTTCACCCTTTTAGTACAGGATGTAACTTATGCAGCAAGTAACATAAGGAATAAAAACAAAGCTAAGAAAATGGGTTATATATATCCCTTGTGTGAATGATTCACAATGTTACCTTTATGGTAATAAGATTCCCATAACACAAATGGGGTGAGTGCCCTTGCTAATCTTAGTCCAAATCCTTAATTCCAACAAAATGGATTAGTTTGTCAAGAGTGCATTTTGATGGAAGTTTGACAGAATTAAGGTTGGGTGCTAAAGCCGGTAAAAGGCACCGACCGTGAAGGTGTTCTTAACATTGTGAATCACCACTGACCAATAAGGAAAGTTGAGCTATATTCTCATAGAACTATCATTAGAGTTCTTGTTTACATTACTTGATCAAATATGCGACTGATATCAGGAATCAAATGATGATGACGATGATGATGTGGCTGCAGTAGGTTTCTGGAGTGGATTTGTATGGCTATTTGTTGTTACAATAATCACAGCTTGGTTGTCTGAGTATGTGGTTGGCACAATTGAGGTAATTCCTACTATTGTATATAATCTGCTTTTGATGAGAATGTACACACTTCGATCAACATTCTGAAATGTTCCTAATTGTATAAGGATGCATCAAAATCTTGGGGTTTGTCTGTGAGCTTCCTCAGCCTCATCTTAGTTCCAATTCTTGGAAATGCAGCGGAGCATGCAGGTTCAATCATATTTGCTCTTAAAAACAAATTGGTGAGTAACACTATACATAATAATATTGTACACCAAATAGTATTTCAGGTTTTCCCTTCCCTTTTTTAAAATGCCAAGTACAATTCTTTGCATTCATAAACTTTACATGATTTTCCTCAAAAAAACTCTACATGATTTCCTTTTTGCTCAATTGCAGGATATATCTTTAGGAGTCTCTCTGGGATCTGCAACTCAGATCGCCATGTTTGTGGTGCGAGTTCATAATCAAAGCTAAAAACTTCATGAGTTCTTGAAGCTATTTTAACTTCCTGAGCTAAACATTATGAGACTTCTGTTAATTGTCACTAATAGGTGCCAGCGTGCGTCGTTGTTGCTTGGATAATGGGCATTAACATGGATATCAACTTCAATCTCATCGAGACGGTGTCTCTTACTCTAGCAGTGATCACCACATCCATAGCTTTGCAGGTAACTTTCACATTAACATTCATAACTTCGTAAATATATGTTGGAGTCTTCTAAATCGTATTCCTTTTGTTTTACAGGATGGAACTTCCCATTATGTGAAAGGGCTGATTCTTATTCTTTGCTACATTGTTATTGGGATCTGCTTCTTGATATTCGAAACACCAATGGGTAAGTAGTGAGTTATTGACAAATACAGAAACCGCTGACACCCTTCTCAATCCTCGGAAAAAAGACATCAACATGTAAAAATCATAATTTCTGTTCCTCAGATGAAGAAACAAAAAGGACGAACATGCACTTGAGACTGAAACCATGGATGAAGGAGTAGTGCTTCAAGTAAGAGGTATGAGTGCAGCCGTTCAGGTGAGATATGGACTCTCAGGGTCACAGCTCCCGGAATTGGAAATAGTGGTTAGCCATGTAAAGGATTGAAGCGTCTTTGGTCATAGAGAAGTTACAATCAACTCGTATGGAGTGTGGACTATGGATAGCTCATAATGTTGATAGCATGTCTTCTTTCTGTGTTTAAATTTTATGGCATTGTGGCGAACCAGCTAAAATGAGAGAAACTGCGATGGAACTTCTCAAAAGCATTTCGGCCATATTGTTTCAGCTTTCCGTATCGATTTGCTGGTTCCATTCAAAACCGAAGTGCAACAGACACTATAAAACTCGTTTTAAAATTGTAAATCCTAAAAAGAAAAAGGCGTACATATATATAGATAGCATATCAAACATATTGATCATAATTTTCCAGGTGCCTTGATATAAATTTGAAGGTAGAACCGTACATATATCAACCATGGTGATCAATGAATAAATTGGCATGGTGCCTCAAACATATATAGCCTTTCCACGATCCCCTATCATGCATTATCCTTGAATATCATATTGACTCCCAATAATCTCTGCCGCCTCTCCTAAAATTTTTCTATATATAACCTGCAGTTTTCTCCTTCTTGAATCTTGATGATCATACTGATTCCCAGCTAGCTAGCTGTCTTTGCCGTCCAATTTACGTTCTCCATTATTTGAATGTACACAATCTGAATAGTGTTTCTTGTCCAATCTCCAGTAGCTCAAACCAATCCTAAATCATATATTTTCTTAGATTTCGAGAATTCGAGTACTGATGTATTAGAAGTATTGGAGAGGAATAGATCCCACATCAGAAAAATGACAAATAAAATATAACTTATATGTGGATGGATCTTATCCAATTGTATCGAGACCTTTTGATTAAAACCCAACACCTTAAAAATGGTTAAGTTGAGACAGTATCGGTACAATGTGATCCACGGGCTACGCTTGTCGTTGTTTAACATGGTATCAGAGCGGGTCCCTCTCCAATTACTTCTCCAATTCTCATGGGCCCGATTTGGGTTCATTCTCTCGTCCGGTCCGGGATTCTATTCTCTCGCCCGGTTCCGGCTTCTTGTCTCACCATCGGAATGTTCCGATTGGATTGTCACCAAGTGTCCTTTGGTTCGTTCCGTCCTGATTCATTTCACGTGCGGACTTTGAGTCAGGTTGCACGTGAAGGGGCGGTATTAGAAGTATTGGAGAGGAATAGATCCCACATCAGAAAAGTGACAAATAAAATATAACTTATATGTGGATGGATCTTATCCAATTGTACCGAGGCCTTTTGATTAAAACTCAACACCTTAAAGGTGGTTAAGTTTGGACAGTATCGGTACAATGTGATCCACGGGTCACGCTTATTGTTAAACCTTATCGCTGTTTAACATGATGTTGATGCATGCATGCTCGATCACGAGCGCCCGGCCCTTTGGTATATATGCAGAGCCATATATCAGAGGACATCTTTGGCCACATATGTCATTATTTTGGATCTGACCCGCCGTATATCACAGAAATTTTGCGTGGTAAGTATTTCATAAGAGCATTTCTTCGTAGTTTCATAATGATGTGAACTAACCGTGCAGAAGATCCAAACCTTAACTAAAAGGCTATATATTTTCGTTTTGGCCAGTCGTGTTTATGCTTTGACCTATGAACTCCGTAGAACGAGAGCTTAAATTTGCGTGGTAATTAGCTCGTGACGTATCATCATCAATGTATATGATATTGACGTTGCCCAACTAGCTAGCTCAAGTCCAAATCATCCGTATTATGCTTCCGTACTCTTGATTAACCCACTCTTTGACGCAACAAGCCCTTTTTGATACAAATTCGCATCATCATAGATGCTTATGCAGATATCCCAAAATCGACCTTTGAGGAATACTTAGATCTGGAATCTTCTCGTCGACCTAACTTGTTGTACATAATGTGCATGTTGTCAAAAGTTAGCTAAGTTTTAACTTGAAGTCACATGCAAATACAATAATATATATGGACCACGGTACGTATTACGTACCAAATTGAACTCAGAAATGCCAAACAGGAGTTACTGATTCATTAATTCTAGCTACCAGCAGAACTAGTACGGTTGAACTGTAAGAACTCCAAGTATGATTAGTTATAGTCATGCATACAGAGAAGTCGAGAACTCCTTTCAAGAAAGACGTAGATCCTCTTATTCTAAAAAGACCCTTCATCTTTCCCGACCAATATATGCCTGTATATGTTTCACTTTGACAGAATTATTCACAGATCTGTTAGCCATATTTGATTGCTCTACATTGCATACTTCCCTGAACTATATGCGAATTGACCATTTTTACGATGATACTTCCCTAAACTATCTGAAAGTAAAGATGATCGAAGGTTAATATATGAGTTAATGACCAATAGCCCTAATTTTAAGACATATATAGTAAAAGTTCGTCGGTTAAAGAAGGATCTGGCGTACCTCCTTATTAGGTTTACGTGGAAGTGAATTATATTATGTCGACAATAGCATACGAAATAGTATATATACTTACAAACATAGAACTCGATCGACGAGATCGACAATATCATCAAACTGTGCAACATGCAAATCAGAGAGAGACACTTCTAAATGTACGTATACGTCTATATCTGGAATCAATGATCTTGCCAAACAGCCCTAGCCTGGAGACGTCAGGGAGAAACTTCGTCGAAATTTCATAGCAGCTCAATTATTTGCCCTCCCCACAACTACAGTTCCTTTCAGTGATCAATGCAAAATCATGTACAGGATCGTCGATCAAATCCAGTGTCGTCCATTTCCGGCCATCACACGTTGTTAGGGCTAATAGGCCGGTGGGATGAAGCTTCGTGGAAGCTCGTCTCTCTAACTCTTAGCTAGGGTTTCTGTGACAAATATACTCATGTGGGGGCAAGCTATAACTAATTCTAATAACTGGGTACACATATCAATGTATATGTGGCCTGTTTTGGAGTACGTATATATCATATGACGTCCTACTGGAGGCCTGAAGCTGTCCACAATAATACGATGAACATCGATCTGGAGGAGCCAGAGCTTTATTATATAGCGAGAAGTTGGAGCCATACGATTCATTACAGGGCAGATGATATTATTGATGAGGATAGAAACAAAGTTTCTGGGTCACTTGCCAAATTCTCACTGGCCGTAAATTGAAGAGCGAAAACATAACCGGCGGCATAGGAAATTTGATAAATATGGTTTCACGATGAAAAATTACCGATTTATGATATGTTTCTTCACATGAGATGGCCATCTTGAAACTGATACCAACCCTATCGAGAGAGACTGCATTCGTTATCTAATGCTATAAATTCGCCATAACTTATGCCCATTTCCGGAGAACATAAATATGAGTTGAGAAGTTGGTAAAAGTCTAGGTGTGGAACCCCATATCCAGGTTCGAATCCCAACTGACGTTAATTGGAGTTAAATCCTAATTTATTCTTGGTGACCAGAGGGGAGGAAACATTCTGATAAAATTCTCTTAACGTGGATTAGTCTCTGGGTTTGGAAAGACTTTGAGGATTCCATCGTTGATACTCTCAACACATACACACACAAATGAGTTGAGAGACTACATGCAAAATACCAACCAAAATATATAGCACTTTGAAATAAGCATCATGTTGAAATTTGGCGTTAAAAAACCCTTACTGTAGCTGATTCGATCTAGCCGATTTATATTAACTGCTTCAAGTAAACTACTTCAATGGCGGCTATGAAATATAACTTTATAGTTCTAGATCATTAGTAAGGTTGTATAAGATTGTTTGAAAGCAACTTATAACCATAAAAAGATATGTAAGATATCATATACAATGATATATATATTTATACAATGTATAAATGTAAATGCCTGATTGAAAGAGTCGGGTCGACCTTGAACATAAAATAACGAGAATATATACAGGTATCAGCTAGTACTGCTACTAATTAAGAGGGAAAAAACTGTGAACAAATTGATCACAATTATATCCAAACCATATAAGCAAACTGTGAAGAAAAACTTCAACCAACTTATGACCTTGAGTAGAACCCTTTCGAAATCGAAGCTGGATAGCCGAAAATGTATGCATGAAAGTGAAAACTTGGTACAACTGACGAGCTACAACCCAGGATATATATAGCACACACTTTGGAAAGTAAAATTGACCTTTCAATAATCAATAGTACTACCTATTACCGCACGAAATTTCTTTCTACCTTCCCAACTTTGGAGCTTTGCAGGTTCTGTACTAAAACTACCTGAAATCTCAGTTTTTCTCAATAATATTGCCTTTTATACAGATGTCATCATAAAAAACGAAGACATAGAACCAAGTTTCTGGATTGCTCATACTCTCCATGTGAGTACTGTTTGTCATATCTATCTGAGTGTTGCGCATGCCCTAATTTAAGCATCGAAAGCGAACCATAACCGACTGTTTTGTACTACTCAAGAGTATTAGAATTTCTAGATTAGATTGAGTGAGTTTCTACGAAGGTTCCTATAGATAGCTAGCGTCAGTTACATACCTACTCGACCCTTAATTCAATGATTTGTTTGATATGAATTATGACAGATGATGACCATGATCGACAGCCATGTCATTATCAGTTTCTGGTAACAGATCAGTAAAAAAAATAAAAAATTCAACTTCCTTTTTTAACTCTTTGGTAACTGTTCGTTCTTTGTCTTCGAAGAGTTTGCCAGATATTCTTCGAGGACTGCATGCACTAGTCAAGCTTTGAGGCAGTGAAGTATAACTATCCTTGGATTTACGTCAATTAATTAATAGATAGATATGCATGGTATTGTTTGTTTGGGAGAGAATAAGTTCCGAGATCGACATCACTATCCATGAGTGAATAAGTAGTTACAACAGTATATTTCGATTCTTATCAGTTGTAAGGCAAAGAATTCATCATTACATTGCAAAGACTTGAAACCTAGTACAATTTTGCTCAAATCCCACTTTTCATCATTTCTTTTTACAGCCGCCATTTCTTCACTTTGTCTTCATTTTGCTAGTCAAGATAAATCTTCTTTGTCATGTCAACTAAATAATCTAAATTTTAAAAGAGTTTCGGCGGAGAGAGGATTCGAAGTGTACTTAAACCAACATGAATAGAATGTTAGATGAAATTTATCATATTATTTAAGTCTTTAGATAATAGTAAACTAAATATATCAAATTGTTGTTGATTACACCTTGGTGCATAGAAGAATTTTCGGTTTTAGCCAACCATAGTTCTGGTGGAGTATTGAATGACGTCTCATTCGTTTCTTGCGCTTCTAGTAAATGCATTGCCCAAAATGTACGAGGATTCGTCGGCTCATCATATCTTGTAATGTAGAACTGGTGAGACAATGGTTTCCATGGGATAGTCCTAAACTTCCTAATTTGTTCTACTTAGGAAAAAGAACACTGATATATACCAGATTACCAGTAGAGTGTAAACATCCTGTGTGCCCCCATTGAAAAATCAATTGCAAATAATCTAGCCCCTTTTTATTTCTTGAAGACATCTTACCAGATTTTATCCATAAGTTTTAAAGATCTACCTTTATTTTTGTACCAAACCCAGATTTTTCTTGAGGTATTTTCAGCCTGGTTTTGGCTGTAAATCCCCAAAAGAAAAAAGAAAAAAGAAAAAGAAAAGGAAAAATGAAAATGAAACTTCGAGGAAGCAGCTCACTTGCTTGCCTCACTAGAACACCAGTCCCTATTTATACTGTATAACCCTCCCCCAAATCTATATCACATTCTGAGAATTATAGCTTGCATAGTACTATAATACGGTCCCTCCTTGTCTTCTTTCGGTTTCTGTAAACCATCCCTTTGTCCTAATCTGGTGTTGCACTAGCTAACATGGCTTCGAACCAAGCAGAACCATGGCTACTGGAAAATGGTAACCCCAAGGTCCTAACCAAGGAGCACCGGAAGAAGTCCGCTCACAACAGGTCCTCCTCTTCACTGAGGAAGAAGTCCGATCGCACCCTCGTCTCGAAAATTCCGTGTATCCTTCTTAGACAATTCCTGGCCAATCTTCAGGAGGTTATATTGGGTACCAAATTGTCAGTGTTATTCCCAGCCATCCCGGCAGCCATTGTGGCTGACTCTGTTGGCTTTGGAAGAGTGAGTACTAACCCTAATTGATCCTTCATCGCTAGGGTTACAATGAACAGTGACCTCACAAATTTATATGCTATTATATACACCGGCAATTATTTTCCGACAGCGGAATATTGTGTTGTTGGATTGTAAATTTAGCCTTAAATTAAGGATAACGCTTTAGGAAATTATAATTTTCAACTGAAAATCAAAAGTAATTGATTGCATATGCGGTTTGATTAATTTCTTATATATGACCTTAATTGATTATAAATTTTGATACAGCCTTGGGTCTTCGCTCTGAGCCTAATTGGACTAATGCCACTAGCTGAACGTGTTAGTTTTCTCACAGAGTAAGTACAATTTTTGAGATCATTAGTCTAATTTCCAGTAATTACATGCATTAACATTGACTGCAATATTAATTCTGATTATATTTTTCCTTTTAAATTTCCAATTGCAGACAAATTGCTTATTTCACTGGTCCAACAGGTAATCAAATATTACATGCAAGTATGGTAAAACGAATAATTGATTAACAATGTAATTTTTTTCTAATTTATTTGATTTGGTTAATTGAATTTACAGTGGGAGGGCTTCTTAACGCGACATGTGGCAACGCCACCGAGCTGATTATAGCCATCTTTGCTCTGAGCCAGCACAAAATCGCAGTGGTGAAATACTCTCTTCTGGGTTCGATACTCTCCAACCTTCTCTTAGTCCTCGGCACTTCTCTCTTCTGCGGTGGCATCGCTAACCTCAGAATTGAACAAAAATATGACAGAGTAAGTAGATATCCTTATCACGAGTATTGTTCACTGTTTTATTCTATCAAAGTATCAATGCTAATTCTGATGTTTGGTGTTTACGCAGAGACAAGCTGATGTCAACTCTTTGATGCTGCTGCTGGCTCTGCTGTGTCACTTGCTGCCACTGCTCTTCACGTTCGCAGCAGAAAAGTCCATGGCCACCGCGGTCCCCACTCTCCATCTGTCGAGAGCTAGCAGCGTTGTCATGATGATTGCTTACGCTGCCTACATTGTCTTCCAGCTCTGGACGCACCGCGAGTTATTCGAAGCTCAGGTGATTAATTCGATTAATTAATTAATCAAATCATTACTCGAACGATTTCAGTTTTGTTCGTGTCGTATCATTTGATTAGTACTAATCTGTTATGGTGTTATTGGTAATTAGGAATCGGAGGATGATGATGATGTTGCCGAGGAGGAAGAGGCTGTGATTGGATTCTGGAGTGGTTTTGTGTGGTTGGTTGGAATGACTGGAGTTATAGCTTTGTTGTCTGAGTATGTCGTCGGAACGATTGAGGTAATAAATCAGACCGCACAAGATTGTTTGAAATTATTTAGATTCATTCATTGAGATTGTCGTCGTATCAATGACCAAGTGATTTGTTGAACAGGAAGCATCCGATTCTTGGGGGTTGTCTGTGAGCTTCATCAGCATAATCTTGCTGCCTATTGTTGGCAATGCAGCAGAACATGCAGGAGCTGTCATTTTTGCTTTCAAGAACAAGCTGGTAAGTGGAATATATGTCTCAAATTGTATTCTCCTATGATCGATTTGTTTTCAATTTACAGACATTACTAATTTATCAACAATCTCCTTACCAGATTGGATTCGATAACATTTTTTTTCCCGATGATTTGATAACATTGTGAACCACATTTTTAACTGAAATGAAACTTACTTTTATTCATCAGAAGTTTCACATTACATTCTTGATGGCATCTACGTACAATGTGTAGCATTTTGTATAACTGTAGTAGATTAATTCTTAATATTTACTTGACGCCATTGCAGGATATAACTCTCGGTGTCGCATTGGGTTCTGCAACTCAAATCGCCATGTTTGTGGTAAGGAAATTGGATTCATGTTAAATTATTCAACTTAATTTTGAATTACTTCTCCTATTCTATCTTGCTTGTTTTTAAAACTAGCTAATGAAACTCTATTCATACTATGAATTTGCAGGTTCCATTTTGTGTCATCGTAGCTTGGATTATGGGTATTGACATGGATCTCAATTTCAGTCTCCTTGAGACTGGCTCTCTAGCTTTATCAATCCTAGCCACTGCCTTCACATTGCAGGTAATTAAGACTAACCTCTGATGAATATGTATCAGTATTTGGGATTTAAGATTGCCAGTTTCATGTTCTTTAACTCTCTTTATTTGTAATTGATAGGATGGCACTTCTCACTACCTGAAAGGACTGATTCTGCTGCTGTGCTACATTATTATTGGAGCCTGTTTTTTTGTATCTAACGCGACACTTAGTAAGTTTACAACTTCAATTTTTTGCTGGCTAGTATATTAATATATGATTGGTTCTTTATCATAACCAACTTCCTTTCTCATGTAGATGCACCAAACACTGTCAATCTGGGACTTAAAACATCAACTGGTTCAGTCTTTGGAGCTTAAAAGAGTAAGTACATGTCTACACTATATCTGTAGCAACTTAACTTGTTAGGTTAAAACACAAATTAAGCAATTGATTTTGATGCAGGTTTTGGCCTTTCGGGGTGACCAATTACAGCATCATCGATTCGTGAACAAGCATTTGCTATTCTTCAATTTTTGATTGTCCTATAGTGCATGCATGCCTGCCGGAAAGCGAATACTTCTTACTTCAGAACTGGCCGGAATACCTTACAGTTTGGTATTGTTGAAGCTTGATGACGACAGGCGACACATACATGCAGCATATGTCATGGATAGTGTATAATAGGATATCAGACTGTTTGTTTTCTTTTAATCTGGCTTTTTATCTATCTTATTTCCTTTGATTTTGTAATGTAATGAATAAATGGAATTGTGTTGTTGGTGTGGGTTCGCATGCAATCAATGTAAAGCTTAATAGTACTCATCAAGTGTTTTATGAAATCTCAATTGATTTTCCTCAATGTTGCCAAATTACGTGGTTTAACTTGAGGATGATAATTAAGTTGTTGGGTAATGAAAATTAAAAACAAAATAATACCTAAAATATCAAAATCAAACAAAAACTCAGTATATACAAGTTCAATGGTATTCTCTTAATTGGGTTCTTGGTGTGCACGTACACTCTAGAGAAACTTCAAGCTCTAAGAAATGAGAAAAGAGAGGTAACTAATCATATGGAACCCTATGTTGGATAAGCTTGATGAAGAGAAGAGTCGGACGGTTTGCAAAACACTGTAAGTATGTAACTACATTCTATTGTTCAACAGAATTTTATGTTTTATGTTCAATAACCAGTAGTAAAATCTACAACCGAACAAAATTTCACCAATATTACACTGTATGCAGAACACTGATATCATCTTAATCGAAGCTTAAGATAATACACCGTCAAAATTGATCAGAAACGCATCATTTAAACTGTCATGGTATCATATATCACAATTTATCCAAAATTTGCATTCCAAAAAGTCTTTGGCGAGAAGAGTGTTGTTCACTCTATGAAGATTGATATAACGTTGCCCGCTATTATGAAGAATAATTATTCTCTCTGGATCACAAAAAACGGATCCCCAGAAACAGGTCCAACCAGGGTTGCTGAGATCCAAAATAATGGTAAAAAAATCAAAGCCCAGCCCAAAATCCCAATTTTTTACGAGTGGTTGGTGAATCACGCGCACTTCTTACCAAATACATACCACGCCTATTTAAACCCCTCTCTTTCTCTCTGCAACTGCCTAACGTCCTCTTATCTTCTTCTTCCTCTCTCACTCTCAATTCCCAAATTCCATGACCGAAGACCACCCCATTCTCTCATGGCGCCCCATCCCAGCCCTATCCCTAACCGCCTCCCACTCTCTCTCCGTTGACCACGACCCCCTCTGGAAGACCTCCCACCTCACTTACGGCGTCTCCTCCGCCGGCACCGGAATTCGCTGCAATTTCGCCTGCATTTCCGTCGCCGAGAAGCGCGAGCAGCATAAGGAGTTCGCGCCCTCCGCCGCGCAGCTCCTGAAGCATCCACTCGCCATACTCGCTTGCGTCCCCAAGGACCTGGCGCTGTTCTGCGCCGGAGCTGTTGCAGGCGCCGCGGCCAAGACCGTCACGGCGCCGCTTGACCGCATCAAGATTCTTATGCAGGTGTTTGGTTCGTCTCTTTTGATTTTTGTTGCATTTTGGTACAATTTTGTCTTCAATGTTGCGTGCGACGTCGTTTAGGGATAATGTAGTGACCTTTTATGGTTTGATTACTGTGGAAATGAAAATTTTAAAATGTCTAATTTCCAGTTATCGGAGAAGGCATCGTAATTCTACTAATTTGGCTCCCTAAATTAGCTTTAGTAGAGAATTTTGGATAGAAATAGGAACATTAGGTAACTTCATATTCTCAGACCAACATTACTGGAGAAATTTAAAGAAAGGTTTATCCGGCTGGTTTCTTCCGATACAAGGAATGCAATGGTTTTTTCTATCTGCAATAAAAATGAAACATTTTGATTAGATTATTGGGATAACTGTGTTTTTCTATATTGATATGCAAAATTTATAAATGTTATTGAGGAAACTGTATGCTGCATTATTGTTTTCACTATGTCCGGTGATGTAGTAGCTCAATTGGAATGGTTCATTACTCTAAAATAGGTTGAATTGTTTGCAGACTCATGGGGTGCGAGTTGGGCAAGAAAGTGCTAAGAAGGCTATTAGTTTTGTTGAGGTATGTTATGGTTTGTCTTTCTTATACGAAACTCTTCCATGTTTTTTAAGGGCATGAACTATGTGCTGTCTTACACTCGTATGGGTTGTGACGCAGAAATTGCAGACCTGAAATTTGTACACAATGCCAGCTAAGAAGTGAACTATTCAGTATGCATTGCTGCTTAGTTTCTCTTATTCTGGTTTTTGGTCTACGTAGCTCTAATTATGTAGATTTAAAAAACAGAATCAGACAGATGCTTAATTTATTGTTTTGTAAGGTTCTTTTTATCTTCATCTGTTATGACCATCTCCTCACGCTTAATGCTGATGTATACAATTCAGGCCATAGCAATGATAGGGAAGGAAGAAGGACTTAAAGGGTACTGGAAAGGAAACCTTCCACAGGTTTGTGTGCTCATTAAATTTCATAATTGGTGGGTACAAATTGGTGGTCTATGAAGCTTTCTTGAATTGCATTTTAAATTAAAAGTTCCTTTTCGGTTAGGTGATACGGATCATCCCTTATAGTGCTGTTCAGCTTTTTGCGTATGAAGCTTACAAGGTAATTCTGAATCCAAATTTAAGATAACCTGGTGCCAAATTCCATATATGCTGAACTAAATGTTTAAATTATGAATATGTAGAAATTTTTTACTGGAAAAGATGGTGAGCTCTCTCTTCTTGGAAGACTAGCAGCAGGTGCTTGTGCAGGGATGACATCCACTTTTGTGAGTAATGCCTTAGTGGATTTTGAACTTTCAAGTTCAGGAGTGTTTTCCTGTTATGTTCAGCCATTTAAATGTGTACTGTTTCCTTCCTCTAGGTCACATATCCATTAGATGTCTTGAGGTTACGTTTAGCAGTTGAACCAGGGTACCGAACTATGACTGAGGTATGATAGACCTGATCATTTTATTTATAACAAGCTGCCTTATCCTAGTGAACGTGGACTTTGGTGTTATTTCCAGATTGCCTTAACCATGCTACGAGAGGAAGGATTTGCATCCTTCTATTATGGTCTTGGACCTTCTCTTATTGGAATAGCTCCATACATTGCTGTCAATTTTTGTGTCTTTGACTTGTGAGTCCACTCCTACCTCCTTTTCTATTACCTTGAAAGAGCAGACACAGTTTATTGCATATACTCATAGTCTTCTTTGGATGACAGGGTGAAAAAGTCTTTACCAGAGGAATTTCGAAATAAAGCTGAAGCATCTCTATTAACGGGTTTGGTCTCAGCTTCCCTTGCCACACTCACATGCTATCCTTTGGACACTGTGAGAAGACAGATGCAAATGAGGGGCACTCCTTACAAGAATGTTTTGGATGCAATTCCAGGTAACTTTATGGTATTTTATATATGACTGTCAGCAACTGGCATATATATCATGTATAAGACATTGACAATTATAAAGTTCTAATTTCCGTTACTTAAACAATCAAATATCTCCTGAGGTATTCTCAATTATGTATTGGATCTTTATTTGGAGCATATCTGAATAAATGGAGCACATTGTTATGTCATAAAGTCAATGTAAGTAAAACCATACTGTTGCAATATAAACAGTCATAGGCTCATAGCATTGTTTTGATATCTTCTTTATATCAACTTGATACCTTGTTTCACACCACTGAGTTTAGGATATAAGCTTTCTGCATTGATAGTCCTCTGTCTATTTTTCCCAAAAACAAGAAATCATTAGATATCATGAAAAATCATGTTCTTAGCTTTCTTAACACATCTAGTTGCAGTTAATTCTTTGTTAAGTTGCAGCTTGCAACATTAGATTGCATCTAGGATTATATGTAAAATGTTCCGATGTTTTATTCTTAACACTGGTTTGTGTTTGGAAGCAAGTTATTATTTTGGCTCCACACTTGAAGTCCTTATTTAAGCTGATGTTTCTTGTGCAGGTATTGTGGCTCGTGATGGACTCATAGGCTTGTATAGGGGTTTCTTACCTAATGCTTTGAAAACTCTACCAAACAGCAGGTTCCATGCATACCTATCTTGCTTTTGATCATCTTAAAATTTGTATTATCTGGTCCAAAACTTTGAATCTCTACAACCTGATGAAGTCTCCGTCTTTTAACTGCAGCATTAGGCTTACTACTTACGACATGGTCAAACGTCTGATTGTGACCAGTCAGAAGGAGTTTCAGCGAATTGTGGAGGAAAATAGCAGTGAACAACAGCAGAAGGCTAGCTGAACAATCCAGCATCCGTTGCCCCCCTCTGTATTGAACTAAACCACACCATCACAAAGCTTATCTTTCACCAAATTTTTGCTATCTGTTTTATTATCCACCAAAATTCATCTTTCTATTGGTGAAAGACCGAAAAACTGCTATTATAATAGGTAGCATTTAGATGTCGAGAGAGAATACCAAGGCTGTGTTTTGTAGGACAGCCATTAGCGCTAGTTAGTTTGCCAAATCTTTTGTGGAAGTTGTGTTCCACTGCGCTCTACAGTCGTGTATTGTCATTTGTAGATGTTATTGAATTTGCTAGGCATTCATATACCTGGCCTCTTTCATTGTAATACAACAATCAGTTTGGGTAATGGAAGCTGTTGTCAAGTTACTCGGTATATAAGTTTCGGTTTCCTCTATTAAGTGGTTCTCCATACAAGTAACTAGTTGAGCAGATTAAAGCTAGACATTTTTGAGGTCTCAAGTTCGATTCTCTCTCCCAAATTTCTTAATGAAAAGAAGAAAGATATTAAGAATGAAGAAAACAAAGTCTTACACCTAATACCATTTTCTCTAGTTGCATAAAGTCTCAATTTTGTAAGTAGGATGTTGTGAGTTTGGATTAGTTGTTTGGGTTTGTGCTCCCGCACCCAGAAATTAGTTTGATTCGGTTTGAATTGAGTGAGTGTGTTACTAACTTATTAATTTAACCGAAGTGGTTCGCTACCTTACTCTAAATGAAAAAAAAAAAAAAAAAAACCGCCTAAGAAAACGACGACGTTTGGGAGATGGACGTACAGTTTGGGTGGTAGAGGATTAGACAACGGCAGGAAGATAGACGGTTAAATCAGTTGTTCGGGCACTGAAGTTGAAGAAACGAAGAAGACGACTGAATTTCTATTCCTTTTATGGTCTGGTGATTCTAGCATTCTCTCTCAATTAAGACGACTGAATTCAATGCCTTGTTGCGCTCTACAGCTATCCCTCCCCATTTATTCTTCTAGAAACATTCCCAATTTCAGAGCTTGCCACTCTCGAATCACGTGCTGCTCCTCCTCTTCTTCTCAGTCCGACGACAATGGCGGGTCAAGTTCATTCTCTACTTACTATTCTGTTTGGTAATTGTGAATCGATTTTGTTGATTTTGGCTTGACACGGTGTCGTTTTGAATTGCTTCTAACAGGAACCGAGGCCAGCCCCATGTGATTTTGGTAGAGAGATATGGAGATGGCACTGCTAAAAGGTTCTTGCTTTTTTCCTGTTTCACCCTTTTAGGCTATTTTCTAGATGATGATAATCATAATGTGATTTTGTTTTGAATCAAAGTGGATTTCTGTCATGTAAAGATTTGCATTTCAACATTTTGAGGCTCTAAAAATGCTTAGGTTGTGAGGTGTTTCTAATGAATTGTGGATTCAAGGGCAGGTATTTGGTAGATGATGAACTGCAAGTACAAACATTTGTAGAGGAACCTAGTCCAAAACCTGATACGACGTCTCACAGCTCGCATTTCTCTAATACCGAGTTATCGTGGCTTCCGGATATTGTTAAAGATTTTATCTTTCCTGCTGGCTTCCCAGGTGACTGGATGAACTTGTACATTTATTAGTAGGTTTATTATGAACAGTAGTCTGATATGCCAGCATTTTAATCTAAGGACTCGGCATAAATGGAGACAAATTTATGATCTAGAAAAGTTTCTAACTTCTGGTTTTTGCTCTTGCAGGATCTGTTTCTGATGATTATTTATTGTACATGTTGTTACAGTTCCCTACTAATGTTACTGCATGGATCTGTCAAACTTTAGTCACCTCTAGTCTACTAAAGGTTAGAGACTGTCTTCAGGTCATTATCCTCTGTTTTTGTAAGTGCAGTTTCAGTTTTTAATCATGCATTGCTTGCAGGCTGTCGGTGTTGGCTCTTTCTCTGGCAGTACTGCTGCTGCTTCGGCTGCTGCTATCAGGTGAATATACGTATCTCTTCATGCATGGAAGTGTCATTTTTTTAAAAACTACCAGAACCAATGCCTGATATACACCTCACCATATGATACTTAAAACCAAGGATTTCATATTCTTTTAACTTGGTTTCATGAAGTGAAGTTTGTATCTGTAAAGCAACATTTATATCTCAGTCCTCTTTATTGGACTGAATTGTAGGTTATGAGATTGTTTCTGCAGATGGGTTTCAAAAGATGGAATAGGAGCTGTTGGACGCTTTTTTATCGGTCTGTCAATTATAAAGAGAGCTAATTGAATACAAGGTTATGTGCTGTATTTTATCAGTGATCATCGCTCTCTTTTTCAGGTGGGCGATTTGGAAACCTTTTTGATGATGATCCAAAGCAGTGGCGCTTATATGCGGACTTCATTGGCAGTGCAGGAAGGTTTGTTTAACAGACATTCTGTTGGATACTGTGGAATTGAAATCTGTGAAATGAAAATACCTTATTGGATCATTAATTTTCTATATATCATGCAGCATTTTTGATCTTACCACACCACTGTATCCTGCCTATTTCCTGCCATTGGCATCTCTTGGAAATCTTACCAAGGTATTCCGCTCCTATGTATTTATTTAGCACTAGCTTCTGTTATCTCTTCAGAACATTTTCAAATAAGTAATTTGGTCATCATAAGATAGTAGTGCTCTTCTTTCTAGCCATATTAGTGCATGTTTGTATCAGTAGTGACCAAGGATTCCACCATTTACATGTTGGGGACATCTAAACAGGCTGTTGCTAGAGGACTAAAAGATCCTTCATTCCGTGTGATTCAAAGTCATTTTGCAATTTCGGGAAATCTGGGAGATATAGCAGCAAAGGTAATGGAAGAGTAACTTCTGCAACCAAATTCACATATTTAGCGTAAAACGTTGTGACTGGACTCCATTTTCTGTTTTGCACATTCATGAATCGTATTAAACTCTTCGAAAAGAGTGTGCTCTTTTCATGATTGATTGATCAATTGTTTCAGGAAGAAGTTTGGGAAGTAACTGCTCAGCTGCTTGGCCTTGGTTTGGGCATATTGTTCCTGGTATGTCTATTGATTTTCTCAAGATGGCCTTCCTACAGTATCTATAAAGTAATTTGCGTATACCAATGATTAAGTTTTTCCTTTGATTTTGAAATAATTTGAATATTTAATGCAGGATACACCTGGCCTTGTAAAATCATACTCGACTCTGGTGACTACATGGATGGCCATGCGGCTTCTGCACCTCTGGTTGCGCTATCAATCACTATCAGTCCTCCAATTTAATTCAGTAATGCTTTTGACTCTCTCATTTTAGCTGTTCTATGCGTACACATGCAGAGTGTTTTGGGAAGGGCTTAATTGATTTTCAAACTGTTCTTTCTCTTTTACTTCGCTTGCAGATAAATCTTAAGCGTGCTTGTATATTGGTAAAATCACACATAATATACTCTGTGGTTCCTGGTAAGGATTATAATCTTTCTGCTCCTTTGTTATAAAAGTTTCTCATCACATAAGAATGACCATTATTTTTGGTAGTTTCATTTAGGTATTAGTAGTTGCAATAAGGAAGAAAACATATTATTGTGGCCAAGATTCATGGCACCACGAATTACATTTGGTGTGCCCTTGGAAGAGATGATTTCTGGGGAGAAAGCTGCTCCAACGGTACATCCTTTATCATTTTGCTTATATCCTTAAAGGTTTTATTGAGCCACGGACATTGAGTGCTTATTTCTCTTTAATATTGGCAGAAGCACAATAAAATAATTTCTTGACAACATTTAATTTGAGGTCCATCTTTGTCTTTCGCCTTTATTACATGATACAAACCTCAGCTTTGCATCATCCTACCTAGTTTCTCTACTTCAGTCAAACTGACCTCTGAGTAAAACAAATTGAAATACCACAATAGAAGTAATCATTTCAGATCAACTAGCTTATTGAGGAGGTGGAAGGTATTAGGTATTGCACAATCCACCAAAGTCATGTAAATATTTAATATTGCAAGTATTATTCGATGAAATAGCCTGCATAGTGCATGCAGGAGGAAAAGCACCCAGAGTATTATTTTCAATTAGTAAAATCTGGGCTTTTGTTTATCATCCCTTTATTCCTTGCTTTTGGTACAGGTTAAGGCACTTCTGAAACTATATGCAAAGGAGAAGTATATTCTTGTAGTGAACCGACAAAGAAGTGACTTTGAGGTCTTTGTGTCGTTTAAGGTATGCATTAATATTACTGGCAATGATTTCGAGAAGATTATAGTGAAAGTTCAATCAACTTGGAAATTGTGCAAAAATGCAGGTAGGAGCTACAAGTATGTCCGTCTTACGAGGTTTATGGCAAGCTTATTGGTTACATGAGAACTGGAATACCTCAAGTGTCGCACTCGAACAGCTTGCACAAAGTCATTTGGAGATGGAAGATAGGTTCGAGGACTTCATCCAACAGCTGAATGGAATTGGCTGGGATACACTTCAAATTAACTTGAAGGTCCCCAAGGAAATTTCCCTCGATGAATTGAACACCATTTGAATATCATATATGGGTTATCAGAATGCCATTGCTTTTAGTCTTGCCTTGGAATGTTGATCTGCCAATGGCACCGAGATGACATTAGGATTTTCATGCACCCTGTGACATTACTTCCCAGGATCAAAGAAGCTGATCCAAAGAGGTTTTTAGGTTTTAGAGTGGAATTTGTTCTGTCAGTGTTGGTTTAGAGTGAAAGTTTTGTGTATATGATCTTAATCATAGATGAGTCGGAATCTAATGCTTCTGAATCTCCTAAATTTTGCAGTATTCTTAGGTTGCAATTTCTCTCATTTCTTCTTTCTTAGTGGCCAAAGATTAACAATGTTGATTGCTAATTCTCAATACGCAAGAAATTTTCTTCAAACCTGAAATTTTCAATCTCTTCCCCAATTGATTAAGGGGTACACGTGGGAATAGGGCAGCCAGTGACATCAGTAGAACTAAGAAATCACATCCTTACCAAATCGTATTATGTTATCAACCAAAGAATGTGTTAAACCTTATTAAAATTGGTTCATTGTTATTGGTAAAGCACTATTGTTTATGAGATACTCAATGCAAATAGTATCTCGCCCCTGTTCTTGGCTCAATTTAATATGTCGATGCTGCAAGCAAAGAAAATGGTAGCTTCTCACTCAACGATTGCCTATTTTTGTAATCTCTCTGGTAATAGATTGGCTTGTCATTATCATCCAACACCAATGAATAAATTAAACTTCAGTATTCCTAACCTTTGTTCCTCTATGGTCATTGTTTCTAGCTTTTAGTTTCATTTCTGTTATGGTGCATCCTGGATCTCAACTCTCAAGAACAACGACCAAACTACCCAAATGTTTTCATGTTCTTCCTTTTATGTAGCTGCAGACACCCGTCGATGTTTGAGAGAGAGCGAGAGAGGTTAGAGTTTAGGGTTTAAGGGTTAGATTGAACTACTGTTCTTGTTCTTTTAGGTGTACAGTTCGCTCGCTATCTACGTCCAATTAGCAAACATTATACGTTATTGACAAAGTAATTGGTAACTTCCATTTATGAACTTCTACCCAAATAAGCTGATGATCACATTTATGAATTGGGGCAGCATTCTCCTATCTATGACAAATCCTACTCTTGTCATCAACATTTGGTCCAATCATTTTGATGCAATCTTCTCTGTGATGGACAACCATTACCTATCATAAAGCAGTAGCTAGCCACCTAATTCTTAAGTTAGTCCTATCAATAACTTAAGATGTAACATATATCTGCACTTTTGTTTCTATAAATCACTAATAAGATCATTAAGATGGCCGCTCTTTTTGTATTTGGTATTGGAAATTACTAGGCATATCTGCAGCATGAGCAAATGAGGATAACCTTAATTTAGTTCTATCATTTATTTGTTTCTTTGCTAAGTGAATTAATCAACTCCAAGTTGGTGGAATCTTCTGTAAATTAATACGAGGTTAGAATAATGGAATACACCTCTACAAGATACCTCTAGTAAAGTTCTATACTAGAAATTTCATCTGAAAGAACAATGGAGAAAAAAACATACTTTGTGTCGATCAATCACCATCACTCATTAAGGTGGGAGTATTCTCA
The DNA here is from genome assembly GCF_000184155.1 of Fragaria vesca subsp. vesca. Taxonomy (NCBI): domain Eukaryota; kingdom Viridiplantae; phylum Streptophyta; class Magnoliopsida; order Rosales; family Rosaceae; genus Fragaria; species Fragaria vesca. Next base: position 7,662,944 of record NC_020496.1, read on the forward strand.
TCTATAATCCATTTTTTACATCAAGCTGATAAACCCTATGACTTCCAATTTTGCCCTAATGATTTTGTTAGGTGCCCATATCATCAACTTTATAATCCAATTTGGTCATGACTCATGAATAGCTAAAACAAAGCTATATTTATCTCATCTATTTGACTAATATATGTTTATAATTCATTAAAAACTCTCACGTACACAATTTACAAATAACTATTACTGTTACAGTAAAATTGTTATATACGAACTTCACACCCCTATAAACACCGGCGGAGCTACATCGTCAGCATTTTTGATAAAACTTGAGTGTTATGTGTTATTAAGAGGTTTGTAATGTTTGCCCCCATTCTTTTCCTAGATTTCAATAAACGATTAACATTATTTGTCTTTAATAGGGCTTAATTTATACAATTTACATTCTACCTTAATCACCTCTTGCCATATACTCTATTCATTTATTTATGATCGTTTCCACGTTGAATAATTTCCTTTTTTTCTCAATCTATTATGTATAAATACTTTGTAAAACTGAACTTATTTCTCTATGATCCAAATTTCCTTTTTTTTTTTTTGTGCTTCTAAATTTTTTTTGTTTTTAATGGAAATGAATGTTACTCCAAGGGCGTAAAGCCCATATATTAAATCGACCAATAGAACGAGTGGGAGTTAAACTCCAATACAAGTCCAACGGCTAATCAATCGAGAGCATAACTCCGATACAACTCGAAGAGCCTACAAAAGCTACAAAGAAAGACTAATTCAAAAACTAATGTCCACAAGAGGACTTTAGTCTGGCCTAGAAAGCTTTAACCTACATAACCAATCAAAGTATCCTAGCTCAATGAATCAAGGCCTAAAACCATTTCGGTGTACCTTTCCATCAAAAGAGGGGGGGGGGGGGGGGTAAACTCTTCAATATGGTTATGTAGGGATCTTCTCCAGCCCCAAAAGAGTCACCAAAGCCTAGAGCAAAGAAACTCACCCAAATTTGATTGAGGAGGGAGAGTGGAAAGGCTTACAAAGCCCAAGCCACACCCACTGCCCTCAAACCATGAATTGCCCAGTCCTTGCCGGAGACCCAACAAAACCATCAAAACTGGTACCGCGTCAGCCTCAGTTCGGCGGCTTACCCAACCACGACCTCATATCTTCTACAAGCGCCGCCGCTGAACCACATAAGACCTCTTCCTGATTCTTTGAAAAACAACCTCCTCGGGAAGCCCAAAAATGATGACGGGTCAGTCCACCACCGCCCTTACTCGATCAAAACCCGGTCATAGCTGCGTCTATGTCATCGCTCCTCTCCTCACCTATCAATTTGAACTTGTTCCGCGCCAAGACGAGCCTATGTATCTCGATCTAAGTAATGGGACAGTAGGAACCCACCATCACCCCTCAACCTTGAAAAGCTCCAAACAACCCGGACCCCAGCTTGTTCTGCTCCGTCTCTTTCCGTTGAGAACCCGACGCCAAAGACGTTCTGATGCAGTCGGATTCCCCGTCAGGTTGCCTCCGCTATGCTCACGAGAACCTAGGATTTCTAGGTTTTGATGTTGGTAGCCGCAGAGCTCTCAGCCTCATTTTTTTTTTTTTGCTTCAATTTAGTAACTATGATGTCCAATATTCAAAATTTAATTATCTTTTGATTTTTTTTAGAACTAATTATCTTTTGATTTTTTTTTAGAACTAATTATCTTTTGATTTTGTATTCATACATACAAGAATTCGATCATATTTTTGTGTTGTAACCCGCCCCCCTTAATATATATAATCCTAGCTCCGCCCTTGCCTATAAATTCTAAATAGGCTAATGGTTTGGTTACTTGCCGTTATCAACTCATCTAAACTTGTATTAAGTTGCCACAAAATACATAATTTTCTTGTTGTGCGAAGCTATATAATGCACATTGCCCAAAAAAAATAATAAAGAAAAAAAAACTAAATGAGACAAAGCTAAGTTGCACGGACACGGACACGGCGACAACGACACGGCGACACGGCAAAACTCAAAAACTGAGTTTCCGACACGGCTTGGACACGGCAACAAAATTATATATTTATGTATTTTTAATGTAATAAAAAATAAAAAAATATGAAATAAATTCATTACATTATCAAATAAAGTTATAAATTCAATCTATTTCATAACCATAAGAAATAAGTCAAGTGCATAATTAATAACATTAAAAACAGCAGATCTCTAGCACCTAAAATATAACATTAAAGAAAAACAAACTTGAGCAGTAACTTGTTTTCAAACAGGACAATCTCTAGTACAGTAACACCTAATAGACAAGAAGATGAACTAATATAATTATCATATCCATAATCTATCCCAATTAACTTGTTATTCCATAATTGATCTAATATAAAATGAATAGAAAATTTACCTTCTTCTTCAAGACTTACAAAAGAACTTTATCTCATCATCAACTAGCTCTCTAGCACAGTAACACTTAATAGACAAGAAGATGAACTAGTATAATTATCATATCCATAATTCATCCAAACTTGTTATTCCATAATTGATCTAATATAAAATGAATAGAAAATTTACCTTTTTTTATAAATTTAAAAAATAAAAAAATAATAAAAAAATAAAAAAATCTGAAATGCTGACGTGGCGTGTAGCAATGCCGTGTCGGGACCGGTCAACGTGTCCGATACGTGTCCGAAAAAGTTGATTTTTCGGACACGCCACGTGACGTGTCGGACACGTATTTTGCCGTATCGGCGTGTCGGACACTCCAGGGGTGTGGAGTGTCCGTGCAACATAGAGACAAAGTGAAGGACACGGTAGTCGTGCGGTGGTGGACCTACTCTAACCAAATTCACGACACGTAGCGCCAGAATAATAACCACAACCGCAAACGGGTCCGACAAACTAACGGTTGAGCCAGAATATCGTGCCTGAAAGCCACGCAGCCGCTCTGCACCCCCGACAAAACGACGTCGCATCCTCATCGCGGTGATAATCATGAGAGAAGCATCGGGAAGAAAACAACACCGAGGCGCGATCGAGGGCAAATCCGTCATTTTCTGACTAATCAGATAATCTAGCTCTTTCTTCTTCTTCTTTTTTCTCGGCATTTAATTTATAAACCGAGAAAGACTGTTACGTGTGCTCTAAGCGAAAGCCAAGTAAGCCCCACCGTCTCTCACTTTTCTCTCTTCTCTCTCTCTCTCAGTGTTCCATATTCAGCTAACGCTTCAGCAGTTACAGCCCCAAAACCCCGTTCTTATATACACCGATTGTTCTATCTTCCGTCTTACAATTTGAGACAGAGGAAAGAGTTTAGAGTTGGTTGGGTTTGAGATTTGATGATCAGTGTATTTGATGGGAGAGATCATTGGGTGAAAGAGTGTGATTCGAAAAATGCGAAAGTCATTCAAGGATTCGCTTAAGGCGCTTGAAGCTGATATTCAGTTTGCCAATACTTTGTACGACTCTTTTTTACTCTTTCTTTTGTCCTCTCTTTTTTACTCTTTCTTTTGTCCACAGTTAATTTTTCTCTGATGATTACATGAATTTTCTGATTCTGGGACATACCAAGTTTGATGATCTTGATGGAAATTGGTCATCCTGGTCTAATTTCGGTTTCGGATTTTAGTTTCTCTGTAGTCCTGTACCATTTCCTGTGCTATGCAAGATTCTTCGCTTTATAGTTTGTACATGTTGAACGACTGATTAGTTGTGTAAATGATTTTGCTCTTAACCCAGATTTCATAATCGCTTATGAATTCTATGAAGGAGTGAAAGGTTGATAATTTGTGCTGAGGGAACAGAGTATTAGGAGGGTTTGAGCTTATTTTAGTCATCTGTCTTTAACTTTTTCCTGGGTTTGTCCGCTGCAACTAGTTGGTGCTTTCTACGTGTTAGTTCTCCTTTTTTCAATTAGGTAATTTTTTGTTGGAATAGTTTGCATATAAATATAGTAAAATATCCTTATCCTGTTCTGATCTCAGCCAATATGAAAATATCTTGGCCCTTTTGCATAACTTAATTTGTTTTTTATGTATCATTTGTTTTGGAATTTTCTGGTGGGGATAGGAGAGTTGCATCTTGCAGGTTTCAATGGTTTCATCATTCTTACAGTCTTTTCTGACTTGTGAGTTTCTTGGTTACACAGGGCTTCAGATTATCCAAGAGAATATGATGGGGGTTGCCTCCAAATGAGATTATCATACAGCCCCGCCGCCCAATTCTTTCTGTTTCTGATTCAATGGACTGATTGCCACCTTGCTGGTGCCTTAGGATTGCTTAGGATTCTTATATACAGGGTAAATTGCACTATGTTTTACACATACGCATTGTTATTTTCAGCTATAGTTAATTGATATGGACTACTCTATCTGACATCTAATATGATGTAAATGACTCCTTGTCTTGTGCATGAAAATGTCGGATTGATGATATACTCGATTTTTGTCACAGGCATATGAGGATGGGAAGACCACCATGTCAATTCAAGAAAGAAAAGCTAGTTTAAAAGAGTTCTACAGTAAGTGAAATCTGATAAGAAAATGTGAGTTCAAGGATTTACCGTTTATCAAATTTGTTTTGACTGTTCGAAAAACAGGTGTAATATTTCCCTCATTATTGCAACTTCAAAGGAAACTGACTGATGTAGAAGAGAGGAAACAGAGAGAAATCTGTTCCAAGTACAAGAGGAAAGATGAGACGGACAAAGGAAAGCTCTCTGAAATTGAGTTGGAGCGAGAAGAAGAATGTGGTATTTGCATGGAGATGAACAGCAAGGTCGTATTGCCCAATTGCAGTCACTCTTTGTGCATGAAGTGCTACCGGAACTGGTAAACAACTATTACTTTATAAACCATGTTCATCCTTTTTCCAGTACTTCTGAATTAGCCAATTGGATCCAAAATTCCTAGTTGCGCTTCCTCAATTATCAATAATTCAAGTGAGTCACTTTGACACAAACTCATGGCCCTGATGTGTGATCATTTAGTATGCATATATACTTAGTAGTGCACCAACCATCATACTGTGCATATATACCGGCATTCTCATATCTTGATGTGCTGATACCATTGTAAGGCTTTTTGGATACAAGCCCTTGTGCAAGAGTACATTGCAAGTAAACACAAATTCTACCAAGACGTAACATAAATCAGGAGTAGAGAGCTCTTTCTTTCTGATGTGTAATATGACATGCATGAGGATACTCTACTCTTTCTTTCTGATGTGTAATATGACATGCATGAGGATAGTCACCGGCTTTTGTAGCCTGATATAAATATACACAGCTAAACAGATTGCCATTTTGGATTTGTCTAGGCGCACACGCTCGCAGTCCTGCCCCTTCTGCCGGGACAGCCTCAAAAGAGTCGACTCGTGTGAACTCTGGATCTACACCAGCAACAATGAGATTGCTGATCTGTCTGCAATCTCAAGGGAGAATTTGAAGAGACTGTTTATCTACATTGATAAGCTGCCTCTCCTGGTTCCAAATCGTGGGATTGTTTCTTATGACGTTTATCGATAATCTATGCGAATGTTGTCTAGTCTTGTTAGAAGCAAGTCCTATGTTAAACAGGGTGGGAATCTTTACCTAGTTGACACCAGGTTGAATGTACATAATTCTCATTCAATTCTTTTGCATTTCTATTGAAAATTGTAAATAGATTGCTCTGCTGCAGACACATTCTCACTTGTATATCTACGAACAACCCTCCATTTTAAATCGGCATAATTGTTAATTTGCTACCTTAGAATTCACCTTATTTATAGCAATTAGCTTTTGTTTTTGTCAATTTGCTACTCTACTTTTTTAAAATTAGCCGATTTGCTATCATATGTTTTATTTTAGCCATTTTTGTTACCCTTACGTCAAATTTATAACTAGATTTTCAATATTAACCAATTTGTTTCCCTACATATTCAAATTTAGCCATTTATTATCCGACATTTTTAAAAGACATCAATGTTTAGACGGAAAAATGGATCAATTCTTATGTCAAAACTCAAAAGGTAGCAAATTGGCTATTTGTAGAAACATAGGCCCCGTTTCGTTGGTAGGTAACCATGGTATGGGAAATGAATTAATTTGGATTTTTATTCCAAGAGGTTGATTTTTTTTTTTTGGAGAGAAATAAATAATTCACTAATCAAGAGATAAACTCAATTACAAAGCTTACAAATGCAAAGCCAAAAAGCTGCTAGGAACAAAGCGTATGTGTCTTCAACTCAATCAAACAAGAAAAAGTGTACAGAGACAAACAACTCACTAAACTATAAACCATAGGCCCTACATCCGAAAAAAAGAAATGCAACAATATTAACAAATCTACCACACACACCACCAATGCATGCTAACATTGTTGTCGCCATCGCTGCCAACTGCCGTGAGGTGAGGAGTACTGATTCGGAGCATTGTTGCCCGATTACCTGATGTCAAACAAATCCCAATACACAAATCATATGGAAACCCACAACCCAGAGTAAGAACTCCCTCAAAACAACACCATTCAATTCACCATCGAAACCCAAATCATGAATGAGTTGCGGCTGACGAGAGTACCAAGAACCAAACTAAAGAACCAGAACCAGAATCAAAGAAATGGGGGGGGGGGGGGGTGATGAACCCACGCGTGAGCACCCATAATCTGATAGGTAAGTGCCAAATTGCACTTTAAGCGTACAGCCAAGGACGCTCTCATGAAGGTTTGTAATGGTAATTGACGGGTTATTTTGGTGTTGGGTAACCAAAAATCTGGAAAAAGATGGGATTGATTGACACCGGTTTGAGGAACCATGTCCTCCCGTTCTAGACCAAGCCAGTAAAATCCACAAAAGGATAGTAATACACCACAAGGGTGACATGGCCCCATAAACATGAAACCCGGAATAGCTAGAAACAGTAAATAATAAAGCAAATAACATAGTTACCTCAGATGGGCCTACAACCCAAACCTAGGCCAAGGCCCAGGCCCAAGCCCAGACCCTCAGTTCTTGAGGCCTAATCACATAGGCATAGAGAGCCCACCACCTTACAGCCCAAAGTGGAAGAAACCAGGCCCATATAGCCATGGTTGAGCAACCTTTCGCCGCCATCCCAGTGCATTCCTTCTACCGCATCGGAAACGTCGATCCTCCACCTCCCTCGACGACACGACGTTAGGATCGAACTCCCAACACCAGCACAGTACCGCAAAGGCTGCCGCACAACCCAGAAACAGATTCTGGTTGGTTGTACATAAAGACATGAAAGGAAACAAAAAAAGAGATCTGACTGAAAATTGACTCCCTCATAAAACCTGAATTCAATTACTTTGTCAAGGGGTGATATTCCAATTTCATTCTCATTGTCAAAGCCACAATTACATAAATTATCCTCTAATAAATATTAATGTTGTACGTATTTAGAAATTATAAAAGGGCATTATTGAAAAATATAACTTTATATTTCATTATAATGACTTACCAAACATTACAATAGGAATTAATATACTTGATTCCATCATTTAATTTCCAATATGTACCAAATACCCACATAGAAATACCAAAACATATTCCATTCCATATCTGTTTGGAAAGGAAAACAAATCTATTTCCTATTTTTACTTTCTTACTAACCAAACGAGGCCTAGGGTAGCAAACTGGCAGAAATTAAAAGCTAAGATAACAAATCGGCTAATTTTAGGAAGTTAGGGTAACAAATTGACAGAAATAAAAGCTAGAGTAACATATCAACACTTTGGTGAATTCTAAGGTAGCAAGTTGGCAATTAAGACTTTTAAATCTGGATTGTCCTTCTCTGTGAATGTTCCTGGGGGCTGGGGCCATTTTTATATGGCCTCGATCAGTATTGCAATTCAACTGGAAATGCTAACCAGCTCTCATTGCAATCAACAGAAGAGCGATCATGTAACCGCATAATCTTCCATCTAATCCATGGTGTCACAGATCTATGAGGTAAAACATTTTATGAATCAACTAAGAAACACTGGGAGATCATCATCCAAGATTTTGATCATCTAGATGAAAAAAAAGAGGCAAATGACGATTTTAGGTTGCAAATCATATATCCAAAACCATTAAAGAGTACACTGATCTTAGAGAATTCATACAAGCTACAGGAAAGCTATTGCTTATGTTCCTGCTTAAGTAATTCTACTATATGGACACAGCAGTTCAAAAATATTGTTGACTGCTTCCAAAAACACCATGCAACCTGAGTTTACAAAATCAAAAGTCTACTCTAACCAAAGATAAACACTTCACCAGCTAGGGGAGTTGCAATTTCAATCATCATCTTCCTCATCTTCACCTTCATCCTCCCCTTCATCCTCGTCATCCACCTCTTCCTCCTCTGCTTCCTCCGCTTTCGGCTGCGCCTCCTACAAAGAAACAAGGGATCAGATATGCATCAGAACACACAGCGAACAAACACATAAAACTCATAGATTAACATACTAATACGCGCAAAACTCATGTATATTGCTGTTGTTACATCTTGACTACCATATGCTGAGATCATGGTAGCATATCTATATTTAAATATCATTTTATGTTCCTCTACTACCACTGCATTTTTCCCTTTTTTTGGTACTTTCCTACTTGTTTCAACATGCCATCAGGTCTCTCAAAAGACAGACCTATTCATAAATCATTTGCGGCTTTATGGATTATTCTATACTTTTTGTCTCCTATGCCTTTCTCACTTCCACTGACCATGGCAAGTGCATCACTAAAAGCCCAATCCTGACCATGACTAAACTAAAGTGTATTGTCATGGGAAGAAAGAAAAACAGAAAGTAAGACCACACAAAAGTAGTACAAACCCTAAACAGAAAGTAAGACCACACAAAAGTAGTACAAATAGGACTACCTCCCCACTAGCTTCATCGTCTTCATCATGCACTTCAGATCTTGACCTCTCTGACTCTTCATCACCATCATCAGGTGCACTCTACAATGAATAAAAGGACAAAAGTAAAAACTTGTCAATAACAACATTAAAGAAGAGAACAAGCCAACACATTTCTTCCTAAATTAGAAGGTCAGACACAGATTACTCACCTGCTTTTTGTCATAGATTTTCATCTGTTTTTCATACTCGGTCTTTGCTTTTGCAGACTGAGCTTCATAAGGAGCTTTTTCCTGTACAATCATGGAGAGGAAGGAAAGTAAGTGACAAGCACAATATTCACAAAACTCAAAGTCAGGACTTGGCCAACAGACCCTATTCACCTAGATGTGCATCCGCAGCATACAAATCAATATATAGAAGTTTTATCCACAGGACTTCTTGAAAACAGTTCTACAAACAATTACAAAAGAATAACACTTACAGCATCAGTCATAGATCTCCACTTCTCTCCTCCAGCTTTTCCAACCTTCAAGTTCACATAGTAAACAAATCAGTTCTCTTTCTAGTATAAGATTAGAGTAGATTAGAAAAATTTGATCAGAAAAGGATAATGAATCACTTACAGCTGCTACCCCTTTCACATTGGGGTTCTTTTTCTTGAAATCTACCCTGAACTCAGCACTATGACATAAAATAGAGCAATTAGCAGATCAATACAAAAATAGCACAATGTCAAACAGTATCACTACAAGTATTGAGAAGGAGATACGTACAGGAACACAAAAAAGGCACTAGGTGGCTTCTTAGGCTTGTTGGGGTCTTTCTTGGCCTTCTTCGTCTGCTTGGCCTTTCCTTTGCCACCCTTATCAACTGGAGCAGCAGCCTTTCGTTTACCAACTCTCCTGAAAATAAGGGCACATATACAGATACACACATATGAGATAACCTGAACTAAATACCTCACATATAACAGGCACAAAACTGATACCATATCACAGATGGTTAAGCAAACACAAAATTTTAGATAGTAACCATACTGTAGGAAGACCAAAAACGAAATGCAAGAATGGTATGCAAACAGAAAGAAAACACCAACTCACCCATCGTCGACAGGTTTCAGGGCTCTTGCTCCCCCCTTAGCCTTGGCAGGTCTCATTGTTCCGAGATTAGCGTCTGTATCAAAATACATCAATATAACCAATATGAACAAACGATGATAACTATACAAGAGGTATAAATTTGTCAACAGTCGTGCAGTATTCGAATCATGCGAGGAGTCAAACAAAGCAACACACAAGTCAACGCAGGACAATCAGACCGCATGCATTAATTCATAATCACATCAAATACTCACATACATCCATAAATACGTACAACACACAAAATCATCAGTATCATTAGTAATTATTACTGTTGGAGTGACATCAAAAATCCAATTCTTATAAAACAAAAAATCATTCAATAACGAATTAGCTAGCTAGTTTCACAAAACTGAACAAACCAACCGGAAATTGAACAAAAATTCCGAGATATAATTACTCAGCCAACTAAAATCGATACACAGAGAACAAAATTAAACAAATTATAAACACGAACAATACCTAAAAATTCCGAGATAATTTCAATCACCAGCAAACAAACTAAATTTCTGTAAAATTCAAAGCAACTAATACAGAACATATATATAATTATAATTTCGAATCAAACAGCGACCGAAGCAGAAGTAGATCTGAAGAAAAAGTTCACCTGAGAAAGAGGGAATCTAGGGCGATTAGCCTACGACAAACGCCAAGAGAGAGAATCACAAGATTAGCGAAGAGAGAACAAAACGAAGACGAAGAGAAGAGAAGAGAATGGAAGAAGAAGCAAGACTAATGAGAGAGAAGGAGAGAAGAGGAACCGGAAGAAGCGGTAAAAGCTAAAAGAGAAACAGCGCCCGCAAGAGAAAAGGGTTTTACCTACTACACCCGGTTTCCGAGGGTTTCCACAAGACGAGGGTAATCGAGGAGAGAGTGGGTAAGTAGTGTTGTTGTGGCACTACGGGATGATTGCCGCCAAGTTAACCCCTACAGAGCAAAGACAAGCTAGGTCTATTATGCCACCCCCGACACGTGTGGCCAGCTCCCATGTCACCATCTGGATCCAGGTCTCTTTGACCTTATATGTTGGACTATGAGAAAAAATTTGGGCTTAGGAACCCAATGTGGAATGAGTGGGCTACTGGTTGGGCAGGGATAAAAGTGGCCCAATGGTATCCAATATTATGAAAGATTGTTTTTTCTTTTCTTTTTGCAAAAATATTATTAGAGATTAGAAAATGACCTCTTGTTCAAACTGGTTTTGGATTTTTGAAGTAAATGAAGTGTACTTCTGTTTAGACTTAGATGGTTAGTAGCGGTAGTGGTGGATGTATGGATTATGTTGCCTCTAATTCATAGAGAAATCATGTGACGTGCTAGATTGTTTTGATGCATGTCAAGTTGTTTATCGTTTGAGGGTGGACTAGCTAGGACTGACATGTTCTCTGTTAATAAAGTAACCACGGATGTATGCCTTACGTGATTCATGAACATAATGGCATAATATAAATCTAATAAATATATCTAGCATAATTTGAATTTGTAACTACAGATAATATATGTACAAGATATGATTAGAAAAATAATAACGTCAAACAGTCAAAGCATAGAAAAAATCCAATAACGCAAAGTGTGTTTTCTAAGTCAATAATGGAGCAAGAAAATTTGGTCAATAATCAAATTGACAACAACTCTACCTTTAAATGGTCTCAGACTTGCTGCAAATTTGCGTATCTCCAAGCTTGAAATTGAAACTGATTTTGCCATTCTAGTGTATCTGATACAAAGTCCTAATCTTGATCTTCATCCTCTTGGATCCCTTCTCTAGTTGCATAAATATAATGGCAAGAATGAATGAGGTGAAGCTATCTCATATTTTCAGAGAGTCAAATATGACTGCAGATATCTTGGTAAAATGCAGCGTAAATCATGAGTTTAGTATCGTTTTTAAAGAGCCTCTTATTCATGTTGTCAAAGTTTTTATTGATGACTTAAGTGTTATTTCTAGAGCCAGAAGATAGTTGTTATAATGTTTAGTTTCTTTCTTTGTTTTTTTTGTGCCTTTTAGGCACATTCTGTAACTATAAAAAATAAAAAATCTATACCCATAGCTAAAAAAAAATCTACAGGCTAATTAGGCAATGTAAAACTTTTCTTTTTCCAATAAAACCATAAAATGATCAAATGGCATTGGCGATCTCTAGTGTATCTTCTATCAATTTCTCCACCAATAGCATGCAACCAAATGCACACGAAACGCTAGTAGCCACAAGAAAAACCAGGTAGATTTTATAGTGGAAATCAGTCACAAGCCACAACCACTGCCACAATAGTCAGTTTTCAAAGACCCAAACCCCACAACGCCACAATCAGATAAGGCGAAGATAAGGCCGACCCCCTCACAGCCGTCAGATGGATACTCTCCCCATCTCAACGGCCTCCATCCCTCCCCTCAGATAATCCTCCAAACCTTAATAAAATCTCTCCCTCCATTTCCAAACATAACTCCAATATTCTAACTTGATCTCCTCCATTACACTACACACTCCGCCATGGCCGCTACCACAACCGCCGCCGCGACATCCTCCTTCATCGGAACCCGCATCCCCGACGTGTACTCCAACTCGGGCCGGGTACAAGCCCGGTTCGGATTCGGGGCCAAGAAGGCAGCGCCCAAGAAGTCCAAGCAGTCAACTTTCACCGACCGTCCTCTGTGGTACCCTGGAGCCAAGGCCCCGGAGTGGCTCGACGGCAGCTTGGTCGGCGACTACGGCTTCGACCCTTTTGGTTTGGGAAAACCCGCCGAGTACTTGCAGTACGACTATGATGGTTTGGACCAGAACCTCGCCAAGAATTTGGCGGGAGAAGTCATCGGTACCCGTACCGAAACTTCTGACGTGTCCTCCGAAACGTTGCAGCCCTACTCCGAAGTCTTTGGACTTCAGAGGTTCCGTGAGTGTGAGCTCATCCACGGCCGCTGGGCCATGCTCGCCACCCTCGGCGCCCTCACCGTCGAATCCCTCACCGGAGTCACATGGCAAGATGCAGGAAAGGTATGCCTTAAATGAGTTAAATCACATTTCGTTAGTAGTTAGAAATTACAGAATATAATTTTTCAAACGTATTCTTAAATCTAAGCGTTTTAACTTCCAAATGTTGCAAAAGTGGTTTAGTACTCGAGCATAAATATATGTGTTGTTTATTTCAAAATGTTGTGTAATGTTACAAATGGTTTAGTAGTCGAGCGTCAATTAGAAAACCTAAACTTGAGGTCAGTAAGAAACTCTAAACTTGAGTTTGAATAACGAAGCTGTCAAAGTAGTGAGATCGATACACCGTTAGAACATTTTAGAAACCCTAAACTTAAGCTCAGTTAGAAACCTTAAACTTGAGTTTGAATAACGAGGCTGTCAAAGTAATCAGATCGATACACCTTTAGAACATTTTACATGCGCAATTAGTGTATAGATGTTTTCGTGATAAACAAAGTGTTGTTTAGCTTAAGTCACTCAATTTTTGTGTTGTTTTTTCAGGTGGAGTTGATTGAAGGGTCGTCTTACTTGGGACAGCCGCTTCCATTTTCATTGACAACATTGATCTGGATCGAGGTTCTGGTGATCGGCTACATTGAGTTCCAGAGGAACTCTGAGCTCGACCTCGAGAAGAGGTTGTACCCGGGAGGCAAGTTTTTCGACCCGTTGGGTTTGGCTTCTGATCCGGAGAAGAAGGCGACACTTCAATTGGCGGAGATCAAGCATGCACGTCTGGCCATGGTTGCGTTCCTTGGATTTGCTGTGCAGGCTGTTGTCACCGGTAAAGGTCCGCTTAACAACTGGGCTACCCATTTGAGTGACCCGCTCCACACCACCATTATCGACGCCTTCTCCTCTTGAGCATTGTGTCAAGTTAATTAGCTGAATCATGAGTTGTACCAGTACTGCTTATCTTGTAAAGATTCTGATATGCGATGTGATGAAATGAGACTACTACTACTGCTTGTTAAATGACTAGATGTTGATGGAGTATGTCTCAAAGACTATTACCTACTGATATATTTGCTCCTTATGAGTTATGATGATGGGTTTAGTTCGTATAGAACTTTAAACAAAGAATGTTAAGTTGAATACAAAACTTCCCTTGTATGATGCATGAACACCAATCTATTCAATCAGTGTTCCATCCTATTCAGTATGATGACTTACAAATATACCAAATATATACTTTGGTGAAGGGGAGTGAATTTATATATACACAAAACATAAATTAATAACTATTTTCTCAATAACTTCTTGTTTTCCCGTAATGAGTTTGTTTTGGTCTTTCAAAGTGTTAAAGACCCTACAGTGTTTTTCACTCTCGATATTGTAAACTTGTTGGGTAACATGTAAATTCCTTGAGCCTAAAGTCCATTGGTATCTGACCAAAACAAGAAAACGAGAATCAAATTTCTGGTACATAGTTCGGAACCCATAACATCCTCCATAGTTTACCTCTCAGAATCACTCGTCCCAATGTTTGCTTAAAACTCCATTCTCCATCCTCCATAGTTTACCTCCCAGAATCACTCGTCCCAATCTGCCGTGTGTTTCTTACAACTCCATTCTCCAACACTCACTTTAAAAGGCACCCATTCTTTCTCCATCAATGAATGTACACAAAGTGTTCGATCATATGCCTCTGAGACATTGAACACTGCTTTGCTCGCTTAAATCCCCACTCACTACTACAACATCCCATTCCCACTCCATTGTATTTGTAGTCGTATTTTGATTGGTCATTAGTTTGCTTCAATCTGGGCATTGCGATACAGATGCTTCTCTTCTGCTTTGGCAATCTGCGGAAACCTCGAAATGGCTACTCGGAAGGTTTTGTGGAATTTCCCCAACAAGTTATTCACGGTTGGGGTTGTGGGTCTCTGTATTTCAGATTCTGTTGCTAGTGTCGCTCCCGTACGGGGTTCCTCTATGTCTCCTACATTGAATCCTGCAAAGACTAACTTAATGGGCATATCAACTGGTCGGTATCTCTAAGAGAAGATTGTAAACAGGTTGATTTAATTTTTATGTGCAATGTGATGGCTTGTTTAGTATGATAACGATTTTGTTTGCAGATGACTATGTTTTGCTGGAGAAACTGTGTCTTAACCATTACAAGTTTAAGCATGGTGATATTGTAGTCTTCTGGTATTGTTCCTTGCAACATTTCTTAGGTGCCATTTGTTAACGGGTGAGATATACTAACGAGCCTGTGATTTTTTTGGTACATTTTGCAGCTCACCAAGTAATCACAAGGAGCGTCATATTAAGAGGATAACCGGCTTACCTGGAGATTGGATTGGAAATCGTAAGTCATACGATGTGGTGAAAGTTCCAGAGGGACATTGCTGGGTTGAGGGAGACAATTCATCTTCTAGCATGGATTCAAGAACATTTGGCACAGTAAGTTATCCTGTCTGCTATTTTTGTGCTCTAGAAATGAAAAATAGTTTAACAGTAGTATTAACAATCCATGATCTACTAATACTAGTATTGTTGCCTAAACAAGTTAAAACCCACTCAGACTAGGTATTTGGCCTTCCTTTCAGAAGTTACTGCAACTTCTATCTACTTGATGGAGGCATGCAGCTTGCACAGCGACTTACTGTGCAGGGTATAGTAATGTGCTATTGTGGCTAACATGAGACGTTCTTCAATATTTCTGCCACTTTTGCTAACTCAAGCTATTCTTTGCAGATTCCTCTGGGTTTAATTCAAGGAAAGGTGACCCACATTGTGTGGCCTCCTCAGAGAATAGGTGCGGTTCAGAGAAGTACCGCAGGACACATTTGATCCTTGCGCATCACTCCCGGATACAATTTATTGCGGAAGAAAAAGTTTCTCTTATTGTCGCCATTTTGGCATAGCAGCATTCTTGATTGCATTGTTCTTTGTCAACAATATTCAAGTAAGCACCCTGCAAGTTCTTGATCAGGCATAAAATCAAACACTGATATGATCAACAGTATGTCATAGTTCTCGTTTTGGTTCTATATCTAGCTGTTTAGTATTGAGTGTTGATCATCAAGCCGTAAAAACATGTATTTTAAACCATCAACACAAGGATACTCGACTAGTTATTTGAGATATTGATTCGCAATTAACTCATTGTTTCTGTCAAACCATTTTCTTATTGTGGCCATTACAGGTTGTCTGAAGCTTGCTTCTGTAATGTTAATTCTCTGGCAAAAAATCACAAATGGTCACTGATTTTTGACCCATTAATCACTTTACTCACTCACATTTCAAAAATATCACTTAACTCACTCACTTTTCATTCCGTCTCTCATTTAACTCCCTACCGTTAAACCTACCGTTAGAAACCGTTGAAATTGAGGGTATATTTGTCTAACCACATAAAATGCATTTCTAACTTTTTATTTTATATCTAAAGTTATTAAATCATTTCCTTTTTTATTTTATGAAAAAGAGTGACTTTATAAAATCTGAAATTATTTTGAAAAAAAATAATATATTATTTTATTTTTTTCACGATACATCATTAACTTAGAAATGCATATTTTTCTTATTTGAAAGTTATTAAATTATTTTCAACTTTAAACAAAAGAAAAAATTGAATTTCTAATACAAAACAAATGTTTTAGAAGTAAAATATGATGAGAATAAAACAATTTTTTATTTTTGTCCTAAGAAAAAACTAATTGGAATTCTTTTTTTATGTTTAGACAAATATACCCTTGATGTTAACGATTCTTAACGGTAGGTCTAACGGCAGTGAGTTAAGTAAGAGATGAAAACAAAAGTGAGTGAGTTAAGTGATATTTTTAAAATGTGAGTGATCGTGATATTCTGCCTAAGTTATCATCTACCCAAATCAAGAGCTCATTGTTTGTGGTTGAAGCACTTGGTTCACTTCACCATATTGTGTTTAGAGAGAAATTGGAAGGAAGAAAGAGATAAAAGGTCATATGCTAGTTGGATCGGATGTATAGCCAACCAAGAATCACAGGTTGGCCAGTTGCCTACTTTCTGCACTATAAGATAGAAAATGGAGAAAGTGAAAGCATACCCTGTAGTATGAAAATGTGAGTCCATTAGATCTGAGTTTTCAATGGCGGGGATAACTCTCACTCTCTTCCTATGGGTTTCTTACTTTCTTGGTCTTGTCATTACTACGAAAGGTTTTCTTGTGCCCTTTGGCACTTTCTTGGAGATTGGTCAATTCTATCATATCGCTGTTTTTTTATGTTCACCAAGAGGAGAAGGCACAACCAAGGCATGTTTCACTTCTGCAACCAAATTTTCATTCACTAACCTATGTCCCAAATTCACGGTTTGCAATTTAGACGACTAATTCACATTTCAGTGATTTCACCAACTAATTAACACATGAATGATTAATCGTCTCTAGTCTCTATAGAAGCGCTCAGACTTTACCAAACTGTGGATTATCCAAAATACCAAACTGTGGATAAATCACGAGTTTAGACTAGTTTCATTTAAATGTGGAACCAATCCAGAAAATTCAATCACTCACAAATTTTACCTTTGTAAATTTTAACAGATTCTAACTGAGAGATAACTTTTCGAAATGTTAAAATATAAAAGAGTGTCCATACTCTTGACGAATAATCTGTACTCTGTTTAAAGAAAAAACTGCAAAATACGTAGTGGGCACTGGGCAGGCAGGCCATCTTCTCTCAACTCAAATCAAAAGGCTTCGTTTTGCCAACTCTGCTCTCTGTAACCGCCGGTAAAGATCACAAAAACCCATCACCACGTTCTCACATTTCTTTACCTGCATTGCACACCCACATTTCTCTTTTCTCTTTCTTTTTGTGTTTCAGGTTGATTTTCTTGCATTTTGATCCTACGTGATTTCTGGGTTCGTTTTGGTTTTCCCAATTGTGTAACACGGTGGTGGATCTTGGTGGTTCTGTAGGGAGAAAGAAATCAAGAACTGTAGAGGAACGGAAACATGGGAAGGCTGTTTGTGCTGACTCTTGAAGGACACGTCTATAGCTGCAAGTACTGCAAAACCCATCTTGCTCTTGCTGATGACATTCTCTCCACGGTCTGGAATTCTTTTCCTTTATGCTTTTTTCGGTATCGGTTTTCGTTTCTGTTGTTTAGGGTGTGTGCAATAGTATTTCATGTTGCATTTGATGTGGATCATGTAACTGTGTGACAATTTTTGGACGAGGGATTGGATGGTTTGCATGAGAACTTGGCTTTTGTGAGTGTTCTTTTTTATGCTTAATTGCGGTATGTAAAGAAACAAACTTAGTTTAGTGTTGATTTGCATTAGGTATTGTTTTGGGTCAGTGTTTATTTTCATCACTCACATGCCACAGCATTGGTTCAGGTTGCTGTGCTGAAATCTTGGTTTCTGGATTCATTTGGTCTGCATTGTAGGAGTTGTTTACCAAATGGCCTACATATGCATATCACAATCAACTTTGGCTTCTTGTGAAATAGTTTAGTCAGCTGCTTGAGATAAAGAACTTCGATCAGTAAAACCATTACTATGAGATTGAAACATGATAAACATGATTGCCCTATTATTTTATTTTCATGTTACAGTTTTCTACTTCTTGCTGATAGTCATTGTTCTATGCTCTCTTAACTGGTCTGAGTGTTCTATGCTTGATATGAGCAATGACAGAAACATTCTAACACTAAATTTTTTTTCTTTTCCCAGTCTTTTCACTGCAGGCATGGAAAGGCTTATCTTTTCGATAATGTGTAAGTGTTACATCAAAGCTGTGCGAGCGCTTATATCTACCTGTTGTTCTTAGATTAACTCATGGATTGTGAATTTAGACTTTTGTTACATACATTAAAATTCTTGCCATTTTATATCCATAGATCACTTCTGAGCCACCAAATAAATGGAATGACTTTGTAGCTGCAATGCGAGAATGTTGCTAAATAAGCCAGATAGAGATCACTCCCGTAATGAATTTTGAAGTCTTAAGTCTCGAGTATGAAAAGGAAAGAACAAAAGTGTGACATTGTACCCATTCATCTTATGAGCATTTTTCCTTTCAGATATCACTAGTTTACTTCCTGGCCCTCTCATGGGTGATGCAGTTGAACTGCATACATTTGTCTCTATCACATTTTCATTCACTTTCATCCTACAACATAACTCATACTCATGAAGCGCCTATATGAATGCATCAATTAACCTTTTGCTTCTCCAACGGATGGCAGTGTAAATGTCACAGATGGAGAGAAAGAAGAGCGGATCATGATAACAGGACTGCATACTGTTGTGGACATCTTCTGTGTCTCATGTGGCTCAGTTGTGGGGTGGAAATATGTAAGATATTTTAATTACCAGAAAAATATGTTGTATCTGTTATTAGATTGAACCTTTTAATCTGGTGATCACTTTAGGAGTCTGCCTATGATGAAGGCCAGAAGTATAAGGAGGGAAAATTTATCCTTGAGAGGTAACATAAAGTACATGTCTATAATTTTAAATGTTGAATTTACAAGTTCGTGATGTGAATTAGTTTTTGTTGAACAGATTCAAGATTCTCGGCCCTGATGGAAGCAACTACCCGAGAGCTCATGAAGACTACTCGATAGCTCAGGAAGCCGAGATTGGTGGAAGTGATGTTGATGATGATTGATTCACGATTCCTTCAGGAAACTTTACTGCTTCAAATGTATATTCTTTGGGACATTATGCTATCTGGATGGGATTTTTCTCATTCTATTCCTAGACATGAAAGGGTTCCATGACATCCTGTTAAATTATTTTCGATTTAGTAGTAAAGTTGTGCTTCTATGCTATTTTGTATTTACATTGTGCATGCTTTTGTCACTTTGGCATATTGAAATGACGCTTAGAAACCAATGTTGGGTGCCCATAGGTTGATAGATATTATTCTTGGAATCCTTGGGGAAAATACTGAGGTAAAGATTAGGCACTAATGATGTGATTATGAATCTCTATCTTCTGCAAAAACCATCTCTTTACCTTGAACCAAATAATAGCCCAATATGTACCGAGATAATTATAGCTTCTGGTCAAACAATTTATCGATCATGCATTTGGCACCTGATTAAACCTCTATACTGCAACATTGTCAATCTTCATAATGAACCACACTCAAAATTTTGTGCTGATAAGGTGGAAACCTCCATAGTCCATACTGCAATATTGTCAAGCTTCATAATGATCAATCGACAACACTTCCAAAGTCATGTGACTGGAGGTGCCGGAGACAAAGCCGACAGCCGAGGAAAGAAGAAATTGATGTTGCAGAAGAGATGAAGAAATATGGGATTCAGGTAATAATATGTTCTGCATATTTCATCTGATTGGAACATGGAAACTCTTCTGCCTGGTCAGGTAGACCCTACAGTCCGTCTAGGCGTTGCCGACTAGTCGTTTTTATTGTTTTTAAATGGTAGACCCTACAGTCCGTCTAGGCTTACCACGGCCCAGACCGCCACCTAGCCCGTTAAGAGCCCAATTGCTTATTATTATTTTATATATATATTAAATTAAACATTATATTATTTTCTGTCGTACTGTTTTACTGTTTAAAGTACTGTTAAGGCAACTGTTCAAATGGAACAGTTTTGGGCTTGGGTCTGTATCTTTGGGCCTCGGTCTTTTGGTCTGTATCTTTGGGCTTCGGTCTGTATATCTCTCTCGATCTTTCTCGCCGCTTTGCATATCTTTTTTGCTTGGTTTGTCAAGACTTGATCTCTCTCTCTCTCTCATCACTCTGGCTCTCTCTCTCTCTGTACGTCTCTCTCTCGTACTACGTACTCTACTCCTACTCTCTACTCTCGTCCTACTACTACTACTACTCTCTCTCTCTCTCTCTCTCTCTCTCTCTCTCTCTCTCTCTCTCTCTCTCTCTCTCTCTCTATCGAATCATTCCGGCTCTCTCTCTCTCGAATCTCAAGAAAGTTTCTTGATCCAAATCCGGCCAAAATCTCAAAGTCGTCTTCATTGCTCCGTTCTAGGTCTTAAATTTACAACCCAAGCAAGACATCGAGTACTTTTGAGGTAATTTTTTTCCTTTGATATTCGTCAATCGTCGTCTTATTTTTTTGGTCTGATCCTTCTATCTTCGTCTATGCGACTTTGGTTCTAACTTAGCATGTCACAGTCATAACCAGCTGGGAAAAGGGCAAATCAGTCGAGAATTCAAAGTATAAGGGTATACCAGTTTAAAAAAAAGTGAGGGACAAAACTGATTTTAGGTGTAAACTACAGGGTGTCACAAGTATTTACTCCATTCAAGAATGTATTCTTTTAGTGTCCTGGTGTGTTTTAACATTTGGGATTTGGTTGTGTTGATGATTGTTTATTTGGTTATGAATCTCTCGAAATACATGTGAGAATTATCTGTTATGTTTAGAATTCAAGAAAAAAAAAGACCGCAACAGGGCGCGGCCGGGCACTGTCTAGTATATTATATTTTTTGTATAAAGTCTTGGGCTATTCAACTTTGCAAAGAGTAATCGACCACAAACGCACTCAAAGAAGCTAATTTAGCTTCCTCCTCCACTTCTCCAACTCCAAATTAGGTATGATTCTACATTTCTCCTCCATAGGTATTTCAAGTTTCGTTCACTTTCTCTTAAATCTTACGTGTTTTTCTTGCAATTAATCATCACTTTTGGTGGTTACAGCCTGCAATTGAGCTATTGGAATTCAAGTATTGAAATTGATCGTTAATTACTTATCTTGGTTGGGTTCCATTTTGTTGGTTTCTTAATTTAGTTCATCATGTATTTTCAGAGTTGATTTTACTTGTTCTTGATAGTGTGGTTTTGGGCAGCGGAGAGTTTCTTGTTCTTTGTTATCTTTGGTGATTTTGGGCAGTGAAGGGTGAAGCAGGTACCACCATGAGTAAGATAGGACATGACGAACTCGGCCAAATCCTGGACCGGATCACCGACCCAGCTGATAGAAAATCAACCTCTCAGGTCTGCAAGGGGTGGTGGCTCATAGAGGCTCAGAGCCGAACATCACTCCGAGTTAATGACCCCCATCATCTTCCTCGATTACTTGCTAGGTACCCAAACTTAACCACATTCGAAACCCCAAGGGGAATGAGCAATGCCGACCTCGCATTGGTGGCCCAATCGTGCCCCAAATTGGAGGCCTTCATACTCGATGATATATCAATTAGTGTGGAAATTGGGAGACAAGGCATGCGGGCACTGGGATATACTTACCCGTATAGAGTTGGAGATGAAGATGCATTAGGGATCTCTAATGACGAAGCTCATGAGATATTAAGGGTCGTTAATGAAGTTGGGGACCAAGGTTTGTGCGCTTTGGCAGACGGGTGTCCCAAATTGTCCAAGATTGTGCTCAGAAGGACGGGGGCTGGACTGCTTGGAATAATGACCATGATTACTTCGGCGGCACATAACTTGACTCATTTGGATTTGGAGGGCTGTTCTTTGGTTACTGACCAAGTCCTTGAAGCAATTGGGTCCTCTAGTTGTCCCATTCGCATTTTGAGTTTGAGATTTTGCTCCGAAATTACTGATGCCGGATTGAGGTTTTTGGCAAATGGGTCTTGCTCAAAAACCATGGAGCAATTGAACCTTTCCAGCTGCCGTGAAATCACTGATGATGGGGTTTTGCTTTTGTGCAACATGTGTGTCTTGGAGGAGCTGGATTTGAGGTATTGTAACCAGCTAACTGATATTGGAGGTCAGGCAATCTCCACAATTCGAACCCTCAAGAAATTGAACTTGGACTGTCTATTCAACCTTACAGAAGAAACCTTTGTAGCTGTTGCTGAGAATTGCATAAACTTGGAGGTGCTTAATCTTCAACAATGTCATGTCACTGCAGCAAGTATAGATGCATTTTTGGGTCACAAATGCTTGCGATGCCTTAATCTTTTTTGTTGTATTTCTCATGATATAAAAGGATCTACTTTAGAAAGCCTAGCGCTGGGATGCCCTTCACTGGAGTCGATTGTGGTGCATAGAACTTGGAGACAGAGGCTGGTGCAGGACATGCAAGAGAATACTGTTAGCAGATTCCTCAAATTCTGGTTTAATTGAAAGGTTTTCTTTGAGATCTTCTGTTTCATGGGGCTAGGATGTTCTTCATTAAAGTCTACTGTGATGGATGAACGGTGGGGAGAAGATTTGGTAAAGGAAATGCAAGAGATTCCTGCACTTAATTGAAAGGTGAAGGTTAGAGCTTAGCACGGTGCATAGCTGAGGTGTTTGACCCATAAGCATTTTATGTGTGTTGTTGTTTTCAAAGAACTAGAGATGCTTCTGAACTATTTGGTTTGTTGTGAATGTTTTGACCTTTCAGTTTATATATGAAACCATTTCTTCTACTGAATCCATTCTCTGCTTTTTCAAGTGTCAATTTATCCTCTTCTGAGTTCATTGTCATTAGCCAATTACTTTCACCAGATGACCTCTTATTGTTTGTTTAGATTCCAAAGTGAATTCCCAGTTTGCAATTTTGACCTCAAATTAGTGTACACACGTTTCATTACTGCTTTTGTAGTTCTTCTCATCAAGGGTTTTCAAATTTGATCCTCTTTCTAAATTTTCTGTGGCTTTAATACAGTTACTTAACAAAAGGTCACACGCTGGCACACCTAGACTCTTTCTCAAAGCAAATTAAGCATTTCAGTATACCAAGGCTCATTAGGATGAATATGATGAGCTAATGAAAACACAATAATACTGCTTATTAGATCGCTGGTGTTTCTGTTGACTCTTGAAGGACATGTCTATAGTTGCAAGTACTGCAAAACCCATCTTGCTCTTGCTGATGACATTCTCTCCATGGTCTGGAATTCTCTTCCTTTATGCCTTTTTTCAGTATCGTTTTTCGTTTATGTTGTTTAGATGTGTGCATAGTATTTCATGTGCTCTATGTGTTGCATTTTATGTGGATCTTGTAACTGTGTGACAATGTTTGGATGAGGGATTAGATGGTTGGCATGAGAACTTGGCTTTTGTGGGTGTGTGTTCTTTTTATGCTTATGTAAAGAAACAAACTGAGTTTAGTGTTGATTTGCATAGGACATTGAGGAGGTTTTGTTTTGGGTTAATGTTATCATATTCAATGTGCCATAGCATTGGTTCAGGTTGCTGTGCTGAAATCTTGGTTGTTTCTGGGTTCATTTTGTCTGCATTGTAGGAGTTGTTTTCCAAACGGCCTACATATGCCTATCACAATCAACTTTGGCTTCTTGTGAAATTGTTTCATCAATTGCTCGAGTTAAAGAACTTCAATCAGTAGAACCATTACTATGAGATTGAAACAATCATGCTATTACAGAATTGGGAATAGTGCATTATCTATACAGATCAGCTAAAATTTGGTCCAAGAATTCTCTTGTTCACATTTTCACATTTCTTAGTTTGGTTGTTGAATTCTTGTCAGATCTGGTGTCTATGGTCTCTGAAATAGTAAAACTAGATCAGCATGCTTGGTTTAGAAAGCCTCAGTTTACTTCTCAATAGTTTGAAGCATTCTCGATATTTTCGAAACTGAAGAGATTCTATCTTTGCTTCTCAACTGTTGATTTTCCCACTTGATGTGTCTTAAACTCTGTTTAATCGTAAGTACTCTAAGTAATTCGAGAAGTATATACATCTGCAGTTGCAGATGTTGTGACTATGCACCCCATCAGAGAGGCACAGGTCTTATCTCTTGGATGTCCACATATTTTATTTTCATGTTACATATTTCTAATTGTTGCTGATAGTCATTGTTCTATGCTCTCTTAACTGGTCTGAGTGTTCTATGCTTGATATGAGCAATGACAGAAACATTCTAACACTACGAATTTCTTTTGTTTCCCAGTCTTTTCTCTGCAGGCATGGAAAGGCTTATCTTTTTGATAATGTGCAAGTGTTAGATCAAAGCTGAGTGGGCGCTTATATCTACTTCTTGTTCTTAGATTAACTCATGGATTGTGAATTTAGACTTTTGTTACATACATTAAAATTCTTGCCATTTTATATCCATAGATCACTTCTGAGCCACCAAACTAATAGAATGACTTCTAGCTCCTATGCGAGAATGTTGCTACATAAGCCCCGGACACACTACTTTCATCTACCTTGCGATGTTCAGTGCCTGGAGAGGAACCACATGTGTCCCCTCTGATACTCAATGCCACCGGAGATTAAACCCTGCTACTAAACTGAAATGTATCATCTTTTATTGTGTACCAAAAACAAAAATGTAACATCTTTTATTTACTATGCTTCCACCAGCTATGTCCTATGTATGTGGGATTCTCCACTCTATTTTGATTTGTTCGTAACAGATTTGAGTACTTGCTAGTTGCTACGCGATTCCGGCACTAAAAAAAATTGGGTTTACTTAATTGGTAGTGCTTCGCTAATTAATATCTCCGTCCACCGACTTCGCCGCCCAATCACCACAACGTCCTCCACCCCGCCCCTAACACCCTCACCCTCAGTTTAGATTGTTAGGCAGGGGTGGTGCTTGGGCGGCAGAAATTGATGGAAGTTTATTGGTAACCGGAGATATATTTTTGTGAGCAATTCATGACTCCGTTCACAAATTTGGCAATTCATGACTTGGTTGACAAATTTAGCATTCTGTTTAGCAATCTTTAGATTTAACAATCTTTTAAGTGTATTGTTGGAGCTCATATTTATTCTAAAAATTGACAAATTTCATGAAAATTTTGAATTAACAATACTACAAGTCTACAACCAAAGGCAAAGCCAGATTCATTACAGATTAGTACATATTAAGTTGACATATATATAGCTTCCCACAGCGATAAAAAATAAATAAATAAATGATGTAATTATTTCTATAGCAGCTAGCTGATTGGGGTATGTAGTTGAGAAGACATGACATGCAAGAAAGATGCATATAGCTCCCAACAGAATCAACAGTAAAAGATGATACAAATAGCAAACAAAGGACAATTATATCTTACAGGATGTGTATGCGATACAACCTGCTTTTCAACCCTAAACAATAACCCACAGCCCCTGCAAGGCACTTGCCACATGCTCCTATTAGTGTATGTATGGCATACACATTTGTAGAGCAGATAACCCTCAAACAAAAACTTTGTTGAAATTTAACAAGCAAATCCAATCAATCCAAATCGAAGCAATTCAACTCACGTTGAGGGGTCTCGGCCGCCGGCATCGGGTATCGGCACAAGGGACATCGATGATTAACGCTCAGCCAGCGGGCAATGCAATCTTCATGATAACAGTGTGAGCAAGGCATGCGAGTAAGCATCACTTCTTGTTCCTCCAATGCAAAATCCTTCTGACATATACCACACATTGGTGTTTGTTCAATAATGTCAGCATCAAGTCTCATTTTCTCCAAACCCTCGATTGCGGATTCAGCTGCAGGAGTGACACTCGAGTCCTCCTCATCATCACCATCACTATCGTCCAACCAGAAAAAAGTGATGTCACGTATGGTCACGAGAATAGGCACCTCGTAGGTCTCAGCGGCGTAAATCACCGGGAACAACTTGTCAAACATCTCTTCCTGTAGATCTTCAGAGACATCTTCGTCTGCAAGATCGATCTTCATCACTTCTCTATACTTTGACTCGTTACTTGTTTGCTTGACGTCGGAGAAAGGGAAGTACATTTTTAACAGATGTTTTGGGCCGGTTACTAAATAGACTGGATCGGACGACGTTTGCTGGATAATGCATGGCTGGCAAAAGTCGACTACAACGACTAGTAGTTCTTCTTCCCTCCTCATGCCGACCGGCGACGGCACTGGAATTTCGGTTGTCTGAGACACAGAGATTTCTGAGTAAGTCTCCACCACAGGCATGCTTGGTCTTTGACCTAATCAACCGAGAGAGATCGAATAGATGAGAGGGGAGGGAGGCAATAATGACTTTCCAAAGATTGAGTAGTTCTGACTGCTACGAGCTCGATCTCTAGCTATAGAGCCTAATTTATATACAAGCTAGCTCAGGAACATAATCCTAATTCATATAGGGAAAGACTGCGTTGGTTTACGTTTCATACTTTCTTCTTCTTGATCCAGTAAACTAAATCCTAGTAGGACTAACATTGAACTTTCTTAATCCATGAATACATTATGATCGGAAATTTTATTGATCGTACGTGCATGTTTGCTACTTTATTCCTGATTTGATCATGTACGCAATCTTGGAATTCCTACTGAAAATTGGACATCTCAATCTTGTTATCGAGTTATATATCATGATATGATTATCATCCTACCTGTAATTTTTGTTGTTATTATTTTCTGCACAGCCAGAAGTTTGCTTCATGTGCTGTGGACCTTTGTGTTCTATACATCCTTGACTTCCTATATCTCTTATATATTCTCTTGGTCTAGTGATTACTTAATTATTCCTTGCAAAATTCCATTCCCTAACGGTGACAGGAACTGGGTCCTAAAGCATGGGAAGCATGCATGGGACTAGCTCGAAAACTCGGGCATGACATATGACCTACTGCTGAGATAATAGGAAAAACTTTCATCCAAACTTGCGTCCCGAAACTCTATTGTATTTTCATTGTTGGTTAATGTAAATTTATAATTTAACCGGTCATATTTTAAGTCGGCTTATAATATTTGATTATGAAAAAAAAATAAATAAAAAAAAAAAAATACGTTTACTCCTACAATCACCAAACAATCAAAACAGTAAAAATTTACAGTCTCATTACCAACTACCAATTTGTTAGTTCAATCTTATAGATATCAAACAGTCTCTAGTGCCTACGTAATCTTTGAACTAATTCATAGAATTCTGATGCTTCCTATAATGGTAACCTCTGCAAGTCGGGCCTCATGCATTTGAACCAATGGGCCATCACCCTTGAGTTAATTTCCAATCAAAACCAGAACTGGTGTCCACACAGCAGTGACCCAAAATTTGAACTACACGTCTTCCAAGAAGGAGAGGCCCCGCCAATGGCAGAGCCCTGACTCCTCCGCCACTTTTAGTTGTTTCCGACCAAAAAAGCAGAGCCCTCCGATGAGTATGAGGAGTAGGTAATCTCGAGGAATGGCCTCCACGTCCAAAATCGATCTGAAGCATCTTTTAAAGGACAAACTTTGAATTAAAATTCCTCTCCAAACGACAAGTCAACCAGTCAAAGGGAGCGCCACGCCTCCCCGGCATGTGCCGCTACATATCCCCTTGTTTTGAATCTCATTCCCGAAATCGGGCCCGTAATATCTCTGAATTACGACATTGCCATTAGAAAAGAAAACTGAAAACGAATCAATCAACCTCGTCATTAGCTTCGAATTTGTTCAACTTCTTCGTGTTCTTCTTCATGCAAGGTGGCGTTGGATGTGAGTTTTGAGAATTGAAAATGTTATCTATGAGGTTTCGGAGATTGCAAGTCATCAGGTAAGTTTCAATCTTTTATTGTATTGTCAATGAGTATGATTAACGAAAATGTGGGAAGGATCATAGGATGCATGTTTATAAAGAAAAAAAATTCCACTTGTTTATTATCAAACTAGTAACGCGTATCTATTGATCGATTAGATTTCTTTTTTCTAATCTCTGATTTTTATTTTTTTAAAGCCAAAGTCTTTCAATTTTTGTATTTGAAAGTGAGGATGTATTTAATAATCAAATTTCATATTTGGTGATGTGACTATTAGATCATTCATATTATAAATATCGATTGATGATGAATTATTTAATATATATATATATATATATATGACAAACAATGTGTGAAAACCTAACAAAAACATGTTATCTTAAGTTTAACAACTACTTTAAAAAAAAAAGTTTAACAACTATAATTTTTAAAATTTTGCTATTTTCACTTATATTATCTGACTTAAAATTCTAAATTGGCGATACAATAACATTTTGTTAAGCAACATAACTTGGTCTATATCTAAATAGAGAATGAACTAATAGATCCGCATAACATTCTAATGGTTAAGATCTTTTATTCATGAATATGAGTATTTAGCAAGACACTCTCATATTGTAACACTTCAATATATTGATAAAGAAATGTGAAGTTTTGTACTTCTCATCATCTTCCTAATAAAAGATCCTCACATGCGACTTGAAGTTGATATTTATGGATTATCATCACAACGCAACAATATACAAGGATTAGCACATTAAATCATGAAGAAGATGTAAGATCTAATGTTAATAGATATAACGACACTCGTACGTATTGAATAAGACCTTCATTTTGTTTTTCTTAACTCTACACCAAATTTTCACTAATTTACAACACAAAAAGTTCAACTCTCATAATCTCATACTTCTCATGAATCCAACCTAGCACAAAAACCTTTCACATGCATACCATGAAGTCCCTGTCTTATAAGTCCATATACTTCCATCACAAAGCCAACCATTGCTTACAATCTTCCCCCACAAATGATTAACAAAAGGCCACGTCCAGAACACAACGAATACCCCCAATGGCATTCTCGTGATTATCCTCCCATCTCCACCCTTCTTCTTCAAAATTTCCATATCAAACAATTCAAAGCAATCAAACAATTCAAAGCCTCTGCTCCAATTTCATCAACTCGTTTTATTTCAAACACTCGAATGCTCCCAAAACAGAGACTCTGTTCTTTGGTCCGCCATTTTTGTCACACCAATATCACTAATACTACAAAAACCAGCACCTGACAAATCACAACCAGAAAAAGCTTCTATCTTCTTATACCCTTTTCTTCTAGCTCTGTGTTGATTGCCTGCTTGGACTGAACTGAAAAATGGAGAGAAGCTTCGGGAAGGTGGTGAATGCCAACGACAGAGACGAAGAGCTGGCTCTGTTTCTCGAGATGCGGCGCCGCGACAAGGATAAGGAGAAAAATGGGGGCTTTCTTCTTCTTCCGAGCAAGACCGCCGGCGACGAGCTCGATGCTGCTCCGATCGGTACGACGGCGTTTTTGGGTTGTTGAAAGATTTGGTCTTTAGTTAGTTATTTCAGTTGGGTTTGGTTTTGAATTTTGATGGTGGTTTTTGTTGCAGAGTATGATAAGGCGATGTACAAGATTAATGGGTCGGCGGCGCCGGAGCGGAGGAGTAGAGTTGATGAGTTTTTGAACTCAGAGAATGAGAAATCGGAGTACGATTGGTGAGTCATTTCATATATAAAGTTTGAGTGTTAGATTTTTTTGAGTTGTGATGAGCTGATTGAGTGGTCGGATTAGGAGGCATTGTGTACAGGGTTGCCAAATTTGGATTTAGGATTAATGGATTGGGTGTTGTTTTGTGGTAGAGATCTGAACTTTAGACATGTTAGAAGTAATTGGTTTCTTAGGATCATTTCATTGGTTGAAATTTCATATGGTAAGGTTTTTGTTTTGAATTATTTGGTTTTTGCTATGAAGTCTATAATGCAATGTCTTGTTATGGGTTGTATTGGACTTATGATGAACTTTTGTATGTTATCCAGGCTAATTACTCCACCTGCTACCCCGCTATTTCCGTCCTTGGAGATGGAACCACAAAAAAGTTCGGTTAGTCAGATTGAGGAACCTAATAGGCGTGATTCTGCTCCTCCAAAATCTAGGGTAAGAAATCTAGCTAACATATGATGCACGTTATTAGAGACATGGTCAATTTGCGATATGATGTGCAGCATTCCTACATTTGATTCAACTGAGTTGCAGTATTGTTATTCTATCATGCATTTACTTGAATATTTGTCCAACGTATACATTGAAGTACTTGAATCTTGCCTCGCTTTTTGTTGTTTATTTTGGGAGTTTGGTTTTACTTATCAAGTCATGATTTGGAAAATGGTGGTGTGCAGCTAGCAAACAAACAGTTTGAAACTGCTTCAGACGGCAAAATAGCATCTAAGCAGTCAACATTGCCATCACGACCAAATTCTTCCAGTACTAGTAACAGGAGGCCCTCACCATCAAGAGGGCCAACAGCTGCTCCTCATAGATCTTCAACACCTACTGGACGGACCACATTTCCTTCATCAACCAAGCCATCAAGATCCTCTACACCCAATTCACGAACCACCTTACCATCCGCTAAGCCAGTGGCTCCTCCAGTGAGGTCTTCAACTCCCTCTAGACCCACTGCACGTTCTTCTACACCAACTGGCAGACCTTCTGTCCCAGCTACTAAGACAACATCAAGGTCGGCAACACCAACTCGCCTACCAAGTTCATCAAGTACACCTGCACTGTCTGCTCCACCAGGCCGTTCTTCTTCAGTATCAAAGTCAGCTCCCCCTAGTTCAAAAAATCCTGTACCATCACGTGGAAGTTCTCCAACAGTGAAATCTAGGTCCTCGAAATCCTCAGATATGCCTGCTTTCTCACTTGATGCTCCACCAAATTTGAGAACCACTTTGCCACAAAGGCCTACTTCAGCATCTAGGGCTCGTCCTGGGGCACCAAGTGTTAGATCATCTTCTGTTGGACCTGTTTCTAATGGAAAACCTAGACAGCAATCATGTTCACCTTCTAGAGGAAGGGCTGCACATGGCACTGCCAGTACTAATGGGTATGCTCGTCAAGTCACAAGTAAATCATCTTCCAATGACAGTGATGATGTAAACCCTGTACTAATGGGGACCCAAAGTGTTGAAAGAGTAGTGAACCAGAGGAAGCTGGCACCACCAAAGCAATATGACCGTTCTACTCAGAAGAATCCTGATGGGAAGTCTATGTCCTCTGATAGCTTAGGCTTTGGAAGAACTCTTTCAAAGAAATCATTCGATATGGCTATGAGGCACATGGTATGCATCACTTTCCTTATTCAAAAGCACATTTTTCACTCAGCTTGTTTCTGTAGAAGCAGTATATATTCTAACTTTGGAAATTTGCTTCTGCAGGATATAAGGCGAAGCGTGCAAGATAACTTACAGCCTGTTCTGACAAAAGTTCCAGCTTCCTCTGTTTACAGTGTCCGAACAAGACCAACAAAAAGCAAGACTACCAATGCTACAGATTCTCCTCTTGCCACATGCAGCAATGCTAGCTCCGAACCAAGTGTCAACAATGTTTCTGCATATTTTGAAGCGTGTGAAATTGAAGACGTTGATCATGGAAGTGAGAAAGGAAACTCCTCTCCTGCATTCCAGGAAGGCAGGTGACCATTGGTCCTGGATCTTTGGTTTGCATCTGTTGTCATTATCTCACCATTGTTATTTTACGAAGTTGCCTACTCTGCATGTTATTTAAGCTCAGCTCATCCTTGAGAGGTGCTGATGGTAGAAGGCCAGCTAAACTACTGTAAATTTTAAAGAATTAAGTCCGAGTGCATGTCTTTTCTAGACCTGTCACTATTAGTGGATCAAGAATCAGGTACATTCAATTAGTGAGCCATAATTTGGGTCATCTTTTATGCTCTTGTTAGCAGGGATTGTTTGTACTAGATTTTTATTATTGGAAATTGAAGGGCTCCTTCAGCTTTTTACATTTGCTTTGCTGCTCATATTATGTATTTTTTACTTATGGCTGGATAACTTCTACATTTGGTTATGCATTTTGATATTAAAATACCAATAGTACGATTAGATGAAAGAACTTGATTCTTGTTCCCTTTCACCATTAACTTGTTTCTGTTGGTCTTGCCAATTCTAGTTCAAGAAATGGAGAGAAATCTCCATAAAAAAAAATAATAATAATACAGGAAAAATAGCCAGGCAATTTGAGGATGAAGTCCGATGAACCGATGAAGATCTGTTTCTTTTTTCTTTATTTTAAAAGACAGACTTCCTCTTTTTTCTTTTTCTTTTTTATCCAGAAAAAAGTCACCCTCTTTCAACAACCTACTTTTGAATGGAGCACAACAGACAAGACAAACAGAGCAGAACTTAATCTGGAAAAAGACAAAAAAAAAAAAAGAAAGAAGGAAAAATGGTGGATAAAGTAAGGAATTGGCATAGAAGCAAAGGAAATAAATCAAAGAATATTTTCCCCCAAAAGGGTTCTTCATCTTGTGGCTTCAATCAATCATCAATGCTTCATAATTCAAACTTCAACTTTATGTTTTTGCTAGAAGTTCAGGCCTAACTAAAATCTAGTCTTAGAAAGAAGCAGGATTATCTTTGTTGCGTATCCTTTGAAAATGTTTCAACAACACAACAATTTGATGCATTCAACAATTGCAACAAGTGGCAGTCAATCATTGATTCACCATCAAGGTCTGAGTATAGTTGTGATTAGGTAGGGTATGATCTTCTATTCTTCTGTCAAAAAAGAAAGAAGAGAAATTGTTTGACTCGTTCATTTCCACATAATCAAACTTATTCTCATAAACTTAAACTAAAGATTGATGCCTTGATTTAGGGGACATTATATTTTTAATAGAGTATGAACTGTTTGAGTTGTTTGAAACTTCAATCATCGTCTGTGATTCACTTCCCTACCAGAAAAGACATAAGCTTTCAGTGGAGATGTGGAGCAAATGAATAAACGTTTGACTAGAAACATGAGCACTCTCATAAGTCCCTCTCTAACCCACCAAACACAATTCAATGTTTTAGCTCTTCTTTTCTTAAGGGGAGTATAATCCACATTTTTTAAATTGTAATCCGTATTTTATGTTTTTTTATTTGACTTAAATTTGAGTTAAATTTTGTCTTCTAACGAGAATAATGATTAAAATAAAAAAATGAGAGTGGATTATAATTTAGGAAGTGTTAATTTCACTTCATTTTCTTAATTCGAACTGTGAAACACAGGAAAGTAAAATAGCAATGTCACTATCAATATCAATAGCCGTCCATGCTCTTCCATTTGTTTCTGTTTATACTTTATACCACAATTTTGAGTCTTGACCCTTTCCCACTATCTCATTCTCTTAACATTCCTACACTAACCCAATTCTTATTTCTTATACATATTCACACCTAATCATGGATTGTAATCTTTCCCAATTAGCCTTTCTCAGTTCCCATGCCTCTGAACTATTTGAGTTTCAGTTTTTGCTCATAGAAAGACAAGCCCAGATCATCATAGAGCACCTATTTGTCTTTTTGCTGTTGAAGAAATCCAAGTTCAGGTCAGCTTGCCAATTACAAGTAGTCTCATTTTTTATTTGAATCACTTTATTTCAGTTGCAATTTGTTAACTTACTTAGCTTGTATCATCAAGTTCCCTGCTTTTGCTTATTTCAAATTTCACTTCCTAGATCTGAGTTATCGTGTCTATGTACTTCTGTTAAGTGGGTTACTGGATTTCAAGTTTGCTATGGTTCAGGGTACAAGAAGACATTTGGTTAAGGGAGTAGAGAATTGGAATTTTATGTTGCAATGGTTTATAGTTGCTTTGGTCTGCTCAATTGTTGCAAAGAAGACACGAATTTGGAACCTTCCAGCCAAGCCCAAGGTAAGAGACTGAGTTTGACTTGGTCATATTAGTCTTTCATATTTACTGAGGTGAACTTTAATACTGTAAATCAGTAAACTATGCATCTTGAGCTTCCTTGTTTAAGTTCTGTGCAGAACTTTGGTATACTGAACTTAAAAATCAAACCAATTTTGGTAAAGGGAACGCGAAAGGGTTTTGATACATTTTCAGTTTGCATATTTAGACATTTGGCACCTTTTAGTAACTAATTTGACGGTTATAAAGCTTTTGAAGTTTTTCATTGCTAACTCTCATATCTATAAGTACGTTGTAATACTTCTTAGTAGATTTAGGATCCGTCTACATGTAATATGCAAATCTTGGATGTGTATGTCCAAGTTTCACTTTTGTTTCAGCAGGAATTGAAACTCTTTGACTATCTCAGCTGTTGAACTGTATAATTGAAGGGAATAAGCAAGCTTAGTTTTTGGTGTGTGGGTTTGCTAAGCTAGGTTACGTTGTCTGTTTCATATGCATGTTTACATCTTTGTTTATGGTTGCTTGCTGGTTTTGAACATGACAAATTGATCTAACCAGAGTTTATGTCTATCTGTATGGAATGCATGGTACTTTAGGGATTCCCACCAACAATGTAAGGCTCTTTTCTTATAATTCATTGAGGTCAGCGACGAGGAATTTTCACCCTTCAAACAAAATAGGTGGAGGAGGCTATGGAGTTGTCTATAAGGTAAGATCTACTTGTTAAAAATGCATAATTCCTACTGCAATTCCCTATTTTCTGGAGAGGAAACTTTCAAACACATACATAGAGATTAAGAAAAATTCCTGTAAGTGGCTCAATAGGAAGCTATAACAATTCACCTCATGGACTTCAAAATCTCTTTATTGCATCCAGGACGCAAACATTATGTCAGTGTATGAATCACACATTCCCGATTTACATGCTATAATCCTAGATTTGAAGGTCCTAGATTGACTTCTTGATTTAGTTACTGAAATTGAGATGAGAGAGTTGCAGACTTCTTTTCAAAGTTCTTATACTGCTGTACTATGTGTTGCAGGGAGTTTTAAGAGATGACACACAAGTTGCGATCAAGTGTCTTTCTTCAGACTCGAGACAAGGAGTAAATGAATTTTTGACAGAGATCAACACGATATCAAGAATACGACACCCCAACCTTGTTGAGCTTATTGGCTGTTGCGTGGAGGACAATCACCGAATATTGGTATATGAATATCTGGAAAACAACAGTCTTGCAAGTTCTTTGCTTGGTAATTACTATAATATTAAAGTTGTATGTTGGCTTAAGATTTCATATGGCAGGAATTGACCGAATTGATGACTTTCAATTCTGCTTTGTTCTGCTCTTTTTCTAGCTGCACTACATCTTATCCTATTCAATATGACATTTCTCTAAAAGACTAATTCATGATATGATTTTCCTTTGCAAGTAATAGTGCTAAAATTGAACAACTATATTGACAGGTTTAAGAAGTCATGTTTCACTAGATTGGCCCCAGAGAGTAGTGATTTGCTTGGGTACAGCTACTGGTCTTGCATTTCTTCATGACGAAGCTGAACCACATATTGTGCACAGAGACATCAAGGCTAGCAATATACTTCTTGGTGCAAACTATTGTCCTAAAATTGGAGATTTTGGGCTGGCAAAACTTTTTCCTGATAATGTCACTCATCTTAGTACTAGAGTGGCAGGAACTGTGTAAGCTTGAATTCTACTCGTCACATTTCATTCAACTCTGTCTTAAGTTATTTAGTAGGTGAAAGATTTGTTTCTAAATGCTGTTGCATTGGGGTTTCCTCAATAATTCAAGTCATTATTTCATGTAGTAACTTTATCTCATGATCTATGCCTGCAGTGGATATCTAGCCCCGGAATATGCACTTTTTGGACAGCTTACAAAGAAAGCAGATGTGTACAGCTTTGGGGTTCTTTTGCTTGAAGTAATTAGTGGCAGAAGTAGTAGTAAGGCAGCCTTTGGTGACCAAATGCTGCTTTTGCTGGAATGGGTAAAGACTCCAATCAAATAAACTGTTGATGCAACGCTTGCAGGAGTTATTATTCTAAGACCTGACAATTGTAAAAATGCTTCTGCAGACATGGAAACTGAGAGAAGAAGAAAGGCTTTTAGAAATTGTTGATCCAGAATTGACTGCATATCCAGAGGCTGAGGTTTTGCGCTTCATCAAGGTTGCGCTCTTTTGTACTCAAGAAGCCTCGCAACAAAGGCCGGGAATGAAGCAAGTAGTGGAAATGCTTTCCAAAGAGGTAGAGCTAAATGAGAAGCTACTAGTTGAACCAAGGCCAAGACGGTATGCACCTCAACGTGTAGGTGGTGCCAATTGGGACGGAGAATCCTCTTCTCAGTCAGATAAACAAAGGAAATCATCGGCAAATCCTGATGTAACTTCCACACCCTCGTATATAAATGAACCTCAGACACAAATGTTTCCCAGATGATTATTCTTTGGCTGTCCTTAGTAACATGTTGGAAGCTTGATTGCAAAACTCTGCAGGTTCTTGACATCTAGGAAGCGAGTCAAATATTATAGTATGCAGCTATGTAACTGCTTGATTTATTACAAGTAAAATAAAATGATAATATTCTTTTACAATTGGAAAGTCGTATTGATCGAACTATTCTAATCTTAACCAAAGCAATGAGAAACAAATATTCTCTCATCCTCTGACTGGCCTCCGACTTATTCTAACCCCCATCTTCCCTCTCTAAATATCTGCATTTTCATTTCAAGGCCATGTTTTCTTACCATTAAATAGATTCTTATTTGAATGCTCGATGGGACATCGTCCTTGAACAAACATGGTTCTGGAACTATCTATATTTGACGTCTTTTCTGTATAATGTGTAGAAATTCAATCTAAAGTCCCCAACTAGTACATATCATACTCCAAATTCCATCCAAGCAAGAGAGCCATTTGGACAGACTCAAACAGACACTGCATATAACATGCTCGTATATGTGGACTTGACCCCAAAAAATGATGAAAATCTAGGATCGTACCAATCCAAGCCACTGATATATGCTGGAAGTTATAACAATGACTTGTGGTTTTGGAGATCTCCGATCACTAAAGAGTGTGCAAATACATTGTATTGGCTTGAAACAAATGTTCTCTTATCAGATAGTTTGGTAGTCGATTATTAGGGCTATCAAAACATTACTTATTTGTATGGTTTCTCTATGTGTTGTTCATTTAGACACAGTAGAGGACACAGTTGAGGACTGATTTGAAGAGAAAATCAAGTAAATATATCAACAAATGCACCAAACCTCGATTATCTCCTTCAGCCTCTCCTTCTCCTTCTTCTCCTTCTTTCCCAACTCAATCGCGCTCCTCCTGCACATCATGACAATATCACACGTAAGCAAATCGGATTAAGAAGATATTTGAACTGATCAGTTTTCTACTTACCTCCGCCACTCTCTCAGAGCAAGCCCCTCCTCATCAAAGCCGTTTCCTCCGCCGGGTGAATAGATCGACGGCGGAGATTGGGTCTCCGGAGACGATGACATGGTTTTCTTTTCTCTTTCGCTCGGACACTGGTTTTTCGCTCCGAAACGGCTTTGTGTGAGTCGGTTCGAATCTTTTAAAAAAGCCGCCGTCACGAGGGGAATATTGATATTCTATTACCAGGTCCATAGTAACTTTGAGTTTCTATTGGCTGGAATGAGCTGCCCCACAGAGATATGTTTTGGCTAGCGAATGGGAGAGTTACACGTTTCTGGGATAGATTCTCTAAAATCTTCGCTCTTGTTCGTTTCCTTTGATTGAGACGCTATAAAAAACCTTCTCTGAGCTCTGTCTCAGCTCTCTACTGTTCATAGTAGTACCCTGAGCTCTGTCTCAGCTTCCTGGCTTTTATCTCACCTTCCAACTACCCAACCTTACTTACCTTCTAAGGATAATTTACTCCAAATATCGTCTCATCTGTCTTTGTGTGAGATTTCAATGCTTCATAACCAATCCCTGCTATTCCCCTGAAACTCCTTAATTCTAAAAGGCGGATTAAGTACTTCTCTTGTACCTGTGTGGCTGCAGAATCCTCCTCTCCTGTTTTCATTTGTTTTGTCTTGCTCAAGCTTTTATTAGCTTTTCTATCCACTTATCTACCACATTCAATGAGGAAACCAACCCAAATAGACTACAAAGTCCCATTAAAGGATCCTCACCGATTCCACATCATTGAAGCTTTGTTACTTATCCTGCTTCTAATTCTATCTCAAACAATCTGTGTACTCTATACTGGTTTTTCTGGAATGGAAGATTCACAAAAATCTTCTGACAGCCTTGTGGTGCAGATGAGGAGGAAGTTATCTTTATATGATTTGGACAGAAAGGTTAGATTGAATGCTGTCTTCTTTGCTGATAAGATCCCCAACAAGGTTACTATTTGTAATACCATGAAGTCTGTTCTAGGAAGGTTTGGCAATACAGGAGTAACTGCTAGTAACGAGAGGGATCCAAATGATAAGATGTTCATAGTTACCGCAGAAGATGCAGATTCAGCAAAGGATATCCTTGATGGATCACCATGGTCAATTATGAGATATTCTGTCCACTTCCAAGAATGGCCAGAAACTCTTGCTATAGAGGAACTACAAAGTAGCCAGATAGCTTTCTGGGTGCAAGTTAGGGGTGTTCCACCCTATATGTTCGAAGAGGAAAATGTCAGGGAGATGGCTGAAAAGTTTGGAGAGTACATGGGGATGGACGACCCCATTGAAAGAGAAGAAGGCACATACAGTTTTCTCCGGGTTAGAATCCTTCTTGATGCTCGTGATCCTCTTCCCACAGGCTATGAGCTACCAAGAGATGATGGAACCAAGAAGTGGGTTAGTTTTGCTTTCGAGAAATTTTCTGATTTTTTTTATGTATGTGGGAAGACTAGGACACTGATTTACCTAAATCTCCATGCCCTCATGGAGCTGATCCGGAGAGTGAAAATGAGTATGGTGATTGGTTGAGAGCATTACCACCTCGGAAGCAAATCAGGAATGAACATTCTCAGGTGAAGACTGCAAGTGGCCGGAATAGAAGGAGATTTCCCGGCCAAACAATCCGGCCAATAGAAAGCAATGATAACAGCCATAATTCAAAGCCCCAAGGAGCCTCCTCAAGTCACATCAGAGAGTCTCAACCCCAAGGAAAGCATGCAGTCCCTGTCAGACTACAACTTTCTAACACAAGAGCCAATGTCTCTGCTGTCAACCATGGTG
The DNA here is from genome assembly GCF_000184155.1 of Fragaria vesca subsp. vesca. Classification (NCBI taxonomy): domain Eukaryota; kingdom Viridiplantae; phylum Streptophyta; class Magnoliopsida; order Rosales; family Rosaceae; genus Fragaria; species Fragaria vesca. Next base: position 7,702,420 of record NC_020496.1, read on the forward strand.
ATAGCAACTACACAAGGGAGCTCTCAACGGAACAATTAAGGTACCCCACTACCCCAGCTGTTTCAAACCATAATAATATTTTCATGTCCTCCCCCCCACCTGGATTTGATCCTATCCTAAACAATATCTCAAGTACCTTTTTCCTTGAACAAACTCAGAACGTGACAAATGGGGGTAATGTTGGCTATCCATGGTTTGTTAATCAAGGAATGAGTCCCAGTAATGTCAACCCAGCTGCACTTGCCACCCTTTTTTCAAGATCTTTTCCCCAAATAGTCTCCATACCCCACACCACCATATGCTACCTTTTCCAATGCTTCACCACCCATAATCACAAACACAAATATTCATAACCCTATCCCCATACCCATTCAAGCCCAGGCGAAGAGGCCCCTTCAGTCTGATACTGCCCATATTCCCTCTAGAAGGAAGATAAGGAAATTCACCAAATATCGCACCTCTGGAACCGAGACCCTTGTGTCGAATACTGAGGCTGTGACTGATGGATGTTCAACGAGTGAAAGCGTTGAAGGTGGTGGTGGCTCGCCTACAGCCACAAGGTCTCCATGATACAACTCAGTTGGAATTGTCATGGACTGGGGCAATCCATGACAAAACAGGCTCTTGAGGAGCTGATAGGAAAACATCGCCCATCCATTGTCTTTCTTTCGGAAACTCGAATGAAGGACAAGATATTAAAAGTCTAAGATTGAAGTGTAAGTTCTCCCATGGAATTACAGTGAAGCCAGTCAATACCGCTGGTGGGCTGGCACTATGGTGGGATAACAATGTTATAGTTCAAATACTCTCTAAATCCAAATTTCTGATTGATACAGTGGTCAAGTTCAAGTCTGACGATTCTTTAGTTCGGTTTTCTTGGTTCTATGGACCACCCGACAAGATTCGGCCTGGATTTTGGAATAGGTGTGCTAACTTGGCTGGTTCTATGGATCTCCCATGGTTGTGTGCTGGTGATTTTAATGAATTCTTATGGCCTCATGAAAAGGAGGGTGGTAACCCTTGGAATCCAGGTAAAAGGCGTTTTCTACGCGAGTTTATGGAGGCTAATGATTTGATCGAGCTTCAATCAAAGGGTCAAAAGCTTACTTGGTGTAACAACTGGCCAGAAGGAGGTCTAATTAAGATCAAGCTGGATAGAGGGGTGGTAAACACAAGGTGGTTGGAGAGGTGGCCAGATTCTAGTGTCTTCAATCATCCTCGGTTGGGGTCTGATCACTGTGCTCTTATCTTTGACTCTAATCCACCAATGGTTCGGGGGGCCTAAATTATTTAAATTTGAACCAATGTGGCTTGATGATCCGGAGTGTAGGGGTATTGTGGAGGCCTCTTGGACCGACAACTCTCCAACTATTGGAGCTGCCCAATGGGTCACAAGAAGTCAAAGATGTGGTGTGGAGTTATCCAAGTGGAGCAAGAAGAAGTTCTCTAACAATCATATGGCTATTAATAGAAGAATAGAGGAACTTCAAGTCATACAGGAGTCTACAACAGTAGAAGCTCGTAACATAGAGTCCCTTTTAATTGGAGAAATTGGTGCTTTTTGGAACAAGGAGGAGAAATACTGGACACAACGTGCAAGAGTCAACTGGCTAAAAGCTGGGGACTCAAATACAAAATTTTTTCATTTGACAACCATCCAAAGAAGGCAACGGAACAAAATCCTCAAGCTTAAATCTACCAATGATGTATGGCTGGATCGGGAGGGTACTATTCGATCAGAAGTGGAGAATTATTTCAAGAATATTTTCAAGAGTTCTGGTGAGAGACTGGGATGAGGCTTTACAGGCAGTTTCTCATGTGGTTAGCCTGGAGATGAATTGCTCTCTAACTAAAGATTTCTCTGTTGAAGAGATTAAAGATGCTGCTTTCCAAATGGGGGGTGACAAAGCTGCAGGCCCTGATGGCTTTCATGGGATATTTTTTTAGAAATTTTGGAGCATCATTAACGAGACTATGAGGGCGACTGCAAAGGAATTTCATGATACTGCAAATATCATTTCAGATTTGAACAAGACAAACATTGTTCTCATTCCAAAGGTCCCTTGCCCAGAGAAGGTTGATCAATTCCGCCCGATTAGTCTTTGCAATTACTCATACAAGGTTCTTTCCAAAATGCTTGCAAACCGTTTGAAAGAGTTTTTGCCAAGTATTATTTCTCCTCATCAGTGTGCTTTTGTTCCGGGTCGCCAGATTCAAGATAATATTTTGGTAGCACATGAGGCTTTTCATTATTTGAAGCTGAGAAAAACGGGAGGCATTCAAGAACTGGCACTAAAATTAGATATGAGCAAGGCATATGATAGGGTGGAGTGAGACTTTCTTGAAGAGGTTCTTACCTGTATGGGTTTCTCCAATGGTTTTGTTCTTTTGATTACGGCTTGTGTTAAGTCTGTGTCCTTTGCTGTTACCCTAAATGGAAAGGTAGGGGAGTATTTCAAGCCTTCAAGAGGTTTGAGACAAGGGGACCCGATCTCTCCCTACTTGTTCTTATTTGTTTCAGATGTCTTCTCCTCTCTTATCAGAAGAGCTTGTGAAGCCAGAACTCTTCAGGGTATCAAGCTTAGTGAGTATGGTCCGACTTTGTCGCACCTATTTTTTGCTGATGACTCTCTTTTCTTCCTATCGGCCACATCTGCTAATTGCTATGAGATTATGCGTATTATTGAAGTGTATTGTGTTGCCTCAGGTCAGCTTGTCAACCACAATAAGTCAACTCTCTATTGTACGCCTAACATGTCTGATGCTTGTGTTCATGTACTCTGTGAAATTCTGGGAATACCTGCCACTATCAATCCTGGGCGATACCTTGGTCTCCCTACCATTTGGGGCAGATCTAAAAAAGCTTCCCTCTCTTTTATCAAATCAAAGTTGGCTGATAAGATCCAAAACTGGAAACTTTGCACTTTATCTATGGCAGGGAGGGAAACCCTAATCAAAGCGGTGGCTCAAGCTGTTCCTACTTTCCCCATGCATTGTTTCAAGTTTCCGATCACTTTGTGCAATGAACTAGATGCTATGATGGCTAATTTTTGGTGGGGCCAGCATAAAGATGAGCATAAAATTCATTGGAAAAGTTGGGATTTCCTTGGTCAGCCTAAAGACCGTGGTGGCATGGGTTTTAGAAATATGAAGGAGTTTAACATCTCCCTCCTAGCAAAGCAGGTTTGGAGACTACATTCTGAGCCTACCTCTTTATGTGCTCGAATTCTAAAAGGAATCTACTATCCTAGTACCGATATCCTAAATGCCGGAAAGGGATCTCGTGCATCGTGGGCGTGGAGCAGTCTTTTGGATGGTAAAGATCTAATTGTTGATGGGGCTAGATGGCAGGTTGGGAATGGGGAGCTCATTAACATTTGGGCTGACAAGTGGATTCCTACCTCCACCAATGGGTTCTTGTGCCCTATGCTTCCTGTGAATTGCTCTAGTCCCCACATGGTGAAGGATCTGACTGATTGGGGTGCTAGATGTTGGAAGCTGGAAATGATAAATGATCTAATTTCAAAGGATGATCAATCAGACATTGAGTTGATAGTCTTGGGTGACCAATCTATGTTAGATAGAATTATTTGGCCTGAGACAAAGAGTGGCCAGTACTCTGTAAAGTCAGGTTATCACTTTCTACATTCCCAAGACTGCAAGCCTACTACGCAACATGCTCATTCATCTCACAGGTTGAATCATATTGTGTGGAAGACGGTTTGGTCTACTCAAACTACTCCTAAGATTACTAATTTCCTATGGAGAATCTTGGCTAATGCTCTTCCATCTTACCTAAATCTTCACAAAAGGAAAATAATCCCTTCCCCCTTGTGCCCTGTGTGTGATATGTTTCCGGAGTCTATTGAGCATATCTTTCTTCAGTGCCCGGGTGCAGTGTGTGCTTGGTTTGCTTCTGATTTGTATTACAAGATCAACTTGTAAACAATCAGTACCTTTGATTTGTGGTTTGAAAACATTATTCTCATGATGAAAGACTACAAAACAATCAAAGAGGAGTTTCTCACCAAAGTTGCTTTTCTTCTGTGGGAGATTTGGAAAGCTAGGAATGCTTTTGTCTATGAAGCTGCTACAATTGACCCAAGCTTAATCGCCAGGAAAGCTAATTTGGCTGCAGCTGAATTCATCACCTGCAAAAACCACAAGGTCATTTCAAATTCAATGCCGGTATCTCATTTGCACTCTCGGCAGTCTCAGAGTAATCACCCAAACCATGGTAGGACTTCTATCTCCCTTTCCCCCACTGTGAGTAATGTGACAGAAATTTGGAGCCCCCCTCCTCCTGGTCATTTTAAAATAAATTGTGATGCAGCATGGATAGAGAGTTCAAAGCTTACCGGTATCAGTGCTTTAGCGCGTGATTGTCATGGTACTCTCTTTGATGGAGCTACCTTGTTGTGTCGAGCGGGATCAGTGTTAGAGGCGGAAGCAGCGGCTGCGGTGGTGGCTATTGAGGTGGCCAAACGTCTCCCTCCCTCTCCGATCATCCTCGAGTCAGATTCAAAAGCCTTAGTGGACCAGATAAACAATTCAAAGTTTCCATGTAATTGGAAAATTGCTCCTGTTGTGACTATGATTCAGAATTCAATTACCTCGAACCCGCGTCTAGCTTGGTTTTGGATTTCAAGAAAAGCGAACTCTGCAGCCGATTTGGTTGCCTCGCTAGTAGTGAGGAAGAAGTGCCCGGAGGTCTGGATTGATCGCCCGCCTTCTTCCCTTGTGTTTGTTCTTTCTCGTGATGGTTTGCCGTGCCCTCCGCCTTCTATCTTGGATATTGGAAGCCCATGACTCAGCCGAGGTCCTGGTTGCTCTATTTTCCTCGGCGTCGGAGATCCTTTCCTTTGCTGTGTCGTCCTTTTCCTTTTCTCCCAGTTTCGTTGTTTTTTCTCTTTTTTTCTTCAGGTGTCCTTGTCTGGCCGTTTCAGTTGGCTTTGACTAGGTTTGTTATTTGCTTGGGCTTTGGTCTTGGCCTTGTTTGTATTTGTTTCTCTTGCCTTGGGCTTGTTTATTGAAGTTTCATTTGTACCAAAAAAAAAAAAGACGCTATAGGAATAGTGCGACTTTTCTCGTCTACCAAAAAAAAACCAAAGGTAGCTTCTTTCTAGTAAAACATGCATTTTTCCCTTTTTCTATTATATTTTAGTTGACATTATTTTTTATTTTATTTTTTACAATGTAAAGATTTAAATATAGGATTAAAGAGTAGGAAATTTACCTATATACTAAACCTTGGTCTACTGTATAAAATACTGTTCATAAGAATGTCAACAATGTATGCGGGCGATTGTACTCTCTAGATTGCTGAAATTCCGGATTTGCCCTCCTTTTTTGTCTTAATATCAGTTTCGCCATTAAATCTAAATATAAAAGCCTATGTCGTCTAGCAAGAGACCAGATCCAGTGAGATCAACTTCCCTCTCTCTCTCTCTCTCTCTCTCTCTCTCGAATCTTCCAGCATGTCTCTCCCGCGAATCTTCCAGCATGGGTTTTGGTTCCGGTGATCCCTGCGTGTGGTAATAACGCACTGCCTCTCTACCTTCTTTTTTCCTCTTCAGCTCCTTGCTGTTGTCATCTGCCGCCTCTACTCATCTGGTATGTCTTCTCTTTTTCATCAATTGTTGTTGCTTCTCCTTCTTATTGATCTGAATTGGTCTGGGTTTTCGTTCTCTTTGTGTGTTTTCCATTCTAACCTGTTGATCTGAACTGGTCCGGGTGTTTGTGCTTTTGTGGATTGTGGGTTTGGTTTTTATTTTCTTTTCTGTTTGCTTTGATTTGGGTTTGGTTCGTGCTACTCTATATGTCTTGTCTTTTGTGTGCCCTTCAGATTAATCTGGGAATCTACTTTATATCGTGATTACTACCATTTAATAACTCTGATTTAGTTTTTTTTTTTTTTTTTTTTTTTTGCAGGGATATTGTAAGGTGGTTGAGACATGAACTTTGGATCTGCAAATAAAAGTATAAATAACTTTTTTTCCGAGGTAAAGCTCATTTGCCCCTTCAAAAAAAAAAACAAGATATGCATATTGCTGGCAACCCTCTAAATCTGTTGTTACACAACGCTAATGGTTGGCCATGCCTTTTTGTCTTTCGTTTATCAGACATTTGTCTATTATCAGTTTTAGATTTCCAATATAATAAAGAAAATCCTTTTGACCATGATTAGGCTATCTATCTAAATAATTCTTTACCTGATTAGTATTTAACATTGCAGATTCCAACAAGAGAGATGATCTATAAGCAGAGCATCTTTTTGGAACGGTAACCTATTGTATATTACAACAGGTTTCAATTCAGGTTTTGGCTATTGCAGTTTGTTTTGTCAATTAAGCTTCTATATTATATGTTTTATTTTTTGAGGTGCCTCACTTTTTAGTTAAACCAATACTATAGGATCTGTTTGGCTAAACTCTGTTTGGTTCAAATTCAACTGACATAATGCTGCATCTATATCTATTTTTTTTTTTTCAACTCATTTAGACTTTGAAAACAAATAAGCATAGTTTCTACCTGTGTTGTAAATAAATGTATTTTTAAACTATCTTCTCTTATTTAAAAATAGTGAGATATTGCATTATTTTTTGTTATGAAAGAGCGCTACATAGAGTTTCTGATCATACATAGACTTTCTGATCAGGCATAGCGTGGGAATCTTGGATATTTAATTATCTATTGAAGTTAGAACATTAAACTTTGGATCTTTGGTTGATAAAACTGTAACTGCCATCAATCTAGGATATGTAGTTGGCCGAGGTTTTAACAAGTGAACATAAAACTTAATTCCTTTGGTCTCTGAAAGTAAAATGTAAGAAAAAAAAAATCAATAATGCTGGTCTTTTTTTATACCTGGGAGTTCAGTTTTGATGGAACAATTGCTTTTGTATTGTTTAAATTGTTGGCTTGCTTTACTGTTAGTGAATACGGTGGTCTGGAATTGCTAGCATTTTATTTTATTTATTTCAGTCGTATTCCTATTTTATAATTTCAGTTTCATGTTGGTGACCATTGCAATTCTGCCAATTCATTTTATGTACAACTATAGGGTTATGCTTCTGATTGAGGATGGAACTGATCAACCCACACATGCATTCTGCCAAAAGAGATTCTTCAGGAATAGCTTTTCCTATTTTTATTTTTTTTTAAATTTATTTGATTGTTAAATGTACTCAATTTTGATTAAGGACCTCTTGCCATTTTATTGTAATCAACTGGTGTGTATTTATTGTGTCATGTTCATGATATTGTGTAAATGTAGAACAAGTGAGATCTTAGACAGTAAAGAAATTTAGAAGTTTCGGTGCTATCTCTTTTAACATTGGATCATCAACATGTTCAGTTGCCGGGAAGAAATTCGAGTTATAACTTATAAGAGATATCATACATGTCGCTTTACTGTTCCCGTGAACAGTGACAGTTAGGCTTGGGCTTTTTTCTTTTCTCCCTGGTCTCTTGCTCGGGCTTGGGCCTGCGTCTCCGTATTCTGATTTTTTTCCTGCTCCCTCTCGATCTCTCTCGAAACTCCACCGAATCGTCTTTTCTTCGTCTCTATGCGTCCTCTCCCTCTTCGTTTCTGCCCTTTTCGAAAAGAGAAGAGAGATCGCTTCCTTGAATGATCAGTTCAATCCCTTTTTTTCTCTCCGCTCTCTGTTCTTCGTCCAGAGCCGAGGAGCCTTAGGGAGGCGGTTACTCCGATGACTGAGCGGCCTCTAGGGATTTGGGAGACAGGCGGTGGAGTGGCACCGAGCAGTTTGAGGACTCCGAGTACCGGAATCGAGCATGCACATAGTGCGTTTGGGATGATGACTCCCGCCAGAGAGAATACGCCGCCGGTCAGAGGTCTTAGCCGGAGAAGGGGACAGAGATCGAACAGTGTGTTGCCTTCTTGGTACCCTAAAACCCCTCTGCGTGAAATAACTGCGATTACTAGGGTGAGGATCACTTTCTCTGAGTTCTGTGTTTGATTAGTTTTAGGGCTTCAAAAAATCTCAGAGAGAGGGAGAGTGGTTAACTGTTCATATCATAAGCATATGAACAGTGTTTTTTTTTGTTCTTTTTTTTTATTCTGAAACATGTAATTTAGATTTTTTTAGATAGACTCTCTCTCGGTAAATAATTTTTTGCCCTCCATTTTTGACTTTTCTTCTACATCTTGAATCTTACAAATCAAAACAATTAGAGCATTTATATTTTAGGTAGAATACAAGACTAGATGTTTTGTTGTATAAAAGTTGTTTTTGTGACAACTCTTATACATATGTAAAAAAAAAGAGGCCAATACCTTCAAAAAAAAGAGGAGGAGAGGCAGAGGACGAGAGAGGAGAACGACAGAAGAAAAAACAACAACGGGAGAAGGAAGCAAGGAGAATCACAAAGGAGCGGTTCATTCTTTACAAGGTTCGGATGGCAAATTCTCTTTCTCTTTGCGCAGCTCTCTTTATGTTCTGTTGATGGAGGCATCATTGCCTTCATACCCCTCGCGGACGGCCTCTGCTGTACTTGGTTACTTTGGATACTAACACTATGGAGACTTTGAAATCCTTCATGGATACTGGTTACTTTGGCTACCTGTTACTATGGTTCTCTGGTTACTATGATCTGGATACTATGGTTCTGGTTCTCTGGGTACTTAGACACTGGTTACTATGACAGAACGGTTACTCTTGTTTCTGCCCTTAGATCCTACAAAACCGAACACAAAACCAATACTCAAAGAGACCATTGCTGTCCTTGTTTCCTGTTAAACACCACAGCCAAATACCTTTCCAAATTCAATGATTCCAAAACATCAATCTAGCTATCCACCGTTATCTCCAAAATCACCAGCCAAACAAATTCTCCCAACTTCCAGTTTCTCACACAAACGCCAATCCAAACTAAAAACAAATACATAAAGAGCTCACCCTCAAATAAAGCTACGAGCCCTTTTGTTCTTGTGAGACTGCAACACTGGTGCTCTTGGGACAGTCAAAGGAGAATTTGTACAAAGATTGGAGGAGAAAAGTTCAAGCGGTGGAGCTCTATCTAATCCCTCAACAAGGAGACAAAACTTCACAAATTTGACATAGCACTCAAATAAAAAAAAAGGTGTGATGGTCATGTCTAGTTTGAAGAATGATGAACAAGACAAATGTTTGTCTTGTGTGCACAGACAAGAAGAATAAAAGAAGGAAACTCACCACTAATGGTTGGATGAGGCAATGGAGTCACCTGGGCACAAATCACCCAGCTCATCTCCCTCAACGCTCCAAGCTCACCAAAGTCCTCAAACCCGGCGTCACCAATGATGAAGGCCAAGTCAAAATTTCAGTTTCTGGAGCATACAAATCAAAAGCATGGAAAGAGAAGACCAAATCCTCACCTGCTCTGTGGGTATAAAGCCTGATTACACATTCAAATCCTTTAGGAATGTGGACCCAGCCATCACCCAAATGCAATCCCATCTCGGACTCAGCCGCTGACTGGAAATCCATCTCTGTTTCGACTCGACAAGAAGATATTCTCAAGATTGTGTTCTTCAGGGATTTAGAAAAAAAAGTCGTGTGAAGAATGAGACAGTTAGCTGGAAAGAGAAGGAACGAGAAGAGGAAAAGAGCTACTGGGCCTCCAAAACCAAGAAATGTGATTCAGTGCACCCTCCAAGACATGGGTGTCCAGATCAAATACCTGAAGTTTGGTTTCGTTAAAAGAGTGCTCGAGACCAACCAAAATATACCCAAGTTATAAAATTCCACTTGGTACAAAACCGAGAAATCCCAAAATACCCAAATTTTTGAACTACAATGGTTTGATCCATTCACAGGGTATGTAGGCAGTCCAGATTTAAATCTGGATACAACCACATTTAAAGCCAAATCTTTGGTTCTTTCCAAGCCAAATTCTAAAACACATAACCAAACCTTTCGACAAGTCATCTACTTCGTCGAAACCCCAAAAGTCATAAAACTTGAACTACGAGTGACTTGATCCCTTATGGGGTACGTAGGCAGCCTGTAAAACAAATCGGGTGCAGTCGCAATTCCCCTCAAACACACATTCCCCATTTGTTACTTTGTAATTAGAATCAAAGGGTTTTCCCCCGAAAGCAAGGGTTGTAATTAAGAAATTTATTTTATTTCGAATGGGTCGAACCAGACATAATTAAAACTCTATTTTAATCAAGAGATAATTTCACTTTACTACCCTGAACTTTAGGTCTAAAATCAGTTTGATACCTCATCTTTTTTTAATCAGTTTCATACCTAAACTTTCAAAATGACATCAATCTCGACCAAAATTACTAAAATAGCCCTGGTTAATCTTTTTACCCTCTCAGAGTTAAGAATGGTAGCGGCGATTACCAAAATGTGAATACTACATCGTGCCAAGACGCGGGTATACTAACCCTTTTGCCCCTCGTATTTTAGTAAACACAATATTATCATTAACCTACGATATATAATCAGTATAANAGCTGGGTAGTAAATTTGTCATGTATAACATTTTATTGAAGTACATATCATAAACATTTCTATCAATCAATTAACCCATTGACCAGCTTCATAAAGTTGTTTTTGATAAAGTAATTTTAATGTCCATAGAAATTTTAAAGTCATGGGAATTATAATTCCATGAATTTAAATCCTATTAATTGAGAATTTCATTGTTTGAATTTCATGATGTGTCCATAGAAATTTCAAAATCATAAGAATTACAATTCCATGAATTTAAATCCTATTAATTAAGAATTCCATTGTTTGGATTTCATGATGTAGAATTTTAAAATGACAAGAATTTATATTCAGACTAACCTTAGTTAAGGGAATTGACAAATGACGCTTATTTTGTGAGGAATTCAAGTCGGGAATTTAAGCTCATAAATTTCACGATTATTTTCCCGTGAAAATTGCTAATTCCACAAGATAAGTATCCAAACGAGGGAAACCGTCCTAAAAAATTGAGAATTCCTTATGTTTGATGAAATTCTCAGGAATTCACCTACATCCAAACACACCGTAAATGTATACACCGCGCCAAAGCGCGGGTATAATTCTAGTTAATTAAGATTCTTATCAAGACAAAAATGAACAGTAAAAGTTTAATACAAAGTTAAACCTCATAGGCTCATCGCTGGGAAGGATCGGTAAAATAAGCTTATTTATCTACAAAAGCACTTAATATCTACGATTTTGACCGACAAAATGTGAAATTTACGAAAAACATTGCTAAAAGCAGGACGACAATTGATGCGTAATGGCATAAAAGTACACCCTGTTCTGAATGCTTCAACAGTCAGTAAATTTGACCATCATTGCACTATTTTCTCACAACATACACGGTCTATATGCATGCATGTTGTGTGAGAAAACACATGCTATATACCAATCCTTAAAGATGCTCTTGAGGAAGCAAATCTACTTTGGGCAATAGTTTCAAAGTCTCAGTTTGGAGGCCCAATCCATTAGCGGAATGAAACCCCTATCAGGTTGTCCATGATAACAACTTGGAGGCCCATTTTAAGATTACTGTCCTAGACTCCTATCAGTCTTCAGCTGAAAAAAATCCACAAATGATAAAAGTCTGTAATAAAATTATGTTTTTGGTCTGACGCGCGATCCAACGGTCAATAAGCGAACCTAAAAAATTAAGGCCTCCCAATAAGACACGTGTCAAACTTTTTCCGCATCTACCCGCGAAGGGCATGATATGCAATAGCGACAAGTACCGTACGAAAGGGCTAATCCGTAATTCCACCCATAACTGACCCTTCGGGGCTATAAATACACCGCACCCTCGTTGTTTGAAACCCGTAGGCATTTAGATTTTAGAGAGGGAGAGAAAAATTAGAGAGAGAAAGAGCGACGAGGTCTTTAGAGAGAGAAAGAGAGAGAGAAGAGTGAGAGAGAGGAGCAGATAATAGTGAGAGCAAAACTGGGAAATTACTCCGAATTTTTCCACAGAAAACCCCTGATCTTTCCAACATTTACGAATTTACCATCGGAAAATTTGATCTGAATGAGCAGTTTAGGGTTTAGGTCCGTGGTCTTTCACGGCGAGCTTTGCTTGGGTGAGCTGGACGCTATCCCGGTGACGGAGGCGAAATTTCAGTTCCCGAACAACGAGATTCGAATCCACCACATCTCGCAGCAAAGTGAACGCTGTCCACCTCTCTCAGTTCTTCAAACGATTTCCTCATTTTCGGTGAGATGCAAGCTCGAATCGTCCATTCCAGTTGAACAGCCTCATTTGATCAATCTCCACGCCTCCTGCTTCTACGAGCTCAAGGTCCAACTTAATTTTATTGTTTTCGGTTTTCGTTTCGCCTTTATTGGTTCAGATTTTTGGTTAGAAATGTGTTTAGAAGTTTGCTAAATGTGTGGATTTACATTAATTGGCGTAAAACTTTAGTTAATGAGGTAGTATAGTTGGCGAATCGGATATCGTAGAGGAATGTGATCTAGTTTTTGTTGTGAATGTCTTTAATCTTAGTTGGTGATGAAGCAGTGTAATAACGGAGTGATTTGGTTTTGTTGTGCAGACGGCGGTAGTGTTGGTTGGAAATGAAGAGATTCACTTGGTGGCAATGCCGAGTAAGCAGAAAAAGTTTCCATGCTTTTGGTGCTATTCAGTTCCTATAGGTCTGTATAATGCTTCTCTTGGAATGCTGAACCCGAGGTGTCTCTCAATTGTATTTGATCTCGATGAGACACTTATTGTTGCCAACACAATGAAGTCGTTTGAGGATAGAATTGAGGCCTTACGAGGTTGGATTGCACGAGAGGGTGAAACTTCGCGAATTGCTGGAATGTCTAATGAAATGAAACGGTACATTGACGATAGGTGGCTGTTGAAGCAGTATATAGATAATAATTGCGTGGTGGATAATGGGAAGGTGTATAAGATTCAAATGGAGGAGGTTCCTCCTCTGTCAGGTAATCACGAGAGAATCCGTCGGCCAATAGTTAGAATGCCAGACAAGAACATTGTGCTCACTCGCATCAATCCTGAGGTTGGACGACTTCCATCTATGCTTGTTTATCTCTATTCTGTTGTGTGGTTCTGTGCATTACTTAACTGTAGAAGTTTCAATTGATGGATTGTTTGTAGTGAAGATCAGGAAACAATTGCACGCTGAGGCTTAGAAATATTCAATGGATCTATTATGCTGGGTATAAGAACATTATCACTCAGAACCAGAAGTTAGAAATTGTTAGGGCTTTCAAGAATGTGTGCATAGCTGTGGTATATACTTTCCAATTGAGGAGGCGGGGTAACTGCCTATGTTTTTTTTTTTTTTGTAACGACGGTACTTCTTATTTAACAACATTTGTCTGTTAGCTTGTTGGTCCTATTATACTAGCACCCAGACTATCATTATCACTAAAAATGAGAAATATTTAAAAAGGAGAAATACTGATAAGTAGTCTGACCCATCACAGTAGCTGCATTTTTCGTTAACTTTTATTTGTAGTTCATACTAGCGTGTAAAATCTAACATTATATCATTTTCCCACTGCAGGTTCGTGATACAAGTGTGCTAGTGAGGTTACGGCCTGCGTGGGAAGATCTGAGAAGTTATCTAACTGCAAAAGGACGGAAGCGGTTTGAAGTTCATGTCTGTACCATGGCTGAAAGGGACTATGCCTTAGAAATGTGGAGGCTTCTGGACCCAGAAGAACAACTAATAAGTTCAAAGCAACTTCTTGACCGTGTTGTTTGTGTCAAATCAGGTAAGCATGCCATCATATTGTAGGTTAACTGGTCTTGATAGACCCTTATTTTCTGTTGAGCTGTAGTACTTATAAGATGATGTTATTATGCCATTTTACAAGGTTTCAATATTTCTATTAATCAATTATCTACGATACTAGAATAGGTTCTTATTGTATGATACGGAAGTCATCAGGGATGGACCTGATGGTGTAATTAGTTGAAGCTATTTCATATCTTGATTAGCTGTTTTAAAATATTGGTTTGTGGGGTGGCAATTTACTCTGTTTATGTTTTTAATCTGGGGTGGCAATTTACTCTTTGTTTATGTTTTTAATCTGGCTTTAACTTATCAGGTTCACGGAAATCTTTACTCAATGTCTTCCAACATGGAACGTGCCATCCAAAGATGGCCATGGTTATTGATGATCGTTCAAATGTCTGGGAAGATAAGGATCAACCTCGAGTTCATGTAGTTCCAGCTTTTACTCCTTACTATGCTCCTCAAGCAGAGGTACTTAAAGTTATAATGTTATTCTTGTATCAGTTTAATTTTATATTGGCATATTTTTATTTAGATAAATCCCATTGTAGTTTTAATGTAATTTCTTCGACAGACAGCAAGTCCCGTTCCTGTCCTCTGTGTAGCAAGAAATGTTGCATGCAATGTCAGAGGCTGCTTTTTCAAGTAAGATTAATAACATTACAGTACATTGTTAATTTGCAATAAATGTGAGTTTCATAGAACTTGCTTTCTAAGTCATTTTGTAATCTCGAATGCCACTTGTTTACAGAGAGTTTGATGAGATTTTCTTGCGAAGAATTTCTGAAATTTTTTATGAAGACGAGGTGGTAAATTTACCTCCTTCTCCTGATGTGAGCAATTACTTGATATCAGAGGTATGTGAATTGAAGATGTATGATTCTTCATTAATTGATTGAAAGTTAGTATATCCCTGTATACTTTATGATATCATCTAAATGCTTTCGATGTCAGGATGCTGGTTTTGTACCAAATGGAATTGCTCCCCTTAGTGAAGGAATGCATGGTGGTGAAGTTGAACGGAGACTGAACCAACATGTAAGCTTTTCTTTCCATGCTGCACATGGCTTCTATTATATGCTGACAGAAAATGAGTGCGGGGAAACATATAGTGTCTTCCAGTTGTAGAATTGGTTCTTATGGATGGACTATTGTGGTCCTGTTGTTGCTTTGTATGCTGTATTAGCCATGATGATTTGTGTGCATTTTTTGAACAATTGTTATTCTTTTCAGGATGATAAAGGTGTTATGGACACATTGGCTCATTCTAATCATGCTGAGTTAAGACTTGATAACTCCCAGAAACCTGTATTAACTGTCCCTGTCCCCAATGTCCCTGGTGTAACTTCATTGAGACCGGTCATGCCTGCTTATAGTATGGGACTCATTTGATGCTAGTTCTTTTAAACTCTTGGTTATACATATCTCATTGTACTATATTGCCAACTCTGTATAATAATTTATCTTTTATCATGCCTTAGAACCTGGTTTGCTTGGACCTCTCGTAAGACGAGACAGCTTTTCTGATCGTGAGAATAAGATGAAGAGAGGACTTCTTGGTACAAATCCTTGTCTAGATATAAATAGTCAAAGCTCTGGTGAACCCCCACAATCGTCTAGAGTACCTGCACAAACTTCAGCGTCCACAGTACACACACAAGGAGGGTGGTTGGTGGATGATGACAAGAGAAGAGGAAATTCAAGTTTTCGACCTCCTGGTTCTGCTCAAGAGTCTGATGTTTTAAAACCTGAGAAGCTGGTGTACCAGAATCCGTTTAGTCTTAATAAACCGTCTGCTCCTGTTGTTTTACCCTCACAGACATCTGAGGCAAGGAGGGAAGAGGTTTGTTCTGAAATTCTTAAAATTTGTTGAGAACCACTTACTGGTTTTGACAATCTTAACTGAGGTGTAAGTTTAAGGACTAACACTGTCAATGCTTGCTCCACATGCAGGTTAGCTCTGGACATAATTTCCAAAAACAAAATCTTCCTTTTCCAAGTCTGTTATCAGGTAGGTGATTCGTTTCACATGATAAAGAAGCTCATATTATTGGAGCAAGTTGTGGACGATTCACATTATTCTATAATTCACCTCCGTTAATATATCGTTGGAATAGTAAACTCATACTCAGAAGCTTTACTTATATATTATGGTGCACTATATGCTTGCAATTTAAAGTCTCTTGTTCCTGCAATCTGTTATTTCTAATGGTTTTTATATATGCGAGCCATCTAAACATTTAGCACCTCATGGTGAAAGTTTGTTAATTAATGGAGATGATAACATAGATTTGTTAGATCCATCTATAATTGTGGGTATGAACAACACTTATTATCTTTCCTTCTAGTTAGGAAGTTTAATTAGGTTCTTTCCATCTTACTATTATTCATTTGTGACTACTTATTTATTTATAATTGGTTGTTTGTGCAGAGGGTGGTGTGTCTCAGAATCAGGCATCTTTTCTAAAAAACGAATCTGGAAAAGTGAACGCGCTGCCGTCCCCTTTATCTATAGGTGTGCTGCAGGAAATTGGTCGGAGGTGCAGCTCAAAGGTACAAAATTACAAATAAATGAAGTGCCCCCTCCCCCAATTAGTCTTGTCATATTTCAATTTTTATTTATGGAGTTCTTGATGTTGTGACACAGGTTGAGTTTAAAGCTGTTATAAGCACCAGTAACGATTTGCAGTTTTCTTTTGAGGTCAGTGGAAGTCCCAATATTAATTCAATTGTATTTCAGCAATGTTCACTGATACTACCAAAGCTCTAAATAATTCAATGAATACCCACATATGTTTTTTTCTCTTTTTCTGTTTTTTTTCTCTTTGGAATGAAATAGAAAACTCAAAAATGATTTCAAGTTTATTGTCCTTATTTGGATGTTACACTTTGAATTTTATTTGGTATAAGAAACTAATCTTGTATAGTGAGACTGTTTGTCTTTTTCTTAAAACAGGTTCTCTTCACTGGGGAGAAGATTGGTTTTGGAACTGGAAGGACAAGAAAGGATGCTCAACAACAGGCTGCTGAGAATGCACTTCACAGCTTGGCTGGTAATATTATATTTGAAGCCACATTTATCTGTTTTCCTCACATCTCTCTCAGATATTTTGTTTTATTTGTGTTTTTCCTTTCTCCTATGTGTCAGTTTCACTTACACCAGCCAAATGTTGAATATGAAATTGCAGAAAAATATGTCTCATATATGGCACCGCGAACCGGAGCTGTTAACAAAGATTTTGATAAACTCTCTCTTGGAAGTGAAAATGGATTTGTTGTGGACATAGTTGGTCCAGGATCAGCTGAGGTCCTAATGGATGATGGCTTGCCAAAAGAAAGTATTTCTGAGGTGGGGAATCGATGATGCTTTCATTAATTGCTTATTTTCTATGTTCAGAAACATAGGTGATGCTTGGATATAGGGTATGTGGGCAAGACATTTCCAGACACGGGTAGTGGTTTCATAAGGAAAACCACTCCTATGAATATTGTATCGCACGAAGATGTGATGGCTAAACACTGAAAGGGGAGTGGCTTCATGGCTCCATTTATTCTTGTTTGAAAGGTACGGGATTGGTTGTCTGTCCCTCATTTCTACCCGTTATCCAAGTATTCCCATGTACTTGGTTTAAGTTATGTTTTCTTATATTGTAAGAGTTTCTGATAGTTAAGTATTTGATAAACATGGTAAATAGGGTTATTCCGTTGACTGCATGAAGATTTTTATAAATCTCACAGATTCCCATTCTTAACCTCAAAATAAATGCTGGAATTAACATGTGCAATGCCCATTTCTTCCTGTGAGAGTGAAGTTTCTGCACCGTTAGTGACGCCTTCTGGACAAATTAGAAAACACTAGAGTACATGCAATCATCATAAATTTATCGGACTAATAATGTAAATGCACAGGCTTCTGAAGGTGAGCCTGCGAGCTCTTCTATTGCGGCGAGTCAGCAAGTTCAAAAGCGTGCCAATTCCCCAAGGTAACTGGCAATTTCTGAAATTGAGCCATTTATTTGCCGGAATAACTATTGGGTCTGCCAGCTGTATGATTGACCAATACTAGAAAGTAATGATGCTATATTGCCATATTGACACCAAACCTAATTCATGTTCATGGTCATGTATGGCACTTTCTTCAATATTGAGTTCAATGCTCCTAATTCATGTTCATGGTCATGTATGCACTTTCTTCAATATTGAGTTCAATGCTCCTAATTCATGTTCATGGTTTCAAATTCTTATTCTGGTAACTGTGTTTGCAGGTTGCTACAACCTGTTTCATATAAACGATCCAAGGAAGAACAGGCAGGAGGTCCACCAAACCTATCATATTCTCGGCTGAGGAAGGGCCCTAGAGACAAACCTCGGGACTGAACTCATTTCATTCATGTCCTTCTGCTAGTGCATCCTCCCTCTCCTGGAGAAATGATGTGATGATCCCACAGAGGTCCAGTGGAACCATCTCTCTCTGGCTCCCCACTTTACAGTTAGCAGTGGCAGAGAGGGAGCGAAGAGAAAAAGGAGCGGGCTTTCGAGGCATACAACTAGGCATCTCAGACTACTTGAAGTATCTCTCTCACTCGGCAATTCGGCATAGTTTTAAATAATGCAAAGGTGAAGGAGTATTTTTCATAGTTGTTGGAAAGGTGGGCTATAATTTTTTTTCCCCCATTTGGGCCCATCTTTTCCTTCTTATAGTGATATTCTAGTTGAATTTGGGGAAATGGGGCTCGCCATTTCTTGTTCAGGTCTTCTTAGCTTTAGTACACACGTTATGATCTCTACTTCCCTTCTAAGCACAATTGTACAGTTAGACTCGTTCCTTTTTCGATGTTACTTTTACGAGTCTACAATTCTACGAATGCATAATAGCTTTTTCTATCAATTACATAGGCAGTTCTTTTCAGTTGTTTTCCTACACCTGTTACCGAGCATTATATTTTCGGGATTGAAATTTGGCACTCTTCTTTTTATAGTCCACATTTTTTTTCCTCTTATAATAACTTTAATAGCCTTTACTCATGTGTTTTGTTTTTTATGAAATATTTAACTAAAAAAAAAGATGGAATGCGGATCGTGAAATAGGAAGTGCAAATTTCAGTCTCTTATATTTTTACCACTGTCAAAGATGAACTTACTAGTCTGATCAATCGTATTGAGGCATAACTTCTTCAATATTACTTAACAAAATTAAGAAATGCGCAATAATGATTCCAACTTCATTATTTTAACGTTTAGTTTCTTTTTTTTTATTTTAAAATTTTTTATTAATAACTCACACACCCTACAAACGTCAATAAGGTTTGAACCAATGATTTATCAGTTAAACACCTTAACCAATCAAGTCACGACTCATCGACAAAAAAGGTATGTTTCGAAACCATGACTGCTCTGATGGGAAATATGACCACATACCACCAGACCAAAGCTATCATTGCAAAATAGAGAAAATGTAGCCTTTGAAATTCGAACTGTGGTTGTCCAAATATAAGAAAAACAGTATAACCATCTCTACTGCAAAGACAATTGCCTATCAACGTTAGCTTGACATGCCAATCTACTCACAGACAATATATACGAATAATTTATAGGACACTTTAGAAGTTGAATGAAAATGAAATGTTCTTATACCGATTTCTTCTATCTCATGTTCTTGTTGATACCAATCCATGATATTTTCCATTCCAAGTTTTTAAACGTGTCATTAGAATAACGGGCTTGAAACTTTGGAAGGTGTAATTTTGCGTATTGTCTGCGACTCTGCAATGTACTGATATACATCCAGTAGCTTCTTCAATAAAAATGAGCTAGTCCGCCTCTATATCAAATCTAGTGTACTTGTTGTATATGTTCTTTGTAGTTTCTCTTATAAAATTGAGGCAGTAGTAACAAAATTCATAAATTCAAACAGTCTTCACAAGTTATGAGACAAATACATTAGCTGCAGATAACATCGAGTTGGAAGTTGGAAATTGTTGCTATCGATATCCAATACATAAATCGAGCTGCACTGACTGAACAGTTTGGACTTAGAAATCTAACAGTCAGCTGGACACTGATTTTCATACATAGGCTAACCTCGAATTCAGGAAGAACAGCACCCAATGGCGTACGCTATGCGCACCTTTATAATCAATAATTCAATATCAACCTCAGTCATTGGAACTGAGCATATGATTCTTCCAGGTAAGTCGTTATCTGTGTTCCACTTTCACCATTATTACAATATCTTCACCATTTAGAACAGGGAATTGGACGCAGTAGAATATGTTGCACAGCTTTGCCTACTCCTTTCTTTCCGGCTACATGTTACTTTCAAGTATAACCCGAAGAGTCAGCAAAACCGATTATATACAACTATGTATCTATCTTTCTGTGTGTTAGGTCCCAAGAAGAATGGATAGACATATAGAGCTGTACACATCAGTGGTAGAGAGAATTTGACATTCAAGCTGCATTTATAGTCTTATGCTGCATTGGAGGATATCGATCGAGTCGCTCAGATGATGACAATATCAGAAAGCAGCAACAAAACCCTGAAATCTTTATACAATCAGCAATCTGGACAAACATGGCAAACTCTTTTATTTGGTATAAATCCTCAGTTCCTCACTCGCACATATCAATCAGTTGTGTTCATGACAGAAACAAAAAAAATACTCTGCTTTGAAAAACAGTCAGCTTCCTGGTATATACATGACAAACCTAAGGATAAAAAGCCTGAGCACTAATAGAATAGGCACAAAGTCAGGTATGTACATACTATTACAAAAATTAAAAGATGCCTTCTCCAACTCTCTCTGATGGCCGCCACAAAACTTCAGCAACAAATCAGGAGTCACAGGTTCAAATGAATTCCAGAGATTTACACTAAGGCAATCTGAAATTTATCAGTTTCTGCAGTAGTTTACGACCCCATTGCATGTCATTGTGCCAGACATCATGGACTTTCTCTGAGGCAAACTGTTCTGCAGTTTCAGCAGTTTGAGCCTTTTGCTCAAGTTCATCATCCAAACTCACTTCATCATTGTTGAACATGTCATTGGTTTCTGCTTGAGGTGAGCCATTGGGCAGGTCAGGCTTGGACTGATTTTCCCTTTCAGCTGGTTGAGGCTTTTGCTTGAGTTCTTCGTCAAACTTCTCTACATTACCATTGAGCATGTCCATTGTTTCTGCTTGAGATGATTCACTGTAGGGTTCTTGCTTTTCTTCTAGCTGATTTCATTGGTTTCAGCACATGTAAAGCAACAGAAACAACACATCAACAATAGCACTAACAAAGATGGAAGAGTATCTATTTCTATATCAGTCTCTGGTATTGAAAAGAAGTAGTCTGCCATAGAAGTGATAAAAAAATTCATCATAACAAGTTTATCAGTACAATATATCACTACAAAACAACTCACAATATACAGTAGTCAAGTGACAGTGCATGGTTATACGTCCCCATTCACATGTTTTTAGGAACACGATTCATGTATGCAGAAAATTTGCCTATATGGAGATCCACAAAGTTGCAGCAGAAGAAAGAAAAGAAGTATTATATGGAATGCTTGATAGATCACTCAACAGCATAGTTTTATGCAAGTTTATATTGAGTAGGAGAAAATTCTCTTAGCTTTTGTATTGCTGACTGTTGCAGAATACAACTTTTATTACAAGAAAATATTGTTAAACTTTAAACTTTGTTGATTGCTGTTGGTAAGAATAATACAAGAGCCTCTCATCTTTAAGCATCGTCCTTTTCATATCTATGCAATTTAAATGACTGTTAATATTGATGAAATCAAATACTTTTGCCTTGTGATACATAATCCTCATGACCTTTTCCTCATAGGACCATATTTAGATCCAAAGACAATACAAGCTGTAAGCCAAAACTATTTAGTATTGAATCTCCTAGCCCTGGAAAACTCGCAGTTTTTGGAATTGAAATGGAGTGTTATTTCAGGCTGAGGCAGATGCAGTAGAAGAAAAAGAAAAAGACAAAAAGAACTTCACTCTCATCAAGCAGTTACCTCTGGCATATTCAGTTCTGCAGCTTCATAATCTCCAACCAAGCCATCAAAGGTCATTGGTTTCTCAACTTCCTCTGTGTTTGGTTCTTCAGCTTGAACAGCTGGCGCACGAGTCAAGCCAGGTACCAGAACAGGTCCTTCTTCCTCATAGTTCATTAGGCTTCCCTCAATGTTTGAGATTGCCAGGTTCCTTGCTTTTGCATCTCTACCATTATTTCCATAAATGTTCTGTGCCACCATCATCTCGTTTGGGATGGCTGCAGAATCCTCACTTGGGGCATTAGTTCTTGCGTCCATATGTTGCTCATATGGTTCCATCATTTTCTTTGGCCATTTTGGTGTTATGTTCTCAGCAACAACAGTTTTGTGCTTCTCTTGTGAGACAGACTCAGTAACAGTTTGTTCCTCGTATGATTCCACTAACGGGATCTGTGCTGGATCAGTGTAACTATCAACATTGGCCGACTCCAAGTTTATGTTGAACACTGGCTCCTCTTCTGGAAATGTCAAGTTGTCAGCCTCTGGAATCAATACATCTGAGTTGATATTAGAATCCTCAACCTGGTGATAGTTTTGCGCTTCCTCTGTTATCTTCTGAAGTTCAGCATCTCCCCAATCTTCAAAAACAGTGATTGTGTTTTCAGTTTCCCAGGTTTGGAAAATTCGATCCGGGCCAGGTTGCCACAAAAAATTCCCTGCGTCTCCTGTTAGTATGAACTTGAACTGGATTGATTTTCCAACTGGTATATCCTATTTAAACATACATAAAGGACATTAGACCCCAAATTCAGTTATCACTTTACAAAGAATAAAAACAACACGCTTCTTAGTATGATTTCTACTCACTAGCTCAACAGACCACACATTCCCATCAGACCAGTCCATTGGTATCGCCCTCTCAGGGTCCCATGAACCCAAAATAGGATCATCCCCTACTATGAGGAACTGCTGACCAAAGGAGCACTCTTTCTGCAACTGGAACTTGACATGCATAGTTTTTATTGGATCTGCACAAAATGGAAATGCTACTGAGAACTAGCTAACAGATACAGACACTTCCATTTCTTGACCGAAAAACAGACTTACATGAATCTTGAATTTGAGCATCTGGAGTCTCCAATTCTGCCTGCACATACAACAATAAAAATATCAGATTGGTAGTTTCAAACTAGATCAGAAACGAACAGAAACAAAGCCTGGTACTAGCATTCTTTAATAATCATGATCTTCTATACAGATATGGTAACAAATTCATAAAACATCAACTGTTCATTATCAGATTCTACTTGGATCAACCCTATTGTCTTATAAGGACAGTGTTTAAAACCCTGATAAAGAAAGAAACCATATTTCTAAATGTAAATGACCCTTTTTGTTTCTTCCCATTATTATATGAAACAAGTTCTTCCACAACAAGAAAGCATCCCACTAAATAAAAAGCTAATCATAGCAAAATGTGATCATAACAAAAGGACATTAATACTGTATCATATTTTAAACAATCAACAAAGATAAATGAAATACAAATCTGTCTGTCAAACTCAAACACCACGAAATGAATTTGACCTGGGTTTTCGATGAGAGACAAACAAGAGGCTTGATGGGCTTCCTCTGTTGCAGAAACGCCACCAAATTCAAGAACCGAAAGTCTCCATTTTTCTTGTGAGGCCTGAAAAAGCAAGAAGCTTCTGCAACCCTGTTCACCAAGCCAGCCTCTCTGTCCCTGTAAATTTCCAACACTACCCTCGAACTCGGACTCGCCAGCGTTTTCATAACTCCCTCTCCCAACTCAACTCACAACGGTAGATGCCCCTTTTGTTGTAAGCAAGCTAAGGTTGTCTGTCTCTGTCTCACTTGTTTGTTCTCGAAGTGATCCACTTCTGGTGGTGTGGCTCTTCTATTTTTGTATAGTAGTGAGAAGCAGAGGTTTAGACCCAGTTATATAAATGGAAGTGGGGCCTAATGGGATGATAAATGAGCGGATCAGGCTCCACGTGGCGTGGTGGACAGGTGGTACCCTGGGACTTGGGTTGAATCTGGCTATTACTCAACGTGAGAATCTCAACAACCTGAGGATTTTTACAGACATGAGTGAACGGGAGTATTAATGGGAAATGTGACCTTTAGCGTCATATTCCGTGATCGTTGCCGTGAATCCCAACCGTTTGTTTTAGTGTCAACGGTGGGCACTCAAAGTGGCAGATGCTACGGTGGTGTCCTAAGTGGAAGAGGGTTTTGGGAAGGGCGGTTGTGGTGACGTGTGGCACGTTCGAGGTTTTGTGTGACATTTGAGCAAAGAGAAATAGTAAATATTTTATAATCTTTAAAATATGATTGTTGCGTCTGACATGTCATATAATACAATGATCATTTTTTGTTTATTATCAGAACTCAAAACTTTTCACTTTTTAGTATAAAAAACAAGCAACATGAATCCCACAGGTAAGTCGGATCCACTTGCAAGAAATAGTGAAACACAACAGTGAAGACACCAGCCTGCAATAGCACTCGCACTCTGATTGAACTACGTACATAGTGAATTTTGAAAGTTCATGATCATGTTTTGGGAGTAATTAAGCTACCTAACGAAAGAAAAGTTAGGAATGTACTAGCACTCTTTCAACTCAATCAGTCAAGCTTCAAAGAAAATTCAAGCAACATTAGAAGCTCATCTGCTCGATCATGTAAAATTCTTTATACAATTTCTTTCTGCATATTAGTCAGGATTTTGACTCACTCGAACCAACTTTCTTCCAATTGCCTTATTAAATTCTTAATTTTTACCAATACTACTGATACAATAGCCACCGGTATTGTAATACAAACCACTGAATATTCAACTTTAGAAATTAGACTATGGAGGAGCCGACTTGTTTGGTTTTTTGTACTACTTTTGGGTTTATGTATAATTCCACTTGCAACCCAGAACTTGACAGGAAATTTCATGGCCGAACAGAAAAGACCGTAGAGACGTGTAAAGATCGATATGAGAAGACTTCTAAGTCAGTGATCTATTGATGGTGACAAAACCATCATGCAAATATATATAACCATTTCATCGATCTCTATGACTGTATCCCCCATCATCATATACCTAAATGAAGACTCTCATGTCTTTCTTCCTTTCCTTGATCGTTGCAGTTCACAGCCAGCAGTGTCTCAAAGACCAGCAACTAAACTTGCTCGACTTCAAGAACAGCCTTCTATTCAATGCTTCTCTTTCCTCCAAGCTTGTATCATGGGATTCGAGAACCGACTGCTGTTCTTGGCCTGGTGTAAGTTGCAGTACTAATGGCAGTGTTGTTGGTCTTGACATCAGCCGTGAGTCTATCTCAGGTGGAATCTACAACTCTAGCAGTTTGTTTGATCTTCAACATCTTCAAAGCCTCAGTTTGGCCTTTAACAACTTTACTGGCTCTCAAATTCCATCTGCAACCGGAAAGCTCACAAGTTTGAGGTACCTAAACTTATCCTCTGCTGGTTTTGGAGGGCAAATTCCCATTGAGATTTCTTTGTTGGGAAAGTTGGTAATCCTTGATATTTCCTATAATCAAGGACTTGAGATCCAGGATTTGAGCATGCTGATTCAGAACCTCACAGAACTTACAGAGTTATATCTTGACAATGTGAGTATATTGTCACAGACAAGTGACTGGTCCCTAGCCATATCATCATCACTGCCAAACCTGAAGGTGTTGAGCTTATCCAACTGTCACCTTTCTGGCCCTATTGACAAGTCCCTGGCTAAGCTCTCATCTCTATCCGTGATTCGGTTGGATTTAAACAAGATATCTTCTCCCATTCCTGGATTCTTTGCCAACTTTGCAAACTTGACTACCTTGAGTCTCAGAAGCTGTGGTTTGCAGGGAACATTTCCAAAAGAGATCATTCAGGTACCTTCTTTACAAACTATTGACCTTTCCTATAACTATGGTCTTGGTGGTTCTTTGCCTGAATTTTCGAAGAACGCATCTCTTCAGTCCTTGAATCTTTATGTGACAAACTTTTCAGGGGTCTTACCTGACTCCATTGGAAACCTCAATATGTTGTCAACAATAAATCTTTCAGGATGCAAATTTTCAGGATCAATTCCAAGGGCGATGGGAAACCTTACAAAATTGGTTCATTTTGATTTGTCAGGGAATCAGTTTAATGGCTCAATTCCGTGCTTCAGTAGCGCAAAAAATCTAGCCGAAATAAATCTGTATGCCAATGATCTAACTGGTCATATTGGTTGCACTCAGTGGCAAAACCTTACTAGCCTAGTGAGTATCAACTTAGGTAGTAATGTGTTCCAAGGGAGTCTTCCATCCTCTTTGTTTTGTCTTCCCTTGCTGAAGAGCTTAAATCTTGGCCACAATCAATTCTCTGGTCAATTCCCTGAAATTTGCAATGCCTCTTCTTACTTGATGGAAAGTGTTGACTTAAGTGACAACAATCTTGAAGGGCCAATTCCCATGTCTATCTTTAATCTCCTAGGACTTAAGGAACTTCTTCTTAATTCAAACAGTCTCAATGGCTCATTTCCTCTTGATGGTCTTCACCAGCTCATAAATCTTGAGATTCTTTATCTTCAAGAGAATAGCTTGGTGCTTAGTTATGATGCTACCAATTCCTCTTATTCCTCATTTCCTCAGCTTTATCAATTGAAGTTAGCTTCAGGAAAGCTGACAACATTCCCTGATTTCTTGAGAAATCAATCCGGATTGGCATTTCTGGACCTCTCAAATAACCTGTTACATGGCATGATACCTAACTGGATATGGAAACTTAATCTTTACCAGCTGAACCTCTCCTGTAATTCCCTACAAACTATAGAAGGTCCTTTACTCAATGTCACATCTCCAGTATTTTTGCTGGACCTTAGTTACAACAAGCTTCAAGGGCAGATCCCAGATTTCTCTTCTTATTATCTGGATTACTCCAGCAATAATTTCAGCTCTGGCATACCAACTGGTGCAGATTTCTGTAGGTATACTTCCTTTTTCTCTGCTGCAAACAATAACCTCAGTGGGATCATTCCTGGATCAATTTGCAATTCAGCATCTCTTGAGGTCCTCGATCTATCCAATAATTCCTTCACTGGCACGCTACCTCAGTGCTTCACCACAATGAGTGGCCTTGCAGTACTTGATTTAAGTGGAAACAATGTTACTAACGTTGTAATACCTCAGAATTGCAACTTGGGAAGTCTAGACCTGAGTGGAAATCAGTTGGAAAGCCAGCTTCCAAAATCTCTTGCCAACTGTACAAAGTTGGAGGTGTTAAACCTCGGAAACAATCAGATAACAGATGCCTTTCCTTGCTTTTTGAAGAACATATCCACCTTGCGTCTGCTTAGTTTACGGTCCAATAACTTTTACGGATCCTCTGTTTGTCCCAAGACTAATGGAGGTTGGCCAATGCTTCAGATCATAGACCTAGCTGACAATAATTTTGAAGGTGAAATATCTGGAAGCTTTTTATCAACTTGGCAAACAATGATAGCCAACGAAGATAATGCTGCTCGATATCGCTATCACCTTGGGATGCAGGGAGGTATGCGTTATGTGATTAATTATAAAGATGCAGTTACAGTTACTAGCAAAGGTTTACAGATGAACCTGCCAAGCATTCTCACTGTTTTCACCTTAATTGACTTCTCATGCAACAAGTTCAATGGATCAATTCCTGAGGAAATCGGAGGACTCAAATCACTACGAGTCCTCAACTTGTCCAAAAATGCTTTCACAGGTGCAATCCCATCATCACTAAGTAGCTTGCAAGTAGTTGAGTCCTTAGACCTCTCGCAGAACAAGCTGAGTGGCGAAATTCCACCACAGTTTGCAAAACTTACTTTCCTTACTGTCTTGAATCTATCAAATAATCAACTGGTGGGCAGAATTCCAACAAGTACTCAATTTTCCACATTTCCAAAATCTTCATTTCAAGGAAATATAGATTTATGGGGGCCTCCTTTGACAGAAGACAACATAGCGGGAACATCACCGCCAATAGTAGGAGGAAGTCGTCAAACTTCTGGACATGAGGTTGATTGGGATGTTATCAGTGTTGAAATTGGATTCGCAGCTGGCTTTGGAGTTGCCATTGCATCACTATTCTTATGCAAGAGATGGAGGCAGTGGTACTACATAACTATGTATAAAATACTTCTTAAGATCTTCCCTCAGCTAGAACAAAGATTTGGCAATCACAGACGACATGTTTCCATCCATCAAAGGTACGGGAGGCGTTGAAATGATTGTGAAAGCTGTGCAGCTAGGCTCCATGTAGCTAATGTCTCAACCTGGTGTTCTTTCTGTTTACTTGTACCGTCTAAGAGATAATAATTTGCTTTTGTTATCAGATGTTAATTTAGTTATGGCATAGTCATCTTCATTTGTGTTAGCGTGAGTCATGGAGTTAGTTTAGGAATGTAAATTAATTTGTTATTACTTTCCTATTCTGTATGTGTAGTACATAGTACGTAGGGTTTGTACAACTTGTATCTCTATATATAGCCTCCACTGTGAGATGAATAAGATATCAGAAAATTCATTCTCCAAACCTTGTTATATTTGACTTGGTATCAGAGCAAAGATCCGAAAGGACTTTGTCTCTTTGTTTTTCCGCTGCAAATTCTTCGTCCGACATTTGTCAGACGGTTGTTTGTCTTTTTAAATAAACCTCATTGTTAGGGTTTATTGTCTCGATTGTCGAAGTTTTTCCGACTATTCTCAGTTTGACGTAGGCCCCTTGTCAGACTGATTTTTTACCTCTCAATATTACGGCTCAACCCAGCTACCGCCGCATCTTCTTTTCCAAAAGTAGTTGCTGTTGCTGTGCCCAGCTGCCGCCGTCGTCGTCTCTGCCCCGCCGTCGTCGTCTCTGCCCAGAAGTTGTCATCGTGCCCAGAGGACGCCGCCGTGCCACAACCCGCGCCAAAAACCCAGGTCTCGACGCCGCCGTGCCAAAGCCCAGGGTCCCGACGCCACCGGTCTCGACGCTGCCGCGCCCTTG
>NC_020496.1:7735281-7777651 GCF_000184155.1 Fragaria vesca subsp. vesca
AAGGCCTTTTATGACTCACTTGGCAAGTTGGGCATGGTTGATGTATATGCGCCAACTTGAGGGGGAGTGTTAGCGTGAGTCATGGAGTTAGTTTAGGAATGTAAATTAATTTGTTATTACTTTCCTATTCTGTATGTGTAGTACATAGTACGTAGGGTTTGTACAACTTGTATCTCTATATATAGCCTCCACTGTGAGATGAATAAGATATCAGAAAATTCATTCTCCAAACCTTGTTATATTTGACTATTTGAGCTGGTTCATATAGAAAGTTCAGCATCTTTCATATCTGAATTTTCACCAAGAAGCATTAACCATCCGGTAAAAGAAGCATTAACCATCTGAATTTTCAGTTGTTGGTACAAACAGAGCGATGGCAATTCAGGCTAATCTAGCTTATGGTCAATGCATGCAGAGTCACATAGCAGTAGCTAGTCTGACTCAGAGTTCTTAGATTGTAGCTCTCCATATTATTAACAGCTACAGAATTTGTAGACACTGCAACCACCGGATAACTTCGCCATTGTCCTATCTCAACCGAAGTCCACCACTACTTAAAACTATTGAAGTTTTCGACCACCCTAACCAAAACCTGTAGGCACAGGCACCAATCTAGGAAACTTCATAATATAGCCCACCATATCTGGTCAAGGTTGATTGAATCATTCGGTGTGCTTTCACACTTGGGAAAGCAAATACTGTCCATATTAAAACACAAAATACTGCATGGTTTATACATGGAAGGTGACTAATGACTAAGCAAGTATACCAGAGAGCTTAACATGGTTTTTGAGTCCTGACAAGACAAATTTGTCACCAAAATAAGGACCAACTTGCATTACCTATCCTAAAGGCAAAACTATTGTGGAGATCTTGATTCCCTCCAAGTCAAAGATTCAAACATAGCCCGTGCCTTTTAAATCTTAAAAAACAGTCTCCTGTTTCATCACTTGGCTTCCCAGCACTCAGAACCAGCAAGTTTCAATGGCCCTTTTCCTTCCATACAAGACATCCACACCACATTTTTCACTTTTCTTCTATCTGCTGGTTCCAACTTTGTTCATCATCACCTTGTTGCCTTCACCATCTTCTGCTTCTGCAGCCACCACCATTTCCAAATCCAATGAGACCGATCGGCTCACCTTACTTGCCATTAAAGCTCAGATCATCAAAGACCCAAATGGCATTTTGAGCTCATGGAATGACTCTCTCCATTTCTGCAACTGGACAGGTGTCACTTGTGGTCTTCGTCACCAAAGAGTCATGACCTTAAACTTGAGCTCATATCAGTTGATCGGCTCACTATCTCCTCATATAGGAAACCTCACTTTCCTTTCTGGCCTCAACCTTGAACTCAACAATTTCCACAGTAGTCTCCCACCAGAAATTGGCCATTTATTCAGGCTCAAATACCTTAACCTCTCCAACAATTCATTTTCTGGGGAAATCCCATCAACTCTCTCCAATTGTTCTAGACTAATCTGGCTTCGTTTAGGCTTCAACAAGTTGATTGGGAAAATCCCATTTGAATTAGGCTCATTGCAAAAGCTAGAGAGAACTCAACTTCATTATAACAACCTCAGTGGACCGCTTCCAAGCTCTATAGGCAACCTGTCCTCAGTTAGATCACTGTCTCTGGCAGTAAACAACTTGGAAGGAAAGATACCGGATTCACTAGGCCGCTTGAAGAATTTGGAATTCCTTGGATTTGGGGTTAATCAATTTTCTGGTATGGTCCCATCCTCAGTTTATAACCTTTCTTCTCTTACAAGGCTTAGTTTACCATACAATCAGCTAGAGGGGAACCTGCCTTCAGACTTGGGTGCCACTCTTCCTAACTTGCTAGTCTTAAACTTGGGCCTCAATCTTTTCACTGGAACCTTACCAGTATCACTATCCAATGCCACAAATCTTCTTGAATTTGATGTGAATGGAAGCAATTTCACTGGAAACATTGCAATTGATTTTGGAGGCTTAACTAGTTTATGGTGGTTGGTTCTTGCTTCGAATTCCTTGGGCACAGGACAAGCAAATGACTTGAGTTTCTTCAACTCTTTAAGCAAATGCAGGAACTTACAAATTCTTGATTTAAGCGATAATCAATTTGGAGGGGTGTTGCCAGATTCCATGTCCAACCTCTCAAACCAACTTGTGTCACTGAGGCTGGGAAGAAATCAGTTATCTGGGAGCTTCCCTTCTGGAGTATTTGTGAACCTTGTTAATCTGACTGAACTGATGATGGAGAAAAATAATTTCAGCAATGGAATTCCTCCCATTATTGGTAACCTCTGGATGCTGCGGCGACTGGATTTATCTGGAAATGAGTTTTCTGGCCAAATTCCATCAAACATAGCCAATATGAGTCAATTGTATGCTCTCTATCTTCAAAGTAATCACCTCACAGGTCCTATTCCTTCAAGTTTCGGAAACCTTTCAAACTTGCAAGAGCTAGATCTTTCTCAGAATTATCTCAATGGAACCATACCAGAAAAGGTTACGAGTCTTTCTTCTCTGACCATTTCCCTAAACCTTTCTCATAACCAATTCACTGGTTCCTTGCCCTCAAAAGTTGGAGACTTGAAAAATCTATGCAACTTGGATCTTTCTGAGAATAAATTGTCAGGAGAAATTCCTAGTAGCCTTGGTAGTTGTGTAGCCTTAGAACACCTTCACTTGGAAGGTAACTACTTTGAAGGAATCATTCCTTCATCTTTTAGATCCTTGAGAGGTCTTCAAGACTTGAATCTCGCACACAACAACTTATCTGGTCAAATTCCTGAATTTTTTCAGCTAATTTCCCTTGTGAACTTAAATCTTTCCTTCAACAATTTTGAGGGTCAAGTGCCAACAGGAGGAGTTTTCAAAAATGCAACTGTCATTTCAATAGCAGGAAACGAAAAGCTTTGTGGAGGCATACCTGAGTTGCACTTGTCTGTTTGCCCTGCTGCTAAGCCAAGGAAAAGAAAAATGTCTCGAGGACTGAGAATCATGATCTTACTGCTTTCTGGACTTTCGGGGTTAGTTTTGATCGTGTCTCTTCTAGTCATTTATTGGTTAAGGAAGGTAAAAACACCACCCTCTACAGATGCTTCACCAACTAAGGAATTGCATCTGAAGATATCCTATGAAAATCTCCTTCAAGCTACTGGGGGATTTTCTCCTGCCAACCTAATCGGTTCTGGTGGCTTTGGTTCTGTCTACAAAGGAAATCTTGAAGAAATAGTTGTCGCAGTAAAGGTACTCTACTTGCATCGACCAGGTGCTCTAAAAAGTTTCTTAGCTGAATGTGAAGTCTTGAGAAGTATTCGGCACCGGAATCTTGTGAAAGTTTTAACTGCCTGCTCAAGCGTTGATTTTCAAGGTAACGAGTTTAAAGCTCTTGTCTATGAGTATATGCCGAACGGGAGTCTGGAGAGTTGGCTACATCCACTTTCAGAAGCTGATGCCTTAAACGGTGACCTGAGGATGCTTAGTCTTCAACAAAGATTGAACATTGCCATTGATGTGGCATCAGCTCTGGATTATCTTCATCACCATTGCGAAGATCAAATTGTTCACTGTGATCTGAAGCCGAGCAATATCCTACTTGACAATAATATGACTGCACATGTGGGTGATTTTGGGTTGGCCAGGTTCATTCCAGAAGCTTCAAGTAGATCTCCTATCAATCAAAGCAGCTCAGTAGGACTGAAGGGAACTGTTGGCTATGCTGCACCAGGTAAATAGATCTACTCTAATATGATTCAATTCTATTCAATTTTTGTAAAAAAATTGCATTCTACATGAAAGTTAAGAAATATGTTTGAGATGCAATTGATTTAATCACAAGAAAGAGCCAAATACATGTTATAGATTTATATGTTCACTTGTAATAATCAAAGCTACAAACATGTAGAGTATGGCATGGGAAGCAAGGTCACAACTTATGGTGATGTGTACAGCTTTGGGATACTCTTGTTAGAAATGTTTACAGGGAAGAAGCCCACTGATGACATGTTTAAAGATGGACTGCAGCTCCATAAATTTGTTAACAATGCATTGCCTGAACACATATCAGACGTTCTAGAACCATTGTTTGTAGAAGGATGGGAAGGAGAAGAGGATGACTTTACTAGCGAAGAAAAATGCATCGTGGGGCTGAGAAAAAATGGCCTAAACCAAGAGTGCCTGATTGCAATACTCAGAATTGGAGTTGCTTGTTCAGTGGAATCACCTAGAGGGAGAATGGATATCAGTCATGCTGTTAAGGAGTTACAGAGTGTCAGAGACACTCTTGTTGGATCAGGAGTGGACTGAAGCCGATGCAGAAGCTAAACTATGACATAATCAAATCAGGTGTTTGTTTGCACACAAATAAAGATTTGGAAGCTCCAAGCATATCATTCGTTTGAAATTGTAGATATGGTTGTAACTAAGTTTTATGCTTGTTTTATGTGATTTTGTACAAATAGTTACTACTCTTAATTTCAGTTCAAAAGGAGACTACTTAAGCTCTATACGCCTCCACTACTTCAATAAACTTATTGTTTTCTTGTGTAGGATTTACTGCAGAATTTGAACAAGCATATTATGAGAACAAATGTTCAAAACATTAGCAGCCAAATAAAAGGACAAAAAAAAAAAAAAGTAGCAATGCCTTATGAATTGCAGTATTCTTATTCAAATGTATATAACACACACACAACTGTATGGATGAGGTTATATATAGAGATAGGTGACAAACTTGGCTAATTTTGGATACTGTGTTGCTGCTGCTTCTTCAATTGAGATAAGAGTCTCTAATAGCCTTCATTTTGTTGGCAGTGATATCCATAAGCATCCGCTCTCTTGGTGGCAATGCAGAGCATAAAAGTCCAATCTGTATCACTGAAACCAAGCATTCCTCCAATCTTCTTGTGTTGACTTGTGGGCAATCCTGATACCTGGTTATTGGTCTTTCTTGTATGTCATTGGCAAATCTGGTATCATCATCCTTATCATCATCCTCATCATCTGTCTCAAGGAGCAATGAAGGGTCAGCTATGTCCATGACATGATGAGGCAAAGCCATGGCTGCAAATTGGTGAATGCTTAGATCATCTTTAAACATGTCATCGGTAGGTCTTTTTCCTGTGAACATTTCTAGTAACAGTATTCCATAGCCATATATATCTCCCAGAATGGAAATTTGACCTCCCATGACATACTCTGCCATTCAATGCAATAAACTATATATAGTCAAGAATTAAGTTCATATATGAGTATATCAGACATTGGTGATTGTTCTTTTCCAGGAAAATTGTGGCATTTATATTTCTTTTACAAAAAAATTGTTTTCATATGACTTTTAGGAATAGAAAGAAGTGGCCATATACCTGGAGGGATGTAGCCTACAGAACCCTTAACCCTGCAGACATGGTCTGAGTTTTGGAGGAATTATTTGATCCTTCCAAGAGGAACCTTGCTAACCCAAAGTCACCAACATGGGCTACCATATCCTCATCGAGAAGGACATTGCTTGGCTTTATATCACAATGAACAATGGATGGTTGGCAATGCAGGTGGAGGTATTCTATTGCAGAAGCAACATCAATGGCAATATTCAGTTTTTGGGTGAGGCTCAGTCGCTTCCTTTGAGAGATATCATCATCTCTGGGATGCAGCCACGAGTCTAGACTTCCATTTTCCATGAACTTGAAAACTAGACTTTTGAAGTCATTTCCCTGATTATCAATGCTTAAGCAGGCAGTTATGATCTTGAGAAGATTTCGGTGCCTTGTACTTCTTAATGCTTTGCATTCATCAATGAAACTCTTGGATGCTCCATGTTGTTGAAGGTTTAATACCTTAACAGCAACCGCCATTCCCTCACCATTGAGTAATCCTGTGTATACTGAACCGAAACTTCCAGAACCAATCAGATTCTGCTCAGAGAACCCATTGGTCGATTCAACAAGTTCCAAGTAAGAGATACTTGAATGAGAATCCTTATAAGAAGGTGATGTTAGAAGTCTACCTCCTGACTTTTTCCTCATCAAATGTGCAGCAATGAAGCATGAAAGGGCAATGATGAATGCAATAACACAAAATAGAGGGATTATCACTTTTGGGGCAAGTACCCCTTGAGATGAATGAGGCTTGTTGCTGGAACATGCAGGTAGAAGTAATTCTGAGATGCCACCACAGAGCTTATTATTTCCAAAAACTGAGACAATACTTGCATTTAAAAATAACTCTTCTTTAGGCAATTCCCCCTCGAAATCATTATGAGAAAGATTGAGAAGCTTTAGAGATCTGAACCGACCTACAAATTCAGGAAGCTGACCAGATAAGTTATTGCGTGAAATATCCAACACTTCCAAGCCTCTTAACTTTTCCATAGACTGAGGAATACCTCCACTGAATTCATTACCTTCCAAAAGCAGGCACTCCAAACTAATACAATTGCCAAGGGTTTTGGGGATTTCACCTGATAACTGGTTTCCTGATACGTCTAGCTCTGCGAGATTTACCAAACCACCCACTTCAGATGGTAGTGAACCAGTCAAAGAGTTGTTAGACATGGTCAAAGAAATTGAAAGGGATTTAATGGCCATTACCTGTCTAGGTATGGCTCCAGTTAGATTGTTACTAGAAAGGTTAAGTATCAGTAGATTTCGGCAGTTACCAAGATTTGGTGGAACACTTCCCTCAAATCTATTGTTCTGCATGTGGAACCTTGTCAATGAAGTCAAATTACCTAAGGAGGATGGAATTGGCCCAGAAAAATTATTATGATTCAAATGCAGTACCCTTAGGTTCCAAAGCTTCCCAATTTCTTCAGGGACATAACCACTGAATAAGTTTGCTTCCAATCCCAAAGCGGTCAAGTTTACAAGATTTCCGATGCCCTTAGGGATGCTGCCATGTATCAAATTCTTTCCCAGAGTAAGGACTTTTAGCTGGGTAGAAAGGTTAGTTATGGATGCTGGTAATTCTCCTCCAAAGCGATTACGGCTAAGTCCCAAGGAAACAAGACTAGTACAATTAGCCAGGAAACTGAGAAAATTCAGGTCACCAGCTTTACCACTTCCCATTCTATTTACGTCAAAGTTCAGTTTAACTAAGCTATGCAAGCTTCCAAAGTTTTGTGGAAGCTTTCCAGTGAAACCATTATCACCAAAGTCAAGAAGCTGAAGTCTAGAAGCATTCGACAAGGATGCAGGAATAGTTCCTGTGAATCTGTTGAGTGCACTGACAAATGTTTCAAGATTAGGTAGAGTTATGCCCACATTTGGAGGAAGCTCTCCATGCAGCTGGTTCACAGCAACACTAAAACTGTATATAGATGAAATATTATAGATTGAAGAGGGGACCATACCAGACAGATTATTTACCCCAAGTATGAGTAGTCCCAAGCCCTTTAGACGCCCAAGCTCATTCGGTATGCTTCCTTGCAAATTGTTTTCACCAAGAGAGAGTCCATACATAGATGAAAAGTTTCCTATCCAATCTGGGATTCTTCCTGTAAGATTGTTCTTACCAAGCCATATAACAGTTAAATCTACCAATGAACTTAGTTCCACAGAATTGGCCCAATAAGCTGATTGAAGAAAATATTGAGCACCCTAAGTTGTGTACAGTGAGACATATTGGCTGGAATTTTCCCTCCAAAGAAATTATAGGATATATTGAGATATTGGAGGTTTATTAGACGCCCCATTTCTTGTGGAAGTTCACCATGAAAGCTGTTGTTTCCCAAGTTGATTCCGGTGAGAAAAGTAAGGTTCCCAATAGAAGGTGGTAAATAGCCTACCAGATTTTGAGCATCCAGGTTCAAAATGATGACCCTTTTGTTGGAATCGTTGCATGTAACACCTGCCCAATTGCAGAAATTTATGGAATTATTCCATGAGCGCATGATGCGGAGAGGGTCTTCAGTAATTCTCCTCTTCAAGTCCAGTAAGGCCAGGTAATCCGATTCATTTCCAAAAGTCGGCAGTGCCGCAGATCCAAGACGGCCTGCGTTCATGCCCATGAGAATGACCCCAAGAATCAATTTCCACAAATTCTGGCTAGAACAAGTACATGAATACTTCATCTTTTCCCCCCACACAGGTTTTCTTACAAGGAAAAAAAATCAAAAACCAAGTTTCGTTTACACAAAAGTATAGCACAATAGTTGTAACCAAAAAAAAAGTATAGCACAATAGAAGTCTAACATAGACAAAAACTGAAAAGAAATCTGAATGCACTCTTGCAACCTTGAAACTGTTTCTTCATTTGGGAAGCAATTAATACTCAGTCGAATTCAATCTACGGGGCCAACCAGTGGTCCATGTTTTCAATTTCATTATGGAGATTAGATTTCTGGTTGGGAACTGGGCCACATTAAAGACTAGCCCTGCTGCAATGTCAATTCTCTAATGACTGTTAACCAGGTGAGATGATTAAATGTTCTTAGCAATACAGGTATACAGTTGATTTCATGATTTATCCAGAGTAAAATAACTAGGACAGTTCTATATAGCTCCATACAACTACCTACTGGGTTCTAATGGAAATCTGAAAATGCAGCAGCTTAAACTCTACATTAAACAAATTAAATGATTGTAATTTGCATAAAGATGAAATCTTGAAACCCTCAAATCATGCTTTGCCTTTCTACAACTAATTCAATTACTTTCTTTGACAAAAAAACAAAACCCTTCACTTTTTTGGCAAATTGTTCAATCTTGAAAGCAGTAGCAGAGTAAAGAAAAGAACCCAAATACTAGAAAACCAAAACAGCAATGTAAAGTCTGAAACTTTTTCAAATCCAAAGGTAAAAGTCACCGGCTTTACCTCACTAAATTGCCGACGGCACTCTCTGTTTCCACTTTTCCGGGATCAAGCTTCAAGTTTTCTTCAACTTCTCTGATCAAGAATTGCTTTTACTTTATTGCTGGTCTAGTACGGTGCCGTTTTGCTTGGTTTTTTTATTTTTATTTTTATTGTTTTTACTTTCTTCATGACCAAACGGCGACGTTTGGCTCTGCTACAAAAGTACAAAACCCTAATTGTGTTTTTAACTTTTTGTTTGTCGTCTACTCAGGGTTTCCATGGAAGGGTCTGTGTACTTCTTGATACCCAGGTACAATACTC
This sequence comes from Fragaria vesca subsp. vesca, assembly GCF_000184155.1. Classification (NCBI taxonomy): domain Eukaryota; kingdom Viridiplantae; phylum Streptophyta; class Magnoliopsida; order Rosales; family Rosaceae; genus Fragaria; species Fragaria vesca. The sequence continues at coordinate 7,744,384 of NC_020496.1, forward strand.
TCTTAATTTTATTGCTTATTTGCTTCTGAAGATTACAATCACCTCTATTCTATTATCAAAAGTGACCATTTTATTGAAAAGAAACTACAATACATATTATATTTTGGTTGAATTGTACACTGCTGATTTTTCACTTTTTGGTTACAATATATAGTGCTGAATTCAATCTACATCATGAAACATAATTGAGGGATATACTTGTAGTCTAATCTCAAGAGTTGAGGGTATGCATTGAGATTAGGTGACAAACTTGGTGTTGGTCAATTTGAGATATGAATCTCTAATTGCATTCATCTTGTTCACAACCACATTCATGAGAATGCGCTCTTTTGGTGATGCTTTGGAGCATGAGAGACCAATCTGCATTACTGAAACTAAGCATTCTTCCAATCTTCTTGATTTGTCTACGCCTTTATCATTGTATCCCATTATCGGCCTTTCTTGTATGTCATTGCTGATTTTGTCATCATTATCCTCTTCTGTTTCGAGGAGCAATGAAGTGTCAACTATGTCCATGACACGGTCAGGGAAAGCCGTGGCTGTGAACTGGTGAATGCTTAGACCATCTTTGAACATGTCATCCGTAGGCCTTTTTCCTGTGAACATTTCCAGCAACAGAATCCCATAGCTGTAGATATCTCCCAGAATGGTAACTTGACATCCCATGCCATATTCTGCCGTTTTAAAACACACATTAGCATGTCATAGTCAAATAGCAATACTAGTTCGCTTATAGCAGTATAGAGGCAGTATAGAACTTATACCTGGAGGAATGTAGCCTATGGAACCCTTTAGCCCAGCTGACATGGTCTGACACTTGGAATGATTCTTTGATGCTTCAAAGAGGAAGCTTGCTAAACCAAAGTCACCAACATGGGCTACCATATCCTCATCGAGAAGGACGTTGCTTGGTTTAAGATCACAATGAACAATGGATGATTCACAATCATCATGTAGATAATCTAATGCACAAGCAACATCGATGGCAACATTGAGCCTTTGGATGAGGCTCAATCTCTTACTTTGAGATCCGTCATCTTCTCTAGGGTGTAGCCAAGGATCTAGACTTCCATTTGCCATGAAATTGAAAACCAGACTTTTGAAGTCATTGCCCTGATTATCAGTGCTTGAGCAGGTAGTTATGATCTTGAGAAGATTGCGGTGCCTTATACTTCTTAAAGCTCTGCATTCATCAATGAAACTCTTTGAAGCTCCATGTTGTTGAAGGTTTAATACCTTAACAGCAACTACCATACCATTACTACTGAGTAATCCTTTATATACAGAACCAAAACTTCCCGAACCAATCAGATTGTCCACAGAAAATCCGTTAGTTGACTCAACGAGTTCCCAGTAAGATATACTTGGATATGAATCATTATGAGAAGATGAAGTAAAAGGTCTATCTCTCGGATTTTTCATCATTGAACATGTAGCAACCAAGCAGCAAAGAGCAATTATTACTGCAATTGCACTAGTTAAAGGGATGATCACTTTTGCTGAGGCCAGTAGTCCTCGCGATGAATGAGGCTTTCTGCTGGAACATGCAGGTAGAACTAATTCTGGGATTCCACCACAAAGCTTATCATTTCCAAGAACTGAGACTCCACTTACGTTTAGAAAGATTCCTTCTTTAGGCAGTTCACCTTCAAAATCATTTTGAGAAAGATTGAAATACTTGAGAGCTCCAAGCTTGCCTAAAAATTCTGGAATCTTTCCAGATAAGTTATTCCGAGAAATATCCAACTCTTCCAAGCCTCTTAACTTCTCCATAGACTGAGGAATATGTCCTTTGAATTCATTACCTTCCAAATGCAGGCGCCCCAAACTAAGACAACTGCCAAGGGTTTCAGGGATTTCACCTGATAACTTGTTTCCTGATACGTCTAGCTCTGCAAGATGTACCAAGCCACCCACTTCAGATGGTAGTGAACCAGTTAAAGAGTTGTTAGACATGATCAAAGAAATAGACAGGGTTTTCATTGCTACTACCTCTCTAGGTATTCTGCCACTTAGATTGTTACTAGAAAGGTTGAGTATTAACAGATTTTGGCAGTTTCCAAGACTTGGGGGTATACTTCCCTCAAACCTATTTCCCTCCATGAAGAGCCTTGTCACTGAGGTCAAGTTACCTAGAGAGGATGGGATCGGCCCTGAAAATTTGTTCAGATTCAGATACAGACCCTCTAACTTGTAAAGCTTCCCTATCACATTAGGGAGGCTACCACAAAGGTGGTTTTGTTCCATTCCCAGATTTGTCAAGTTTACCAGATTTCCAATGCCAGTAGGGAGGGCTCCATATATCAAATTGCCTCCCATTGTAAATATCCTTAGCTGGGTTGATAGGTTGGCTATGGATTCTGGCAATTCTCCTCCAAGACGATTTCGGCTAAAACTCAACACCTCAAGATTAGTACAATTAGCCAGGAAACCAAGAGAAGTAAGGTCACCAGCTTTTCCACTTCCCAGTGAATTGTCATCGAAGTTCACTCTAATTAACCATTTCAACCTTCCAAGGTTTTCAACAGGGAATTTCCCAGTGAGACCATTTTCAGCAAAATCAAGAAACTGAAGTCTAGAAGCATTTGACAAAGATGCTGGAAGACTTCCTGTGAATTTGTTGACACCTCCGGCAAATACCTCCAAATTAGGAAGAGTATTGCCAACGTCTTGTGGTAGCTCTCCATGCAGCTGGTTTTCTGTGACACTAAAAGTGTATAGGGAAGAAATATTATAAATTGAAGATGGGACCATACCAGACAGGTTATTCGTCGAAACTAGGAAATCTTCCAAGCTTGTTAGGCGCCCGAGTTGATTAGGTATCCTTCCTTGTAAATTGTTGTCACCAAGAGCAATACTGTACAAAGATGAAAAGTTCCCTATCCACTCTGGAATTTTTCCAGTAAGGTCGTTACCCTGGAGCCATAGATGAGTTAAATTCAATAATGAACTCAGTTGGTCAGGAATGGACCCGGTAAGCTCATTGGAAACAACATGGAGTTCCCTTAGTTGTGTGCAGTGAGATATATTAGTTGGAAGTTTCCCGCTGAAGGAATTGCTAGACAGGTAAAGCAATTGCAGGTGTAGTAGACGACCCATTTCTTGAGGAATCTCACCATGAAAGTTGTTTTTCTTTAGGTTGATTCCAGTGAGATAAGTAAGATTCCCTATAGAAGGTGGTATCCAGCCAGCCAACTTTTGAGCTTGCAAGTTCAAAGTCACAACTCTTCCGGTGGAATTATTGCATGTGACGCCTATCCAACTGCAGAAATCCATGGACTCATTCCATGAGCTCATGATATGGAGAGGATCTTCAGTGATTCTTTTCTTGAAGTCTAGCAGTGTCAGACGATCAGATTCATTTCCAAAACTTGTTAGTGTTGCAGATTCTATAGCTGTGCTCATGCATACAACGATGAACACAGGAAGGAGTTTGTGCAATAACCACCGACAGTTTGGTAGTGAATCCGCCATCATGTTCTAATTGCAGGTTTCACACAAGGAGCATATGAAAATTCCAGGTTTCATATGAATGGTAAGTATACAAAGAAGTACTCTTGTGCCAAAATGTAAAACGTAGGACTACCATTACCTACTTAGATATGACAACAAGGTCTATAGATGGATGGTACTGAATGAACCATGTAGACTTTTCATGAATTTTAGTGTGGAAATTATAGAAATTTGGTTGGTATGCAATTACTACTTGAATTAGCTTCAATCCACTGGCCTACCACTCTGGTCCAATATTTAAAATGATCAGAGTTCTAGCTGGGAACTGGGAAGCCTAAGAGATAAGGTGTCCTACAACATGAATGATCTGAAGACTTTTAGCAAATTGGATGGTGAAATGTTCTGAAATTACTTGGGTGTGGAGTGGATATGAGACTTCAAGCCTTACTAGGGACCAGTAGGAGGAACTAGGCTGCCAGTAATTTGTACATCCTCCATCATTTTGTGTAAGTTTCCATGCATATATAAGGATGGTAGATAGTTTGCAATTATTGTTTTGCATGTTTAAATTGAGACTTATATTGTGCAAATTTGATTTAGATTGCTGTGGTGACAAGTCCATGATTATGAATGAGCACCATGGGTTTGAGCATCCTCACTCTTTTTCACTGAAAATCTGACCTGTTATTAAAGAAAATACTACAAATTATTTCAAAGAAAACAATGCTTCACTGAAAAAGAGGTAGAAAGAGACAGTCTGGCTTGCTACCAAACTTAATAAGCATACAACCACATACTGCCCTGTTATTCACAATACTCCTAATCAAGCTTCATATTAAGAATGATTCCTAGCATCTTTTTATTTTGGTCTTGGGAAAAAATTCAATTGTAATATTTCTTATGTGCTTCATTTTTTTTTTGTTGGCTAAAATTTATACTTTGATTATCTTATATCTGCAGGCCATTTTCCTCTTTTTCAATATTTAAATCTTCATTATGGAGATCAGACTTCTAGCTGGTAAGTTGGAAGCCTAAGAAAGATAAGATGCTCTACAACATGAATGCTCTAAAGACTTACTGACAAGCTGAGACGGTAAAATGTTCTGAAGTCTACTTAAAAAAGGAGTTGATATGACCATAAGTGCAACAAAAGATGATACTGACCAGTGGACTGCTCTTATCGTTTGCATAATGAAACGAGAGTTCAAAACTAATATTGCAGCAATGTTGACTTGGTTTGCAGTGCTGATAAGTCCACAACTGTGAACTAGCTCCATGGCCTTGATTCATCCTCACGCTTGGTCAGTGCTTCATTCTCCATCTAATTATTAATATTTCATAATTTGTTGGTGTAGTATGTCTGTATGGTACCCACATTTTTCTTTTTTATGCTAGACCCAGGTTCTATTCTACCATTTACATATGCTATAGCTTATACATAATGGACTATCATACTGCATTGTCAATCTTCGTGTACATAAAATATTCACAAGGTACTACACTAAATCTAGCTCTTTTCACTCCAAAGAGAAGATTCTTATATTGATAAATCGTTTGGCTATATATACTGTTATACGTAGTAGAAAAAGGCCTGAGATTACAGACAGTAGTTAGCTTTTAAAATAAAAAGACAATGATATGCATTTCAACTAATTAACATTCTTCTGATAAAGTAAAAACCAGGATGAAGAAACATTCTTCTGATGTTTTAGCATATAAAATGGTAGCATTCAATTAACATTACTTGATATCACATATTTTGATACAGCTAGTTAGATATCACATAATTCAATTAATATTGCATTCCATTATCCTTATTCAGATCATTACCTGCTGTATATAATATAGATGAAGAAGGTATATGTCGATGTTTAGTTACGAAGGTGGGCATATAAATTTCTACCTCCTTCTTCTTACTTTGAGATAGGAATCTCTAATAGCCTTCAATTTGTTGACAATGACATCCATAAACATCCGCTCTGTTGGTGATATTGACGAGCATAAGACTCCTACATGCATAACTGAAACCAAGCATTCCTCTCCTCTTCGTTTGACTAGGTCAGGATCTTGATGCCTTCTTGGTCTTTCTTGGACATGATTTTGGTCTCTACCATCATCCTTATCATTCTCTTCATCTCTTTCTATGAGCAATGAAGGGTCAACTATGTCCATAACATGGTCCGGAAGAGCCATAGCTGTAAATTGGTGAATGCTTAAATCATCTTTGAACACGTCATCGGTAGGTCTTCTCCCTGTGAACATTTCTAGCAAAAGTATCCCATAGCTATAGATATCTCCTGATATGGAAACTTTGGCTCCCATGCTATACTCTGCCATTCAAAACATTCGTAAGGAACTCTAAGTCAGATTTTCTTTGGAATTTAGATATTATATCAGATCCTAATGAGAGTCATAAATAGGCAAACAATGTTATCTTATCTTCCAGGATAAAATAGAGTTATCATTTTTATCAACAAGTACGTTGTCAGTAATAGAAGAGAATCTGAATGATCAGGTGTCATACCTGGAGGAATGTAGCCTATGGAACCCTTTAGTCCATCTGATATGCTTTGGATCTCAGAGGGATCATCCAATGCTTCCAAGAGGAAGCTTGCTAAACCAAAGTCACCAACATGTGCTACCATATCTTCATCGAGAAGAACATTGCTCGGCTTTAAATCACAATGAACAATTGATGGTTCACAATAGTGGTGGAGATGATTTATTGCAGAAGCAACATCAATGGCAATATTCAGTCTCTGGATGAGGCTCAGTCTCTTCCTTTGAGATTGATCATCCTCACTGGGATGCAGCCAAGAGTCTAGGCTTCCATTTTCCATGAACTCGAAAACTAGACTTTTAAAGTCATTTCCCTGATTATCAATGCTTGAGCAGGCAGTTATGATCTTAAGAAGATTCCGGTGCCTTATACTTCTCAATGCTTTGCATTCATCAATGAAACTCTTCGATGCTCCATGTTGTTGAAGGTTAAATACCTTAACAGCAACAGCAGTTCCATCACCACTGATTAATCCTTTGTATACTGAACCGAAACTTCCTGAACCAATCAGATTATTTATAGAGAACCCGTCAGTTGATTGAACTAGTTCTCTGTAAGAGACACCTGATTTCCAATCCTCATAAGTACGTGATGTCAGGGATCTATCTCTTGACCTTTTCGCCATTGAACATCCAGCAATGAAGAAACAAAGAGAAATTGTTAATGCAATTCCACAACTTAGAGGGATTATCACTTCTGCAGCAAGTAGTCCTAGAGATGATTGAGGCTTTCTGCTGGAGCATGCAGGTAGAAGTAATTCTGGGATGCCACCACAGAGTTTATCATTTCCGAGAACTGATACACCAGTTGCATTTGAAAAGATCCCTTCCTTAGGCAATTCTCCTTCAAGATGGTTGTAAGAAAGATTGAGATGCTTAAGAGTTCTAAGATGGACAAAGAATTCAGGAACCTTGCCAAATAAGTGATTCTGTGAAACATCAATTTCCTCCAATCCTCTTAAATCTTTAATAGAATTTGGAATTGTTCCTTCAAGTTCATTATCTTCCAAATGCAGGCGCTCCAAACTAAGACAACTGCCAAGGGTTTCAGGGATTTCACCTGATAACTTGTTGCCTGATACATCTAGCTCTGCAAGTTGTACCAGCTTACCCACCTCATCTGGGAGTGAACCAGTCAAGTAATTGTTAGAAAGGGTCAATGAAATTGAAAGGGATGAATCCTCAACTAACTCTTTAGGTATCGGGCCATTTAGACTGTTAGTGGAAAGGTTTAGTACTAGTAGATTTTTGCAGCTTCCAAGACTTGGCGGTATACTTCCCTCAAACCTATTCCCCTGCATGAAGAGCTTTGTTAGTGACGTCAAGTTTCCTAAGGAGGACGGGATTGGTCCAGAAAGTTTGTTTAGATTCAAAAGCAGTCCCTCTAACTTCTGAAGCTTCCCAATTTCTTCAGGGAGACTACCACCCAAATTATTGTCTCCCAGTTCCAGCTTGGTCAAGTTTACAAGATTTCCAATGCCAATAGGGATGCTTCCATGTATCAAATTGCCTGACAGACAAAGCTGTCTCAGTTTGGTGGAAAGGTTTCCTATGGATTCTGGTAATTCTCCTCCAAAACGATTATTGATAAAACATAACACCTCAAGCCTAGTACAATTAGCCAGGAAAGTGAGAAAATTCAAGTCACTAGTTTTCCCAGTTCCCAGTGAGTTGTCATCGAAGTTTATTTTCACTAACCTCACCAAGCTTCCAAAATACTCAGCAGGGAACTCTCCGGTAAGACCATTTTCAGCAAAATCAAGGAGCCAGAGTCTAGAAGCATTTGACAATGATACAGGAATATTTCCTGTGAATTTGTTGATACCACCAGCAAAAACTTCAAGATTAGGAAGAGTTATGCCAATGTTTGGTGGCAACTCTCCATGCAGGTGGTTGTTAGCGATAGTGAAGTAGTATAATGAGGAAATATTGTAGATTGAAGAAGGAACTGTACCAGAAAGATTATTACTCGCAAGTACAAATTTTCTCAAACTTGTTAGACCCCCTAGCTCACTGGGTATGCTTCCTTGGAGATTGTTCTCGCCAAAAGAAAATGCATACAAAGAAGAAAAGTTTCCTAACCAAGCTGGGACACTGCCTGTGAGACTGTTTGTATCAAGCCATAGATGAGTTAACTCCAACAATGAACTGAGTTGGTCTGGAACTGGCCCAATAAGTCCATTGATCCCGAGGTCGAGGACTCTGAGTCGAGAACAGTGAGATATATTCGCTGGAATGTTCCCCCGCAAGGAATTGGCCATCAGGTTCAGCTGTTGCAAGTGCAGTAGACGGCCCAATTCCTGAGGAATTTCACCATGAAATTTGTTGTCTGTGAGGTTGAGTTGAGTAAGATAGGTAAGGTTTCCTATTGAAGGTGCTATGGAGCCTTCCAGTTCTTGGGCCTCCAGGTTCAGAATGATGACTCGATTGTTGGAAGGGTTGCATGTAACGCCTACCCAACTGCAGAAATGGATGGACTTATTCCATGAGCTCATGATATGGTGAGGATCTTTAGTAATACTTCTCTTGAAGTCTAGTAATGCCAGGAGATCGGTTTCATTTTCGAAACTGCGCAGTGATGCAGATTCCAGAACTGTGCTCATGCAAACAAGAATGAACACTTGAAGTTTAAACAGAGTTCGCCTACCTTGAGTAGGTGATTGCTTCATACTGTTTTGAATACGGATTTCCGGTACTCAGTAGTGAGCAATCAAAAGCCAAGTTGGATTTGCACAAAGAAGAAGAGATTCCGATCTCCTTATGATACTATCATTAGTTAAACAAGAAGCATGCTGATATATAGTTCAAGGTTTTGGTTGCATTATGGACATTAGAGATTTTCAGTTGGGGAGCAATTAATACTAGAACTTGATTGATATCTGGCTCAGGACCCAGATTTTTAATTTCTTGTGTTAGATTAGAGATTTGATTTTGGTTGGGACATGGTAGGCGATCGAAAGACGAAGGCATTGTACCCTGTCACTTACGAAATACAAAATCAGTATTGGCTTGCTGAGCTGATATCAGATATCAATATTTGTGGGGCGGACAGTTCCTTGCTTCCTTCTATACAGCTCCAAAGAAGGGATGGCCATTTTGAAGATGCATTTGAGCGTTTGATTTGCAATGTTGAACTATTATTGCTTCTGATTCCAAAGCGATAGAGTTGTGTAGTTGACGTATTGACATTGGCTCAAATTATTGATATGATTGACCAAGATTTTCCAGCTCGATCAATGAGACATTGCTGTCTGTTTTAACATTATTGTTCATAGAAATGGAATGGACGTATTCAAGTTTAATAGCAGGCAGCTGGTATCTTGTGATCAATTTTGTATCACAAAAAAAAAAGAAAAATGCTCTACTAAAAAACTGGTCATATTCATGCAGGGTAGCTGAAAGTATCTGGTTTGCACCGATAGCATTGTCTGTGCCAGAGGAAATATTTTTTTTTCTTTTTTACTTATTTTCTTTTGGTTATATAATCCAGATTGATCTAAGTTTTGAGCATTTTTGATTATGAAACTTGCGGGATGGGGAAAGAGAGTGGTAAGTAGTTGATGGCTAAGGGTGCTAGCTAATGGAAAAGCATAGCATGCCGAAGTGAAAATGAGAGATTATACTCTAGCAAGCGCATCAAATCCTCCTGGAGCTTAAATATGTACAGTGCTTCATGCAGTTGAAAAGTTTCTTGTTCTTGTAAAAGCCAACTTAGAAAACAAAACTATACAGCTCCAGATTATGGCATTACATTATCATGGCATGTATAACTAACTAGCTATCACTGCATTTAGACCACTATAGCCGTTCACCATTGTTAATATCTTCAAAGTATTAACCTAATTAAGGATTTTTATAGTGAACCCACTACACTTCACGACTACAACCTCCTAATGTCATTGAGAGAATTTTTGCATATGAATAAATAATCTATACTCCAACAATAATATCCCGTATTCCCCTCTGCTCAATATTCAATCGTCTTTCTTATATTTCAACTCATCAAGCTGTCATGTTCGATATATTAAAACAAAACATAATGTACTGCTTGTACATATACCTATATATAAATCTACACACACACACACGTTTGTTAGAGACTATTACAGTATATTTGCTTATCCTCATGAATCATGCATTTGAGAAGTCATAGGCTACGTAACTTGTTGGCAAAGCAACAGCGAATGTTCCAATCAACTAGAAGGGGACGTATTTTCTTTGGTCTTAACTGTATTCTATGCTTTCATGACTGGTCATTTGCACATTATTCAGTATTTTTCAAAGATCATCCTCACAACTTTGTGCTTTATATATACTTGTTTGACATTCATACTTCTTTGAAAATTATGCATTTTGTTGCAAATAAATTTCTACGACAGGTTGGATTTTGAGCTATACCGTTGTCACATAATATGGAATGCAAGTGATTAAAAAGTTGTTAATCTAACATTACTCTTATTAGCAAACATGAGCAAAACAATAACCATGTATTTTGTACGTATGTGTTGGTATAATTGTAGAAATCGCCTTACTTTATTCTCCTTTGTATACTTAAATGGAGATTTTGTTAGTGTCTAAGAAAATACATGGTTATTTATTTTATTTTTAAAAAAATTATTAATAACACACCCTACATATGTCTATGAGGTTTGAACTCATAACCTCAAAATTGTTAGTTAACCATCTGAACCAACCAAGTCACATCTCATGGTTATTAACGTATATGTACATTGGCTTTCTACATTGACACTAACAAAAGAGCTTATGTACATTGATATTATTAACGCAAAAAGAGCATATGCGTTAATAATTTGTACATTGGCTTCGTGTTCTTATCGTATCGATGCCTACAATACTAATCAACGTCTGATAATCCTTTCGTTTGTTTCTTCGTCATGGTGTTCGAGAATCCTATGCAATCAGGTTCAACTCACAAGGACTTGTTAATACAACAAATTCCTAAATAAAAAGAGAACAATGTTTTGGCACGATTCAGTACGTCCAATTTTTCATATTTTAACATTTGATATATAAGTATATAACTAATCATAATGACAACTGTTAGGCTGTAACCATACTATAATGGTAGAGACATCTCATCTACCATGGTGCATAAGATATAACACTGCAGCCAATAAGCCGAGTGATCGCTAGATAATGGCATAGGGATTACCTCAGCCTCAATGCAGCTATAGTCTATATTGATGATTACATGCCAAGAAGTCACTTGCATCCATCCATCCTTTTTTTTTTTTTTTTGGTAGAATGCATCCATTCATCCTTGAAAAATGTCTAGTCTAGTATCTTTCATCAATGTCTAGTCTAGTATCTTTCATCAATTAATTATATGTATTGTGATCGTTCTAGTCTAATCGTTTATCTTTTGTGGAAATTATTTGTGATTGTTCTCATCTAATCGTTTGACCTTTTACGGAAATCATTGAATTCATTGAGAAGTTGTGTTAAAACAAAAAAGAAATTATTGTCACGAACTTACATTTTTTAGACGAAAGGTAATCGTTTTACCTTTTAAGAGAAGATTCAACACCAACATAAATAGACCATTGGATTGCATTTATTATACTATTTAATTATTTAAGTAATAATTAACTATAAATATCAACAGTTGAGATTGCATCCTAAATTCTGGTCACTGCACTTTGGTACGTGTAAGAATTTTCTCTAGCAACTCCTTTCATTGTGTTGTAGTAATTGGTGTATTTAGAGAGCACATACAGCAGGCAAGAGCTTATTGTTTTGGAGTTATTTTCACTCTCCCAAGAATCGAGCCTCTCCCTTTTTGCTGATTAGTTTTGAGTTTTGAGTGTTGTCAATTAACGTATTTGTGAGAACTAAAAGCTATACATTCTGGTCATCCAATTTAAATTGTGTACGTATTTGATTTAAATGATCAGAACTTGACATCATTTCCCTCAAAAAAAAAAAAAAGTTTACCATATATAATGAACTGTGTGAAAATCTAAAGTTTAACCCCACGTTATAATTGTATAATTTTGCCTAACCATATAACAGACCAAGTCTCTTTTTCCTTTTCTTTTTTCTTTTTTTGGGTACAATAAAAGTCTAGGTCTCTTCTCTTAATATAAACAAAATCGACATTGACCTTAACATCTTAATCAAGAATGTCCTATTCAAAATAATTATAACTATATTCAAGAATATCAGTTCTTTTTTATCAATATTCTCGAAGGGAGCATAGAATGTTTTGCAGCATGCTCCTTGTCAGGTAAAGACCTAGCCAGGGGAGGTAAATCCCGGATTGAAGCATATGAATTTCCAGGTAACCTGGTAAAAACAAACATTGGCAACAAAGAGGGACTGATTGCCTAATTGGTGGTGAAGGAATGGTGGTGTTTGTAAATTTTGGAATAGCAAGCCGCCTGAGAATATAATATTGGGCAAAATATCACAAATGGTCACTGACTTTTGACTCATTAATCATTTTACTCAATCACATTTCAAAAATATCACTTAACTTACTCGCTTTTGATTCTGTCTCACTTAACTCACTGCCGTTAGACCTACCGTTAGGAACCGTTAACATCAAAGGTATATTTGTCTAAACACCAAAAAAGAATTTCAAATTAGTTTTTTTTTTAGGAAAAAATAAAAAAATTGTTTTATTCTCATCAGATTTTAATTCTAAAACATTTGTTTTGTATTAGAAATTTCAGATTGTTTTTTTATTTAAAGTTGAAAATAATTTAATAATTTTCAAATAAGAAAAATTTGCATTTCTAAGTTAATAATGTATCGCGAAAAAATAACTACAAATAATTTTTTTTTTCAAAATAATTTTAAATTTTATAAAGTCACTCTTTTTCATAAAATAAAAAGAGAAATGATTTAATAACTTTAGAAATAAAATAAAAAAGTTAGAAATGCATTATATGTGGTTAGACAAATATACCCTCAATTTTAACAGTTTCTAGCGATAGGTTTAATGACAATGAGTTAAGAGAGAGACGGAATCAAAAAATGAGTGAGTTAAGTGGTATTTTTGCAATGTGAGTGAGTAAAATGATTAATGTGTCAAAAGTCAGTGACTATTTGTAATTTTTTGCCTATAATCTTCCAACCCCCCCCCCAAACAAATGAAGAAACAGTGCCTTCTCCCAAATATAAATATGTTGTAACAAGAGAAGAGTGAGGAATAAGGCAGAACATAGTTCTATAATTCATTGTTTTACAATGCAATTTTGACCAATTTTAGAAGGAAGATGAATGAGTAAAACCTATAGGTCCACGACAAAGAAGTTGACGCATGAGGGAGGAAATAGTAGCAAGAACATGGCAAGTTGCTTAATACATGGGCAATGATCCCCAGTCGACCCCCATACTTTATGCGCGCTTTTTATGGTTTGGAATTCAACCATTGAAAATTATACAGCGCTCTCTTCAACCATATACAAGAAAGAAGGATTACGAAGTTTACGGATTCGAATCTCACTAACATATGAAGATAGAGATTGAAAGTAACATAACAGTAGCCTCGTTGAATCAATGAATCCTAAGCACTCGGTACATCCCTTCTGATGTTGCTGCACCAACTTCATCTTCCAAATATTTAATCATGAATCCGTTCGAAGCACAAGAAGTGAAGAAACTCTTGATGCATCACTAACACTCTACGTTAGCACGGACGGTTCGATGCAATAGCATAGAGTCTGCCAACCCACACAACCATTAGCAATCGAGGATTTGGAGTTCCTATTCCTATGCACACAAAAAAACACACACACATTAAAAGGTTCTAATAAACGACTTAGAAAGCAGTCCAACTCTATAAAAGCCCCTTCTAGTTTATCATGTCACTCAAGAAGCACCTGCTAAAAGGATGGGGTTTGGTCACAAATGGCCAGGTTGGTACCTTCTTATCTTTTTATAAAGCCATTGAAAATAAACGCATCTCGTAGCTGGGGGAAAACTTCCTAAAGATAAAATAAGATCATTGCAAAACAAGACCAATCACCATCATTATATTATCGATGCTCCCTGATCATTTTTTATATGCATACCAAACAATGCTTCTTGGTTTTAACATATTTTAGGCGGCTTATTATTTCATCATCCGACTCTAACCAAAAAGTCACATATTGACTGCTTCAAAACAAGACGCCTAGTACAGAAGAAGACTGCAATAATTTCTTTGTACAAGCGCGTCTGTTGTCTCATACTTAGGTCTATTCGCCATGATAGCCTTTCTGCAGATATATTTCTTCACATTTACTTCTTCTCCCATGCAGCTCTGATAAGGATGAGTAGCCGAATCGACAGCCGCCTACTTAGTCTGGCGAAGTTCCACCTCTTCTGCACTTTATCGCTTGTTGCAATCATCTTCATCATCTTTGCAGATGGTATCATATATACTGATTCACAAAACTCGGTTGAGTTGCAAGTTAAAGCTGCTTCTCAGGTCCTGCAGACTCATAGTGTCGAACGACAGTTCATCAAGTCTGATGTAACTAGCAAATCGGTGCGTTCTATGCAAGAAGAGGTCGTTGATGTTGTTGAAGTTGATACAGAAGATACAAGTCCTGTTGTTGCTCCTTTCAATGTCACCGAAGAAGAAAGAATCAGCTGGTTTAAAGGAAAGCTCCCCAAATTTGTGATTTTTGATTCAGACGAGAGAGCACAGCGGTTCCATGGTAGAGTTCTTGAATTCTTTGACCATGAGTGTGAGACTCAGTTCTTCATGACATGGATTTCACCTGTGAGGTCTTTCGGAAGCAGAGAATTCCTGTCGATGGAGAGTGTATTCAGAGCTCACCCTCGCGGTTGCTTGATGATTCTCTCGAGAACCATGGACTCCAGGCGAGGTTACAGGCTTCTGAAACCTCTGCAGGATCGCGGCTTCAAAGTTCATGCAGTGACACCAGACTTGTCATTTCTGTTCAAGAACACCCCAGCCGAGGCCTGGTTTGCTGAGATGAAGAAAGGCATCAAAGACCCTGGTGAGATTCCATTAGCTCAGAACCTGTCTAATTTAATGAGACTAGCAGTTCTATACAAGTATGGAGGTGTGTACCTGGACACAGATTTCATCGTCATGAAATCGTTTTCCGGGTTGAGGAACTCAATCGGTGCACAAAGTATGGATGCTGAGATGAAACACTGGACCAGACTAAATAATGCAGTGCTGGTGTTTGATATGAATCATCCTCTTCTGCACAAATTCATTGAGGAGTTTTCCTTGACTTTTGATGGGAATAAATGGGGTCATAATGGACCCTATCTTGTTTCCAGAGTGGTCCAGAGAGTGGAAAACAGACCTGGATATAACTTTACAGTCCTGCCTCCAATGGCTTTCTATCCTGTGGATTGGACTAGAATAGGGGGATTGTTTAAGAAGCCGAAAAACCATGCTGATACTAAATGGATAAAAGCAAAGCTGCTTCAGCTTAGCGGGGAGACTTACGGAGTACACCTGTGGAACAAGCAAAGTAGCAGAGTACAAATCGAAGAAGGAAGCATTATGCAGAGATTAATCTCCGATCACTGCATCATCTGTAAAGACATATACAGTTCTTAAAGAATCTTTGAACGAGAATATGATGAAGCATCTTCAACCTGTGGCAAAGTCACAGACTGAAAATTGATACCCTCCTATAGGTGGTGTACTCTGTTGCTTCATTTAGATAGAGAAAGTTTTCTTAATTTTTTGTTTCATTCATAGCTTGTTCATCTTGTTCTTCTTTTCATTCTGATTTTTATGCTCCAGTGCAAGTAAATCTCGGATTCTGTAAACAAATAATGGTGTCTATATCTTGTTTGGATATGTTAATGCTTAATAGAAGCTAACCTTTTTTGTATAAAAATCAGAATTTCTTGAATTACAAGTCTGCTGACAAATATCAGTATTTTCTTCTACAAAAAGCAATCCTAAGCCGTCTCAACCTTAATCTCATTCTATATCCTCCACATCTCCATATGCCAAATCCTGGCAATCTCCTAAAGGCCTTTTTCCTAGTCAACTTCCGTTTGCCAGTTCTTACCTCTCTATTATGGAAGTCATCACCTTCGATGAAGCCACCATCTGAGACGAACTTACTTTGCCTATCAATCCTAGAATCATTTCTGGGTCCAAACTGCATGATGGATGGCCAGGGATCATGTGTTTCATGTTCATTGTCTGTATCACTACCCCAGAGAAGGATAGGCTTAATTACAGGTGAGCCACTTAAATCATCAAAATGGTTAGCCAGACTAGTATGCTCCATCTCAAATAATCTCTTCAAGGATGTGTTTCCTACTTTCATCAAACTTAGCAAACTGGCACTTCTTCGAGATGAAGAAAATGAGGAACATGAAGCAGCTGAGGAAGACAAGGAAGATGAGGAAGACGAAGATTGCCAAAGTGATTTCTGATGCTCTATAATCCGCCTTATCCTTTCTTTCTGAGCTTCTGGATCAACGCAACAACTGTCGTCATCATCATTCTTCTCTTCAATTATTTCTGATACCCTCAAAGATATGTTTCCTCCTTGAACCAAACCTAATGAACTGCTACTTTCTTTAGATGAAGAAAATGAGGAACATGAAGCAGCAGAGGAAGACGAGGAAGATGACAAAGAAGAAGATTGATAAAGAGACTTCTGATACTCTATAATACACCTTATTCTCTCCTTCTGAACTTCTGGATCAACAAAATAACTACTCTCATCATCCTTCTCTTCAGTTATTTCCGATACCATTGTAATCCTAAAGGTTTCAAGACTTGGATTACACAAATGGGTAGACAGGATACAGGTTCATGAAGAAGCACCTGAAGAATGAAGGAAATACCAACAGGTGGGACTAAGACGGCAATTACTCCCTATAAACTATAAAAATAAAAATAAACTGTTGAAAGCCGGCGATACAAAACAGCTTTTCCTAGCATGTGTTTTCCAAGAAGACAAGATTCAACAGACTAATCCAAATTCCAGACAAATAAATAAATTGCTAAATGATAAAGCATACCTTAGCATATTTCTCCTTAAACTTCAAAGCAAAGAAAACTAACCAAATGGAACCGAATTTCAAAGCTCAATTCATTAATAGTAAAGAAGACCAAGAAAAGTATTCATCAAACAAAAGCAAATTCAAGGCGCATACAATTACAATTATAAGTGAAACAGATTTGGCATCAGCCATTAGCTAAGACAAGGACTCATCAATTTCAACCTTGACAACCGAATCGTCCTCAAACTTATCTTTCTTAGGCGGAGCCGCCGGTACCGGAACCCTAGGTGACCCTCTTCCTTTTTTCTTGTTCCTTGGCCTTGCCTGTAACAAAAAAAAAAAAAATCAATTAATTTTTTTCAAAAGAAAAATTCAGAAATTAAAGAAAATTCAGCAAATTTGCAAGACGAAACGGTCAAAATCACTTACATTTCCGAAAGAGTGATTGAAACGCTTTCCTCTTTCGGTTTTCTTATCGCCTCTTCCACAGTACACTGAAGAAGAAGAACAAACAGAGCATAGAAATTAGGGCAAATACATAATATGAACAGAAACACCGAGCTAGCGAGAAATTGAAATTGAAATTGAGGAGTACCTGAAGGGACTGAGGGAGTGGTGGCGGTGGAGATTGAGAGGGAAGCAGTGGGAGAGGGGAGGGAAATGGCTAGGGTTTCGGATTGAGAGAACGAAATGCGGGAGTTGAGAGCGAGGGATTGGGAGGGGATAGGGAGAGCTCCGAGTACGAGTGACGCCATAGCTGAAGCTCTGGGAGAAGAAGAAGAGGATAAGGTTTTTCGAGGGAAACCAGTTGCTTATATGAGTCGTTGGGCCCAAAGTGAGGCCCAAACTTCAGTTGGGTCCTGGGGGTGAACCAGCAGTCCAGCACTGCAATCCAATCCTGTTGCCCATTGGTGCCTTTTATATTTAATTATTATTTTTTTATTTTTTTAGAAAGGACTGCAAACTGTTTACAATGGTGGGGATATTGAGGAGAAAATTGTAAGATCGAAAGTTCGAAACTACTCAAACCTCAAACTAGAGAACAAGACCTACTAAATAGTTCGTATGATGTACATTCGGTCACGAATATAAATAAAATTTAACTTCAAACATATAATATATATCGCTCACAAGGATTGCAAACTGTGTGATATTGTATGCATGTTGCCTCTAAATATGAGTAGAATGAGCGCTCATGTCTCACATCGCAAAAGTAATTGATCGTTTCTTTATGGCTTAAATTTAATTAAACAATAATGGTGAGTGCTAATTGCTAAATATATTATGAGATCAACCTAGCTAAATTTATTTTTCTTTTGAGTTCATTTCGTAATAAAATGATGATTGATGAGCATGCATGTACGTCTCTCTTAATCTTAGATTCATCAATATTATTGCTTGATTGATCTGATGGTATAATGAATAGCATTTGGTGTTTGACAAGATGGCCATGAATGCCGTAATATTCAACATTCATTTGAGTACCATATTAAACTATTAAAGACCTAAATTATTGATAATATTTGCCGAATTATTCTCATACATGCGTTTAATAAGTAGCTTCGACAGATTGTGATGGACCCAAATTTTTAACGTTTCAAACTCACATCCATAGAAGAAATTAATTTGGCTTAAATCTATTTCATGATTTTTCATCTACTATAAAATGGCTCCCTCCGAAGTATTTCTCATCAACAACCATGATATCTCCAAAAAAATCCTCCTCCACTCTCTTGAAGATGAAAAGAATGTCACAGAAAGTGTTTGATTACAACCTATTTAGACGCCCTGCCAATTCCCCAGTCTTCTCCACCCTCTCATTCGTTGCCATATTCTTTCTCCTCTATTCATCAGACACCCTAGTTTCCATCGCTAACCTTCCCATGCATGCAGTTGACCTCAAAAGTCATAAAACTGTCGACCATCTCCGCGAACCAACCTTGATCACTACTACTAATATCCAAGAGCAGATCACCATTGATGAAGGTCCGGATGAAGTTTACGACCCTCTAATCCCTCCGGACAATGTAACAAAAGAAGAGAGACTAGTCTGGTTCCGGCGAAAGCTTCCAGAGCTAGAGATACTCCGGTCTAACAACTTCACGCAGCAATTCCACAGTCGAGTTCTCCAGTTCCTCAATAATGGATGCAGCATTCAGTTCTACATGATATGGTTTTCGCCAGCAAAGTCATTCGGGAAAAGAGAATTCTTCGCCATGGACAGCCTCTTCAAAGCTAATCCTGAAGGATGCTTGATGATTTTATCAAAAAGCATGGATTCAGGACGCGGATATCGAATCTTGAAACCATTACTAGATGGAGGCTTCAAAATACTTGCGGTGACTCCAGACTTGCCCTTTCTAGTCAAGAACACTCGGGGCGAAGTTTGGCTTGAAGAAATTAAGAGTGGCAAGAAGGACCCAGGTTACATCCCATTATCTCAAAACCTAGCCAATCTGATCAGACTTACCGTGCTCTACAAGTATGGAGGTGTGTACTTAGACACCGACTTCATAACTCTGAAGGATTTCTCCGGGTTGAGGAATGCAATAGGAGCACAAAGTGTGGATTTGCGGTCCAAAAACTGGACCAGACTAAACAATGCAGCCATGATTTTCGACATAAACCATCCGATTCTACTGGACTACATAAGTGAATTTGCTGCTACTTTTAATGGAAACAAATGGGGTCACAACGGACCTTACTTGGTCTCCAGGGTGACTGAGAAAGTGGGAAGCACACCGGGTTACAACCTTACAATTGTGCCGCCTGAAGCTTTTTATCCGGTGAACTGGAATCAGATTCGGAGGCTTTTCCGAAAGCCTCAGAAGGAATCGGAGTCGAGATGGGTGGAAAGCATGTTGAATGAGTTGAATCAAGAGGAGACTTATGCTCTACACCTATGGAACAAGAGGAGTAGAGAATTGGCCATTGAAGAGGGAAGTGTCTTGGCTAGATTAATATCGGAGCATTGTGTTATTTGCCAGGACATATATAGTACTTCTTTATAAGATCCGTATATGGTGAATTGACTGAATTCCACTGCATGTGGAGGAATGCAGAACAAAGAAAACTGAATACTGTATTTTCATCACCTTAGGGTTTCAACTTAAAGACGATTTCCATGTTCAGTTGGGTTTTTTACTTTTAAGCTTGATCAAGTATGTTGACCTTTGGTCACCAAACCATTAGCTAAGTGACAAATTACCTAGCTTTCTCGGTTTATAGTGCATTTCTTCTCAATTCTAGCTAGTTATCTAGACGAAATCACATTACCATTTTTTCTAATTCATCTTGAGAATATATAAACAAATAATTTTAAATCAGGTGTTAAAAAGTTATTATTTAGAGTTCATGTAACAAGTAAAGATCGAATTAGAGCCGTGAGAATGATATATTTACCAAATCCCAAGACAATGTGATATGTAACATGCATGGTGCCAAATGGCGGTAAGACAATATGTTATGCATGTAAAGTTGATGCCTCAATAATTCAGGTTCGCTGTAAACCGTAGAAATTTCAATATATTTTCTCTCAATCTATTAGGTTTACTCCTTGTTCCTAAATGGAGCTTTATTCTAACAAAAAAAAAAAAACTGAGGCTACTTTCTTTCATAAAATAAAAAATAAAAAATAAAATAAAATAAAAAACTGAGGCTACTTAGTATATATACTAACTCTGTGTTTATGAACTATCGGAGCAATGTTCTTAATTACTTAGGGGTACGTACAAATATGGATCAGCAAAAAATATGGTACTTAGTCATCTTTGAATCTAATACAATGGAAGAAAGAATTAGCCATTGCATGTTGCTTAAGTAGTACAGAATTAACTAGGTATTTCGAGATTGGACCAAAAAGCACCCAAAACAACATGCACCTTTATAATCCCGAAACAAACCGCCATAACCTGCATGCCCTAAGTCACTTTCCATGCTCCATCTGTGTTTATCTTGATCAAAACCTATTAGGAGGATGCCAATTAACTTCAATGATGCGAGGAGCCTTTTTCTGCGGCTCCGCCTACTCTGAGCACCAAACCTCTTCAAAATACATTGGTCATGACTCATGAGTGGTATTATGCATGTGAGCTGTGGCAATGTAAATTTGAAGAACAAATATGACCTGAAATATCAGCCTACGTACTTTCCCCACGTCAATATCCACCCCATCAAGCTTCACTTTGTTTCTTGACGGCCATATAAAGTTATAAACCATAGAGTATAAGTGAAGCATGCAAGCCCGTTCTTCTCTTAATAATCGCATTGATAACGAAAAACAAAATCAACGCTTAACCTTCTTTGATTTGATATATATTATGAGGTAATGTTAGTCTATAATTTCTATTCATTATTGATTGATCCCCTGATGTAATATGAACTTTAAACAAGAAGCTGTAATAAGTTATCATAAATGTGACACTGATTTTACCCCTCAATTGATTAGAGGATGTAATTAGAATAGATGTTCACTAAGCAGCAATAATGTATTAATGAGATTGATTTGAAGACTGAAAAAAGCAAATGAACAATTATATTACATTCCTGAATTTGCTACTTGAAACACATATATCAAGCTAGCTCTGGTTCATAGTCTATACCATAATTGCAAAGAAAAGGAGAAAACTACGTGCAGTAAATCGTACAACAGAGACCTCCAAAATGTGGAGCTATTATATAACGCACCTGACCTGATTGACCATCATAACCAACGAAAAGAATGTCCCAGAAAGTGTTTGATTACAGGCTCCTTAGGCGCACTGTCAAATCCCCCATTTTCACCACCCTAGCATTTGTTGCCATATTCTTCTTCGTCTATGCAGACACCATCGTCTCTAACCTTCCCATGCCTCCTGCTTTCTTGACCTCAACTCATGAACATCATCTTGATGATCACCACACCACCGAGACTGTGAGCATAACGAAACTTGCCATCCAAGAAAAGATTGATGAGTTTACAAATGATGAATTTCTGGATCCACTGATTCCTCCAGACAATGTCACAAAGGAGGAGAGACTAGTGTGGTTCCGGCGGAAGCTCCCAGAGCTCGAGATTCTCCAGTCCAATGATTTTACGCAGAAATTTCACGGTCGAGTCCTTGAGTTCCTCAACAATGGATGCAGCACTCAATTCTACATGATATGGCTTTCACCGGCGAAGTCATTTGGGAAGAGAGAGTTCTTGGCCATGGACACCCTCTTCAATTCTCATCCTAAAGGCTGCTTGATCATCATATCTAGATCCATGGACTCGGAACTGGGATACAGAATCCTGAAGCCACTATTGGATCGGGATTTCAAGATCCTCGCGATCACGCCAGACTTACCATTTTTAGTGAAGAACACACCAGCTGAGTCTTGGCTTGATGAAATGAAGAGTGGGAGGAGAGACCCGGGTAATATTCCATTGTCTCAAAACCTGTCAAATCTTATTAGGCTGGCAATGCTGTATAAGTACGGAGGTGTATACTTGGACACGGACTTTATAATTCTGAAAGATTTCTCTGGTTTGAGGAACGCAGTTGGGGCACAAAGTATAGATTCCAAGTCCAAAAATTGGACTAGACTAAATGGAGCAGTGATGATATTTGACATTCATCATCCACTTTTGAGGGACTTCTTAGATGAATTTGCTTCAACTTATAATGGAAACAAATGGGGTTACAATGGACCATATTTGGTTTCAAGGGTGATCGAGAAAGTGGGAAGTACACCTGGTTATAACCTTACGATTCTGCCTCTTGAGGCATTTTATCCGGTGGACTGGAATAGGATCGGGAGGCTTTATACGAAGCCGAAGACGGATTTGGAGTCGAGATGGGAGGAAAGGATGTTGAATGAGTTGCATGGAGGGGAGACTTATGCCATTCACCTATGGAATAAGAGAAGTAGAATGCTGGCCATTGAAGAGGGAAGTGTCATGGCTAGACTAATCTCAGAGAACTGTGTCATCTGCCAGGACATATATGCTTCTTAAAACTTAGTTTAACCCCTAAATCTTTAATGTCAAAATCAGTTCAGTCCTGCAACTTTTTTTTTTAAATCAGTCCGCCCCTTCAACTTTCGTAAACACATCAGTCGGTCCAATTTTTAAATTCCCCTCAAAATCGACGCACCGAAGCCGTTGGAAATGACAAGGGGACCCATAATTAATTCAGCTTTAGGGTCAATTTGTTTCATCAGAATCATCTCTTTGTTGTAATAAACCATGGTTGTGGACTTTGCAATTGCCCACAACTGAACCTTCATCACCTTGGTAGGGAACTTTTTATTAAAATTGGTCCACAAGTGTCTTACACAAAACTTTGTCAGTTTCAACAGCTTTGGTGACGTTATATTTCGAGGGGAATTCAAAAATTGGACCCAACTAATGTGTTTACGAAAGTTAAAAGGGCGAACTGATTTAAAAAAAGTTGCAGGACTGAACTGATTCTAGCACTAAAAATTTGGAGAGTAAACTGAATTTAATCCAAAAGCATATTATTGATTGATGCGCATGCTTGTATGAGTCTCAAAGCTAAACTAGCTACTTCTCTTTTGTCAAACCTTCTGTTATTTCTCTGCGTGTCTTCTGCTATATATTTTCCAATTTTGTTATATGGTTCAGGTCGCTTGGGGAGTTGGGGCTACACTGGATCTTCTTTTTTATTTTAGGAAAAGGTATCTACATAAGGAACCCGCTACTCTAAACATGATAAGATGTATTTTGGGATTCAACTACTTTCGTTTAGATAGATATCCCAAATTCTTTTTGCAATTGCGAATTTACTGATTCTTATTGAAGCTATGGAGTTGATCAACTCCATCCTTGTAACTTTTTTTTTGTTCGATTACAAATTAACTCTATCCTTTTACTTGATTTCATTTGCTACTGTCATTGGTTGGAAATTAGCAACTACCCTTGATTCATGCATGCATTTGCACCAAGTAAGAGCATCTCTAACAATTTCCCCAAAATTTCTCTATAATAGGGAAGCAAAAGTCAATGTTTTACGCAATTTTTCTTCTCCAACTCCAACAGATTCCCTATTTTAGAGATTTTATGATCATTTCCCAAATCATTCTATAAAATTATAGAGTTTGCTGCAAATATGGAAAATTTGGGTTTCTCTCTCCTCACAATCCCCATTTTTGAAAAAGTTTTAAGGAATCTGTTAGAGCAAAATCTTCTCCAAAATGGAGAAAATCAAGAAAATGAGAAAGCTGTTGGAGATGCTTTAACAAACCATCAGGCCGCGTGCCCTTCAACTCTAGACTCATCAGCTCTAGACCTACGCCACCATCGAGATCATCCCCTTTTATCCTCCCTTCATTAAGAAAATAAAACTAGGGTTCTCTATAGCCGCTCCGGTTAGGCAACCAGGATAGAAAATGGAGGTTGTCTTATATTTGGCCGGCAACGAATAAGTTAATGTTCTAGTGCATGTTTGATTAGTTTCCGGAACCACCATCGGTAGATGTTTATCCAAGTGGGAGTTACTTTTGTGGCTCTGTTCAAAATGGAAGAGCCACGGCTTTGTACGTGGTCAGAGGTTATTTCGGCAATTGTTTTGTAACTGCTAATAAACATATTAGAATTACTCATTCCTTGGTCGCCGAAGCTACTGTTTTGAAGGAATGCTTGCTTTAATTTGGTCCTTCAACATCATAGCCAAGTAGTAGTTATAGAAGGTGGCTCAAAGATTTGAATCGACATTATTACTAGAAGAGCTGTTGTTCCTTGCTGTATCAAAAGTTTGGTACGTTGCCAGGGGCGGATCCAGAAATGGAAACCGGGTGAGACTTAGACTTTCCACCACAGAAAAAAAAAAAAAAAAAACCTACGACAGTGCGTGAGCAATTTAGATATTGAAATGAAAAATATACCTAGACATGGGGAATGTAGTGAGCCTTTACCCTCAAATACATTAACAAGATTTATAAAACTCTTTAGATGTAACACACAAGAGGCTAAACAAACACATCAAATGCAATACAAAATATGTCAATGTAAAACCTAGCTCGACTAACTATATATAGAAATCAATAACATGTTCTTTCATAGAAATCCGTCAACCAACTAACCAATTATCAACGTTGATTTAATTTTCCCCCAATCTTAATTTAGTTAATTATAATCAAACAATAATAAATACTCGCATACAATTAAGATGAAGAGTAATTATGTGGTAACAAATTGAGATAATGAAAATGATTGATTGGGTGGGATGGAACTCACGGAAGAGTGAAGAACTTGTAGAGATATATCTCTTATCTCTTAGTGAGTGATACCCAGGCTGAACTGCCTGGACATAACATTCAATATATATAATATTTATTTTATAAGCTAACTACATGTAGTAATTCTTTTCCCAAACAATTTGAGTGGGACTTGAGTCCCAGGCCAGGAAGCCTAGATCCGCCCATGTACGTTGCTGATATTTCTCTTCTTCATCATTTCTATTATGTGCATGTTTATCGAGAAGCAAACTTTGTAGCTGACATGAGTCAATTAGCTCATGCTTCTTATCCTTCCCATTCTCCTACAATTTGGTTTCACTGTCTTTCTCATTTGTGTCTCCAACGTTGAACGTCCCATTTAGATCATTTGGGAAGGGGAGTAGATAGAAGTTTGTGTTGTAGTAAATGTTTTATTTTATCTATCGAAAAAAAAGTGGGAGTTACTTTTACATCAGATAAGCCGCTATATGACCAATCGTTGTGACGTATGTCCACTTATGTAAGCAATGCAACCTTCACAGGCAAAGACTTTTGGAACCTTCCTAGTGAGAGACTCGAAGTCTCAAGAGCCAGGATGCATGCCAGTTTCATACGACCAGGTGGAGTGGCAAAAGATCTGTGTCTTGGCTTATGTCGAGTTATTGATTCTTTTACACAACAATTTGCTTCTCGTATTAACGAATTAGAAGATATGTTAATCAGCACCCGCATCTAGAAACAACGATGAGTGGATATTGGTACTGTCACTGCACATCAAGCAATAAGATAAGAAGTGTTATTGAATGATTTTCTTCAATTCTTCCTAGTATATGGAATGAGTAAAGAATTGAGCTACAAGTCTCAATCTATACAAAACGCATTGGGTTTTTGTGTTTCTTTTGGTTTCATTGATAACAGAAGAGCCTTACTCTATAGGGGTTGCGAGCGCTATACTAATATCAAGAAAAGGGCCTGAAAAAGGAAAAAGAAAAAAAAACAAATGTAATACATATAGCTTTGCTTCTTCCCCCTTATTGAACTGAAAACGAAAGATCACGTCTCTTTTTTCTTAGAAGAGATGGGACGTCTGTTCTTCTTCTATTGCGCAGCGAATCCAGGCAGCCAGACCTCTCTGACTCTCTATTTCTCTTTTAAGGCAAACCTTGTCCATGTATTTTTCTCATTTGATTCTCTCCCCTTCTTTAATAACATGGGATTGCTACAATCACATATTTTACAACTCGGCATTGAAGAGATTGTATAAAAAGTAAGATATTTTTGCACTTTTGCTGAAAATCTCAAATCTCAAATCTGGATTATTCTGGAATGGTTTATTGGTTTTACTTAGAGCAAGTCCACCGGTGAAAAAAAAATCCAACCTAGGTTGGAACCACATAGACAAAGTGACACAGGCCAAATTTTTTTGCTTCCACCCATGAAATAGGTAGTCTCATTTTCCAGCCCAGGTTAGATTTTTGAGGGGATATCTAGCCCAGGAGAGAGGAGAAGAGTGACCTAGGTGAGTTCTTTCCACCTCAGCTCGAGCCCACACACGTGACTGACGTCAGCGGCCTGCTTCCCTCTCTGCAACGCACCTGCATGGAGCGTCTCTCCCACAGACGAACCCAGCCATTCATTTGCGCATGTTCAACGACATGAGAGCTGCCGACCCCACCAACACGCGTTGTGCACTTGTGTTGCTTGGCTCTTCATTTGAATGCAACGGTTCACAAATATGAACTGTCCAAAATGCAATCTAACGGCTCATAATAGGTAGCCGTTGGTGTTGCAACTGATTTAAAAAAAAAATATGACCATTTAGAATTAATTGGGCAAACAAAAATTTAATGGTGAGGAAAAAAAAAAAGCCCTTCAACGGGCAGATAATCCCCTATAAAATTACCCATCACAATTGTACACATTCCTCACCAATTTCTCTTCCACATCAAAATTTCTTACTTTTCAAATTCCATAGCTTTCATCTTCTAGGTTTTTTCTTTGTTTCAATATATCCGGAGTTAACACAACTTTGAAGAGATGGAGTCCAGAGGAAGACCTCCAATTGTGCAAGTCGTGAAGGTTTATTATTGTGCAAGTCGTGGAGGTTTATTATTGTGCAAGTTGTGGAGGTTTATTTGCCAAGATTCAAGAAAGGGTAATAATCAAAAGAAAGCCGAGCTATGGGTCATTCCCCGGAGGATATCCCCAACCATCTTTTCCCGGAGGATATCCCCAAACACCCTATCTCGGTAGATGTCACCAACCACCTTTTCCCAGTTACTATTATCCCCAACCACCTTCCACCGATGAATCTACAAACCCCATCGATGGCAATGATCCTTCAAACACTGATTTCTTTTGTAATGAGGATAATAATCCCTTAGATAGTTATTAGAAAATTTCAAATTATTGTAATTTTTTTTTTCTAGGCTTGGCCTGTCAATTAAATGTCATGGAATAAAAAAATTAATTTCATTAAGTCATATTGTTTAATTTCTATTTATTTACAACTAAAATAATTATTCACACTTAAAAATTATTTTTTTAAATCAATAAACAGTCACTGCCACGTGGCAGCAATTTTACATTTCAAACAGGTGGAAAACTGGTGCCCAAGTCACTATATTCATTCTAACCCAACGGGTGAACTTGCTCTTATTGTTTTGTTTATTAGTTTTATTTATGACACTATGTTTGGTGAATTGGTGTTTCAATTAAGTTAAACATGGTTTTGTCTGTTTGTAGGATCATATTATGGTTGTTGTTTGGGCATATGTTCATTGTATATGAAGAGTTAGTGGATACTAGAGTACTATGTTACAATTAGGGTTGGGCATAAAAACCGAACCTGACCGGCGGGCTTGATCGGGCCGGTCTGGGCCTTTTTTCTGGGCCCTTGTATGTTTTTATGATGTTCGGGCCGGGCCTAGTTGTACACGGGCCTGTCCCTGGCCCTCAAATGCTAAAACAAATAAAGCCCGAAAGCCCGACTTCCTATGTGTCATTTTATGATTGGGTTTCTGTAGCAATCCTAAACTAATATCATACACTCAACCACACTGGAATACTACACCTAAACCTAAAGAAGTAAAGAGTCGATTGACTCTCACTTTTCTCATAAACGAATTGCGCATCCGCCTCTGCCTCACAACTTCTTCCTTATTCTCTTCTTCGATCACTATCTCCTTTTCTTTTGAGGAACTTGTTTCCTCTTCGACTTTGGCTGGTGTTGGTTCTGCTGGGGTTGGCTCCTCTACCTTCTCTTCTGTTACAATGTACGAACTGTGCCTCTGTCGTCGTCGACTCGTAGTCACCATCGTCCGCCTTGGTGTGACGGCGCCTCCAACCACAAACCAAGACACCAAGTCACCCACTTCCTCTGGTACGAATTCTAAATTTCTAATCTCTCATTCCTTCTTTGTTTCAGTTTTCTCCAGGATTCTCAGCTTCTTTCTTCTTTGATTCGAGTTTTTTTATTTATTCAATTTGAGTTCTTCTTACTCCGTTTTAGTTTGTTTTGATTTCTGTTTTAATTTCATTTGGTTTTTGGTTGTTGTTAGTGCATAGCTAAATCTCTGGTTGTTGTTAGTGCATAGCTGAATCTCTGTTTCAATCTCATATATTGTGATGTATGTGAAATCAGTGAAATAATTTAAATGTATTTGCTATGTATGTTGCTGGTTGTTGTTACATAGATTGATGTCGACGTGCCTCTATCTCTTGAGGCAGCCTGCGCCTGTGCCTCTCGACTACGCTTGTGCTTGCACCTGCGCCTCTACATCTCGACGACGCCAGATTTTGTGTTTTACTGAATTTGGGCTCGAAAAATCAGAAGGCCCGGCCCGCTTGTTCCGAGCGTTTACCGGTCCCTTGTTTTGTAAGAGCAAAACCCGGCCTGGATACAAAACAACCGGTCTGGGCCCGGTCTCTGTAAATACTATGTCCGTCCGGGCTCGTGCCCAACCCTAGTTACAATGCTATGTAAGGGCTTTGAAGTTTGAAATAATTAAGACAACATCTAGAAATGGTTTTGCTGTACGGTTTAGACTAGTCAATTACTTTTGCACTTTGTTGTTACTGTTGCCCTTTTTCTTTTTCAGATTAGGTGTTTGATTTTTTATTTTATTTCTTTCTTTTATGAACATGAGATTGAATTTCTAAGCTATAACATATGCTGCTATATGACCTTTTTTTTTGTCGAAAGTGAATATGATTTTTCTGTAAGAACATCTCCAACAGTTTCCTCATTTTCTCGATTTGCTCGATTTTAGGGAATATTAAGCATTTTTTTATGTCCAACAAGCTTCTCATCTCATTCTCTAAAATGGGGATGAAATAACATAATATTGAGATCTGAGTATTACATGGATATAAATTCATTCCAAATCAGCGCTAGCTATTCCTTGGGATTGGTCACCATGTTCAAAGCATAAGCTAGTTATTCTCAACCCTAACCTTCTGGTGAGTCCATCCATCAAACTTTGTTCAGCTAGTGTCTCCGATAAGAAAATAAGGCATGGTTTTCGAGCTTCATTAACCAGAGCTCTTTGTGTTCTAGAGTAAGATATGATCGGCAATAGTGATCGCCAAATTATGATATTGAGGGTGTCGAAGAGGAGAGTCAGCGCTTAGGGTATAAATAATTATGTTGATTTTGTTGATTGGAGGTTTATTAGCTGCCAGTTCATAAATCAGAAAATGTTTATTTAGTACTAATTTAAACCTTTTATTGCCCATTTCAATGAATTTAATAGACATGAGCTCATTCCAATATAAGGTGTTCTTATTTGTGCTCATATACACAAATCTTTATTAAAGTCATAATAAAAAATTAATTTTTGTATTTTTAAAAATGTTACCCTCAGATGCATAAGGAGAGAGAAAGTGGGAGTGAGAAGATTTTGCCAGTTTGTCACCGGTCTTCGGTCACCGGCCGCGGGACTCCGGTCACTGGATTTTCTCCGGCCGTCACCGGAATCTCGCCGGATTTTCTTCGATCACCAGTCACTCCCAGTAACTCGGCCATCATACTTTAGTCACCGGATTTTCTCCAATCACTCATGTGAGACCCCGTAAAGTTATGGCTATATGAAAGTGAAGTTCCGATAACTTTTAGTAAACAATTTCTATTGTGGACATATAATTTCAAAGTGGACTTGGAACAGCCTAATCCACTTTGGGTCACAAAATGTGGAGTCAAGTTGAGGGCAACAATGTGATTTCACACATTAGGCAAATAAAATGAAGAAATTGATAAGAAGAACCAGAAGCTTCTCCTGTATTCTCTCCCTCTCTCACGAACACTCTCGATCTTGATCACTCTCCTTCTTTTTCTCTCTGTCTCTCTGATCATGTTCAAGAAGACAAAGCTGCTCAATATTCATGGTGGGATGTTAATCTTCAGTTCAAGGATACAACAAGGAAGGAGTTTGGGATGGAGTTTGGGTTGTTCGGCTATGTCCCATCGACGTTGAGTCTTGAGTTGTGGAAATCGATAAGCAAGCTCGTCATCATCTTTCTCTTGTCGTTGTAAGGTAAAACCCGAGAACCCATCTATTTCGGAATTTTATTTTGGGAGAGATTGCATTCCGAATCCAAACTAGGAGATGAGCTAATTGGGTAGAGAAGGAATATGATGATTCTCTAAGAAGTCAGATGTGGGAAGGCTGCAGAGAGTTGGACTGAGTGAATCAACAGAGAAGGAACCAAACATGGGTAAGAGTCTTTCTTTAAGAGTTCGGTTCTGTACTTTGAACTTGGGGTAGTGATGATTGGTGTTTTTATTTGATAAAATAGAGAAGAGGGAGTATTGATGTTTGTGTTCTGATATCGCAACAGAAGGAATGGAGTTGACTGAGAACTTTCAGTTGAATTAAGTTCTATCATTAAGAAGTGGAGGTGGGCGTGTTCACTGTATCTTCTATTAGAGGAGCTACTTTGTCTGCCAAAGAAGAGCCTCTCTCATATGTTTTTATTAAGGTAAGACAAGGATTTGTGTATGGAAGCTTTGAGGAGTTTCTTTCGAGATTATGGTTGATATTCAATCCTTTGAATTGTATGACGTGAATATTTTGGATGGATATGCCATTCAATGGTATTTTGGGAATTGAAATTTAATGAAAGGGAACCTTGATTATCAATTTAAAAGTGAGCTTGTTGATTAAGGGTTATACATATATTAACATAAAGGAAATATGGATAATCATCATCCACCGTGAGTACATGCTTGATTAAGTGATCACATGAGCAATTAGAATGAACTTGGTAATATTTGTTAGGTGTGTTTGGTTTGATTCAAACCATGATATAGATGAAAAGTATGGAAACGAAAGTTACTGCACATGTATGAGTGATTTGTTTGGAATCAGTTTACATACTTCCAGCATGAACCGAATTAAATATCAACAATTGCATATGATACCAATTTGGGGTCTGAAGCTCAACTGAGCTAGGAATAAAGATTTGATCACCTGGTATATATGAATATGTTGAAAATGAAGGGCTATTTGTCGAAATTATAAGCGATGTTTATATGTTCTCAAAGAGTTACTTAATTGAGGACTAAGAAGCTAATATTTGAATTTGTCAGACAGAGCTCCAGTTATCTGAGTTTTCGAATAGTGGTGGTGTTTGCCGAATATTGTGGAGCAAAGACTCGGACTCCAAGAATACCAGGTAGGGGATTCTAGACTTTTCTTGGTTAGTGGTTTTCGTATATTATATATATAGAAAAGATAGCGTGGCTGTGATTAAATTATTATGAAGAGTTGTTATTTTATTGCCATGCTTGTTTCAATCATTTTCGATATTGTGTGATGACCTGAGAGTGAGCGGGGCATAGCGACTTCTTTGGGTTTTGATCCCCTAAATCTCTGGAGGGGCTGTACGGACTGGAGGACGTTTAACATCCTTTGTGGTGTGGCGTCGCTCCTAGACGGTATAGCGTAAATGGACACTCTCGTTACACCTTGCCGGTATGGACGATATTAATTGTGGTAAGGTTGTAGTTGACATAAGAGGACCGGTTATCAGGTTTGTGTATTCTGGGCCCGCAAATAGTTTTCGAAATGAAACTTACTTTATGATTTGATCGTCATTTATATTTATATTTGTTTTCACATACTGGCCAGTAAATATATAGTTTTCAAACCTAGTTGGTTGAGTCTTATTGAGCAGCGAGGATGAAAGCTCATCCCTACAACAGTTTTGGATGCAGGTTCTGTGCACAAGAACGGGATTGAGCTGGATTGAGCTGGGTGTGTATATTTGGTTAAAGTTAAATGTCTTTTCGAATTTGTTATCATATATAAGGCTTCCATTTTGTATCTTTATTACTTGATACATTTTCTTGTGTTTTATTTGGAAACCTTATTTGAAGTTATTAATCCGTCAGCTACTTTATTTTATTTTCTTGTCATTATTACTCGTACTATCAAGGAGCTATATTTTAGTTAATCTTGGGAATGTTTTATTGAGTTGTTATTTCGTATTAGTAATGTTTGTGCTCTATAGCTTGATTTTAAAGGAAGTAAATCTGCCTTATAATGTTTTACACATCAATTTATTTAGGGAAAAAGACCATTTGCACAAAATAGAAAAAGTCAAACCCCATTTCAATGATAATCTTTTTTCTTAGCCTATTTGAATACAAAGTACTTATTTTAAGCCCAAATACACAAACCTTTATTAAAATATAATAAAATTATATTTTTAAAGACTTTTTTACCCTTAGCTTTTACTTAAAGAGAAAAAGTGAAAAAGATGGAGGGAAGACTTTGCCGGAAGCACACCAGGCTCCGGCGCCAGTCCCCGGTAGCCGCATTCCGGTCGCCGCATTCTGAACTCCGGCCGCCGGATTCTGGTCACCGGTGACCGGAATTTTCTGACGGCCGGAAAATTGCCGGCATCCGGTGGCCGGAATTTTCTAGAAATCTCACTGGATTTTTTTAAATGCCATCGGAATTTACGTGATCTTAACCCAAGTACGAAAAAAAAAGTTTACTATCCCTAGTAAACTTTACTGGGGTAGTAAACTTACAAAACAGTATTTTCAAGACCATAATACACACTAGTAAAGTTTACTACCCCTAGT
>NC_020496.1:7777671-7778572 GCF_000184155.1 Fragaria vesca subsp. vesca
CAAAAAAATATTTTCAATGCCATAATACACACTAAAACAGAGGAAGAACAACCTAGATGCGAAAAAATAAAGTTTATTACCCCCAATAAACTTATACTGGGCGTAGTAAGCTTGCAAAACAATATCTCCAAGGCCATAAGTACACATTAAAACGGAGAAAAATCAATTTAGATGCAAAAAATAAAATTTACTACCCCTAATAAACTTTTACTGGGGGTAGTAAACTTGCAAAACAGTATTTTCAAGGCCATAATACATACTAAAACAGAGGAAGAACAATTTCGATTCGAAAAACTAAAGTTTACTACCTCCAGTAAACTTTAGTTCCATCGATGACAGTAACAGCATCAGGTTGGGAGCTGAGGGAGCTTGACTGCTTGAGCAAATCCCTAACGGCCTGGAGAATGCGATTAGATGCATTAACACCTAACGCCCGGAGGCTGGCGGTTGCGCCAACGCGAACGGGGGTGAAGGGGCGCAGGTCCTTAGGAACGGCCGCTTCGGCCTTGTGGAGGAGATCTGAGAGCGACAGGGCGGCGCTGCGAGGGTTGGAGGCGTAGGAGCTGAGATCGGGCTTAGTCTGGAGGAAGAGCTCGAGATCTTTTCCGATGGGGAGGAGGTTGAGGTTGTGGTCGAAGCAGAAGACGTGGACGGAGCTGCCGGCGTAGGAGGTCTTGGAGTCGGAGGAGGAGTGAATCTGAATCGGAGTCTGGGAGGGCATGACGTAGAAGACCATGGTGAGGAGGAGAAGAGGGAGAGAGAGAGGTCAGAATGAGATGAGAGAAAGAGAGGAGATGAGAGAGAGAGAGAGAGAGAGAGAGAGAGAGAGAGAGAGAGAGAGAGAGAGAGAGAGAGAGAGAGAGAGAGAGAGAGAGAGANAGAGAGAGAGAGAGAGAGAGAG
>NC_020496.1:7778854-7797400 GCF_000184155.1 Fragaria vesca subsp. vesca
AGAGAGAGAGAGAGAAATGAAAGAGAGATCCGAAATTAGAGGAGAGAGATAGATAAGTTATGGGTAGAAAAGTAATTCTATTCAGTTTAATTGAAATGGGCATAGGAAAAAGTTTTTTATTGGGGTGGCAATAAACTTTTAAAATTAGTACTAAAATGTCATTTACTCATTTATTTAACGCTTCTGACTGTAACTTTGATTTTCAATTTATAAAAGTTTTAGTTAGTTTAATTAAAATGCCTTGCAGGTTCTTAAGGCTTGAGTCATGGGCCCTAGCTTAGGTTCTAAGAGAACGCGGCACTGTAATGTGCTCAATTTGATGAGGTACAAATCGGGGCGTTACAACTCAGTTACTAACCCCTAGTAAACTGACCCCTAGTAATTAGTTACTGGCTCCTAATAATCGAGTTACTGACCTTAGTAATCAATTACTGACCCTTAGTAATTAGTTATTAGCCCCTAATAATCGAGTTACTGACCATCAGTAATCAATTACTGATCCCTAGTAATTAGTTAAAGCACAAAAAAAACAAAGACGACTGAAGAAGAATAAGAAAGAAGTCCTCTCCCTCACACCAATGACTAGCTTCCGGAGCCACAAAATTTATTACCCCTCAGTAATCAAAATTTTACCACCTAATAACCATTTTTTTTTCAGAGAAAAAAAAGAAATTCATCTCTAAAACACTACCGGAGCCACCAGCATCGCTTCCCTCCCATATCCAACCCAACGATCTCCGACGAAGACACCACCTGCGCATGACTCCCATTCTCCCCGCCAGTCGAGAGCAGCGATGACAGAGCTTCTCCTCCTCCTGAAATCGAGTTCCTCGACGCCTCCACGTCCTCCACCAGCAGCTGGTGGTACCAAAGGTTGTTAAACGACGAGGCAGCGAAGGAGATAGAGTTGAACCAGAGCTATTACCAGAAGGAGAGAGAGACGGCGTCAAACCTCGACGACGGCACCGATGAGAGAGGGGAGAATTCGGGGGCGAGGACTCAAAAAGTAGGAATAGGTAATCACCTACTCAAAAACCGATGTCTGATCATCTTCGCTTCATGATCTACCTCGTGGTTGAGGATTATAAGACATCGACCTCAATTTTGGGGCTCAGAGAACGACGAGGAGCGATTCGTTGGCACCCAAGCGAGAAGTGAGATATTGAAGCCATCATCAATCACCAGAAAACAAGGAAGAGGAGCCGGAGAAGAAAACTGAAGTACTAAGCCTCCGGGAAGCATCCTCCACGACGGCGGTGACAACGATGACCGACGAGTAGCTTGCTAGACTTGACCGACGTGGACGTCGTCGATGGGAACGACGAGCCTGATCGCTCTGGTCTTGGTGGATGCGCTCGCTCAGGGACCTCGTCAGAGTTGGAGATGAAGAGGCAGTGCTAGCGTGTGGAGAGAA
Source organism: Fragaria vesca subsp. vesca (assembly GCF_000184155.1). Lineage (NCBI taxonomy): Eukaryota > Viridiplantae > Streptophyta > Magnoliopsida > Rosales > Rosaceae > Fragaria > Fragaria vesca. The sequence continues at coordinate 7,780,269 of NC_020496.1, forward strand.
AATTAGTTTCAGATCTGGGAGGAGAGAGGTGATTGCGTATGAAACAAAGACATAATTATTTTTTTTAATAAGAATCATTGAAATAAGACAAGAGAAAAGATTTTTATTGGATATGAGTTTACTATATATCCATGTTTCTGTGTAAATAGGCATTAATGCATTCATTAGAAAATAATTACTCAAACATATGTCCCTTCATAATTTCAAAGTCTCATTATCTCTTAATACATCCACCTTATAATGCTGCCATCCAAACACCACCTTATTGAAATAAAACTAAAGTTATCAGGGGCAGGGGACAACGTAGTGTTACTTGCTAGCTATCTATAGATCCCAGGTAATCTTCTTAAGATCAATGATAAGATGTTACCATTAATTTAGATCGAGCTAGCTAACATCTAGCCAGCATGCACAACATAATGAAAATCTTCTCTACTTGATGATGATCAACATATGAACCAAAATGAGGCATTTTGGGATTCATTGAAGTCAGCTTATTGGAATTAACTAGCGACATAACAAGCGAAATAATAAACTTAATTATAATTTACTTTTCATCCTTCCGCATAATAACTCTCGAGTGATCGTTGTCAACCCTCCTTTCAACAGCTTCATTCCCCTGGCAACGTCTATACAAGCATCTGCAAATTTAGGATCTGTAAGCAGATCAAAGACTGGTGGTGAATCAGTTCTTTTCAGGATTGGTTCCATTATTTCGGATAATTTCGTCAAGTGTTGAATCAGTTTGTTCTCAACTGAGGCGGCCTCCTCGTCAAAATCTATATTCCGAGAAACTCCTCCATCGGAAACCAGACTGTTAATTGACTCTGAGAGCAAAAATTAAAAAATAAATTAAAATGTTAACTACCAATATTACTACGTAAAGATTTAAAGTGTGTAGCCTTAGGAAAACAAATAAACAATTAAAGACAGCAGATAGCTTAAACTGAGTTATGTATATGCGCATACTCTGCTTGTTGCAAGAATCAGGAATTGATGGTGAAGGAGAACGACAGGTTCTGGTTTCGTCTTTGGTCGGCGTATACAGATCAGACTCATCAATCTTCCGGGTTTTCGACGGGGGGCTGTTTCTCTTCCCCTCGTCGTTTTCAGGTGGATGAGGGCGTTTCCCTGAGAACCATTCGTCAAAAATCAAAAGAAAGTTAACAGGACGTAGTATCGAATTGAGTTTTAACTCATCAGTATATAAAAGGTTTATATGTAATTGCATATATGTAACCCCACGAAGGAAAAAGAATATATGAAACTAGGCCGGCGTACTCTTGTTGTTCGATTCAGATTTGAACAGCTGGTTGGCTTGCCCCCGAGGGTTCTTCACTACCTTCACATTCATCGCCTCGATTTGCAAAGCACCGGTGTCTGCACAACCCTGGGTTGGTGTAGCTAGCTATCTATCTAACAATGGATCGGAGATGATGAAAGCCTATAACTGGAATCAATTAATTTATAGAGATCGATGTTGTCACTCGATGTATCGATTAATTTAATTTTCTTAATTACTATTTAAATTCCCAATTAGAAATATGGAAGCAAATCACCTGTTCCGGAAAACGCAGTGCCAATCCTGTGCCACAAATAGTATTTTGACATCTGGCCACCAACACTAAGAAAGTTAACACTGTTAATACTTAAGAGTGTCAGGAAAAAGAAAAAAAAACACCTTTGAAATCGAAAACCCAAAAATTTTGATTAAACCCATCCCTTTTTCTCCTTTCTTGCCCAGCCTTCTCTTTATTGTTTTTCAGATCAAGACTCATTTGTTCTTCTTCTTCTGAAACCAAGTTCAACTCTACCCAAAAATTCAAAGTTTTCCAAATCTGTAGCCTTCAAACCCACTTTCATAACCTATAGATCTGGCAATCCAGCCCTCACCACATCTCATAAGAAGAAACGAAATCAAATTACAACAACAAACAAATCTCAATTACTCTCACAACATCTGCGACACCGATCATCAAGTTCACAATTCCCAACTGCAACAACAAAATCCCAATCTCCTTGGCATGCACAATCAGCTGCGATTTTCATGTCCTCCTATTGAAAACCACAACTCTCTTTGGTCTGCCTCTCCTCTCCGCTTCTTGAAATGCAGCGTTTCACACCCATATAGAAAAGTAAGAGAACCCAAAACAAGAAGAATTGGGATATGAAATAAAGATAAACCCAGAAAAGAGAAAAGTGAACAAGTTCAATTGCCTTCGTGTTTTTGCTGTTTTTTTTTTGTTCTATTCCGCAAACTAGACGGTGTTAGTGAACTGTGAGTTAGTGGCCAGATGTCAAAATTCTATTTATGGCACAGGGTTTGCAATGGGTTTTCCGGAACAGGTGATTTACTTCCGAACTATAATTGCCCAACAACCAACAACTTTATAGTTGTTGCCCATTATTATATAACAACTTATATCAACTACTATATCTTATGTTCAGAACTGGGCTATAAATTACAAGGCAAGAATGGCCGATTACAAATTCGTCCACGAAGGTAAAGAACACCCTCCTGAAATGAGCGAGATCGAAGAGGAAACCCAGGTACATTATTCTCTGGAGACTCTACTTTTCGTTAGGGGTTTTCACAAAAAGAGTTTATTTTATGCTTTATTTGCAAGGCATGTCGTATTTTTAATAGCCATTTTAATGATATTTTAAATCAATTTAGAAAAAGGTTTTTAAAATAAAAGTGTGTGTCCCTATGATACTTATCTCTACTATTAGAAAGCCAAGCACCCTAATTGGTGTCATGGTGAAATATTTTTTTGAATTACCTAAAAAACCAAAAAACCAGGATAATAGAAAATTCTCAAAGAAAATAAATATAAGTTCTATGGGTATAACCGTAAAACACAATTAAAATTTTATGGAGAAATAAAAAACGTGGTTTGTTTCCACTTTTGGTTGAGCAGTTATCTAAGAAATATGATAATCATATTCATTCCACTTTAAGTTGAGCAGTTCAGGTTAAACTTCTCTCATTTGTATACCCACGTGTAGATGCACGGGTAAAAAACTAGTAAGATATATAACAAGATCTCTACGAGGCTAGATCTATTAAATAATGATCTAATTAATCTGGATTTCCAAATTAAACTATAATTTTTTTAGCTTCCGATTTTGTTTGTCAATGATTTCTCTATGAAGTTCTTAGTTAAAAAGACAGTAGTTGGAGAGTTGGATAAACATTATTACTTTCCTTATTGCAAGTAACTTTTAGACTAATTGTTACCTATTTTTGTATAAGAGAAATTTTATATATATACAACCCTAATTACTTAATACACATCACTTGCTTAATACACCACCTATTGAATTTCTCATTATATTATTTTACTAAATAAACAACCTAAAGTACCTAAAATACAAAGAAAGAGACCCAATGGGGTTGGTCGGTCTGGTGGAAGCATGCTACAGGCTGCAAGTGGGGCAGACGTTGAACCCTAGCTTGTGAAAAACATGTCTCTTTTAGTCATTTAATATATACCAATAAAATCTTATTTGAAATGTCAAATAATAGGGATGTGTATCAAGTAAAAGTGCGTCTATTGTCACCCCACAAACCACTTTGTTCACCCCACACATTAATGATTTATTGAAATATCAAAATACACTGATGTAAAATTACATTAAGGGACAATAAGTTGTTACAAATTATAAATAAATTATAAATTACATTTTTTTTTATCTTTTTGTTTTGGTTGAACATGTACTTCATAAACACTAACTTATAATTTACCATACACAGTCGTTATATGAAGACGTTAGCATACAATCTGAAGATGAGGTGAACTGTTTATATATATTTTTTTTCTTTTCTTCTCTTGTTGATGCTTCGTTTATCTCTTTACTCGTTATTTCCCATGCTCTGTCGTGTTTTTTTTTCTTCAATTTGCTGTATTTCTTTGGTTTTCCTCCAAAGAAGAGAAAAAATATATATGTGGGGTGAGAAGAGAATGTATGGTGAATAAAGTAGAAATGAAATAAGGGTATTTGAGGTATTGTAAATGGATGAAAAAAGTAGATTTACATTAAAAATATCAAGGTTCTAAAAATCGGCCTAGGCGGCAGCTAGGCTCTCAACGCCCCTATGCGGTCCCAATTACAGCCAAATCGTTTGATATGGGCGGGTTGCCGATTTTTGGCCGCCTAGCCACGTAGGTGGGGCTGGGTGGTGCTAGGTGATCGACTTGCCGATTAGTTAATTTTTTTTTTTTTTCTAAAACCCATAAAGAGATGGAAGGAGGAAAGGGAAGAAATTCACGATCTGGGTTTGTTTGTATTTGCCTATTTGGGATTTTGGGTGGATTAGGTTGACGTGTTTTGTTTCTCTTTTAGTTTGACTTTTCAACCAAAATAATTGTACTAATAATTATGTAGTTACATGTTAATTGTAATTTTAAAGGAAGAAAAAATCAAAAGTTTGGGCGATATTTCGTTGAAACTTTTGATTTTTTCACCTAGCGATATAACTTTCCTCTCCCAAGCATTTCTCGTCCGAAACTCTCAATATTTCCCGATATTTCTTGATATTTCCCGATATTTCCGAAAATTCCCGATATGTCCAACCAATATTAGTGAAAATTTTGTTCCTCATAGGTCTTCTACGTGGTTTTAAAGCACTCATGTAATTCCATATGAAATGTATCATATATATATAAGGCGTGATGGCCTAGCCTCTCTTTGGGTTTCGAGCCATTCAAAAAAAAATATTTAAAGTAAACTTTTAAGAATTATTAACGGTTCAGCACTAATATTTTCACCTTAACTTACTACAACTCTCTATAGATCAATGTTTATTTAAGGTTTTCATTTCAAATATAGTACATAATATAGAAAACAAACATCTCTTAAAGTTTGGTTTAAAATTTCCTTGTTTTTCTTCAAATTTCCATCAATTTTCTCAATTTTTTACTACAGTCGATATTTTCCCGAAATTTCTTCGAAATTTCTGTAATTACCGAAATTTTCTTCCTTGATTTTTAATTATATTATATAATTATTTGGTTTTAAAAAATTAAAATAAATACAAAAATAGAAAAACCGATTAATCCCCGATTAATCTTTTAGGCGTTATCCGCCTAACTAGCACCCATCGTTTTTTAGAACCTTGAAAAATATATATAAGTGGGGTGTGAAGAGAATGTGGGTGAGTAAAATAGCTTGTGGGGTGGCAATAGATGTGTCCATCAAGTAATTAGGAGTGTATATTTAAAACCACTCTTTGTATAAAAAAAATATTAAAAAGTTAACAAAAACAAAAAATAAAGAACTTTTTTTTGTACCATAAGGGTTAGAAGTTAGAACGGGAGCCCTGGCTCACACTATTAAAAAATGATATTGAGCCCAAACCCCATGATATAAGAACATCCCAAAAGTCTAAAACAATATCATGAGAGTACCCAACATAACTTATGTATTCTAACAAGCACTATATAATAAAGAGTGTATTATTAACTACTCTATAAATAACTATGTCGATCAGTTTTTCTATTATGTCGAAGTTTCATTCTACTACCAGGGGACTGCGACAAAAAAAAATCCTAACAATCTATCCATATCACGTAGATTGTGACATACTGGGAGCTTTCTTTTCCAATACCTACTCATTCTGTTCATTTAAATTGGACAGGTCCCCAAGACACCTGAAGAATGGAAACGTAAATTGTATGAAGAGATCAAGGCTAAAATCGGCAGAGTGGATGATACAGACTCCTTCATCATCTCTTTACCAGATAGAAAATTAAAAGCTGAGTTGTGCATCTACAGAGTTCCGGAGAAACTTCGAAAAGTGAAGGAGGATGCCTACAGTCCCCGCGTTGTAGCAATTGGACCTTTCCATCGAGATAAAACTACCCTTGCACCAATGTCAGATCATAAATTGTCTTACATGGCATCCTTTCTTGCTCAGTATACAGGGGATAAAAAACAAGCCGCTAAACGCTTGAAGGATTGCATCGCTGCTATTCATGGATTGGACGAAGCGATTCGTCATTGCTACATAGAAAAGATGGAGAGCGAAATTAGTACTCATGATGAGCTCGCAGAAATGATGTTAGTTGATGGCTGCTTCATTTTGGAACTTTTTCTCAGAACCCACCTGAAGTTTGACTATATGTGGAAACATCAGTACGAATCTGATCCGGTTCTAAGAAGTCCTTGGACTATGGCCGCTATTAGGCATGATCTGGCATTGCTTGAAAACCAGATCCCCTTCTTTATTCTCGAAATACTGTACGGTTTTATCTGCCCTATTGTCAAAAAAAGGTGTAAAGCACCAAAGTCGGTCTCTAGCCTTGCGCTAAGTTTCTTCAAGCCTATGAGCAGAAAAGAGATCAGAGAAGAGGCTCCAGACACAGAAAGCAAGCATTTGCTTGATCTCTTGCACAAATTCTACTTCCCCCTAGTTCCTGCCGCCAGTGTCCTCTCAGCCAATGGCAACGATATAGAGTCCAACAATCCCAGAAGAAAACGAAATGGACGCCTTGCTAAAAAAAATTGGGGATTCGGTTACTGCGCTTCAGAGCTTATGGAGTCTGGAATCGAGTTTCGAAAGGAGCCGAGTAGTGAGGAAAGTTTGTTGAACATCACTTTCAATCGGCCGCCCAAGGATGGTGTAATCAATATACCACAACTGCTCATTCACGACACAACAAGTTTTTCACTCTTCAGGAACTTGATTGCTTTCGAGCAATGCAGTCTTAGCACTACGCAAAGCATCACATCATATGCCTTCCTCATGAAGAGCCTCATCAGTTCCTCACTGGACAGCAAATTGCTTGAGAGGAGAGGGATCATTGAGCACAGTTCTAATGGAGAAAAAGAGTACTTGGCTACTAAATTCCGAAGTATAGTAGATGGAGTTGATCTGATGGACGACTTCTGTTTCCGAGAGCTGTGCGATAGAGTGAATGAATACCAGAAGTCGTGGAACAATCCGAAAAGACGACTTAAAGTATTTTTCCGAAAACAGAAAAGGATCCTCTGGGCCAATTATCTCTCCAGTGCATGGAAAGTCATGTCAATCCTGGCGGCGGTGACCATTCTCATTTTGACTTCCTTGCAGACATTCTACACAATTCACCCTCGCAATTGATACATGCATGTTGCTTCTAGTTGTGGCAAACTGGCCGAAAAGTTTCTCTTGGACCATCCTAGCAACATATTACTCTTATTTGATTTTGAGATTCCTCTTGTAGAATAAACTGCTCGCCTTTTAGCAACAATTTTTTCTTTTTCTTTTGCAATTTCCGGTTCGAATTCGTAATGTATGCCTGTTTATTTTATCTGATTAACCTTTACACCATCAATCACTGATCTCCAATTTATAGTATCATTATGAGTACTTCAGTATGGGTATGTGATGAAAAACTTGATGGCATGGGGGCATGCCGCATGGGTATGTGTGATGAAATTAGAATAGGAATAGGGCACAACTGATTTAAGGATCACTAAAAAATCTCCCACCGTAAGCTAAATTTGAAGCCACATTTAGTTTAGAAAACAAGAATATTCTTTGAATATATTTTTTCAGCTTACCAAACTCTCCCCCCAAATAGTTTAGAAAACAAGAATATTTTTTATAATATTTTTTAGCTTACCAAACACACAACCAGAAGAAAGGCTTTAGCCGACGAAAATAAAAAAACCAGGCCGACGAACTATTTTTTCGTCGGCTAAAGTCCACGTTAGCCGACGAAATTTTCCTTCGTTGGCTAATTTAAATTTTCGTCGGCCAAAAAATTCTTTAGCCGACGAAATTTTTAAAAGTTTAGCCGACGAAATTAAAATGTCGTCGGCTAAAGTGCTTTATATTTGCAGATCTAGATAGCAACTCATCTGGGAAAAAAAAAACGGGAGAAAAAGTTTGAGTGTTGTCGAAATCTGTCCATAATTAGTTTGTGGAGCTATATATAGGTACATATATGTGTATATATGTTGATTTTGAGTTTTATTTGAGTTGATCGATTTTGAGTGTGATTGAGTTGATCGATTTTGAGTACGTTGGATGTATATATATATATATATATATGTGCTGATCGATTTGGTTGATGATTTGATAATATATATGAAGTTGTTGTTAATAAGTAGTAGATATATATATATATATATAGTTAATTAATTTATAATATTGTGTTGATGGTATGAAGTTGTTGATGTATATGAGTTGATGATGTATTTGTGATGATGTTGTATATATAATATTGTATGTAGTGATCGATTTTGAGTACGTTAATGTNTGTGTGTATATATATATATAGTATAATATGTGTTGTACTCGTAGTTTGGTTGATGGTATTTAGTAATAATATATATAGTAGTTCGTCTAATAAGTAGTAGTATAATTAATTATTAATTATTATTAGTTTAAATTTAATTTAATAATATTGTAGTTGTATGGTATAGTAAGTTGTTGATGATGTATTTTGTTGATGATGTAGATATATATATATAATATTGTTATGTAATTATTAAGTATATATATATATATATGTGTGTTAATTAATTTGTTATTAATTAGTTGTAGTACGTAGAATATATACTAAATGAATTGAGATTTTATATATGGCATGAAATTTAATTAATAATTAGCTAGCGTTATACATATATATTTTGTTATATTTTCAGGATATAGATTAGAGTTAGATTTCGCTTCCAAAATGGGACAAAAGATATGGTAAAGGAGTTATGAGTTTTCTGGAATATGCGCTAGCTAATGCTAACGGGAATACAATTTTCTATTGCCCGTGCACGAAATGTCAGTGTCGCATCGATTTGCGATTGACAAAGTATGGCAGCACCTGAAGAGTAACGGGTTTTTGGAGAAGTACAAATGTTGGTTATATCACGGTAAAACATCATCAGGGGGTCCGCATGATCATGGCCAATTTTCTGAGACAGGCAGTACATCCAACAATCCAACAACGGCCTTCATCAACGACATGTTTCCTTATGAGAGCGGTGTATGCGCTCAAGGACAGTATATGCCTGACCTGGTGTAGCCCTTCCCTAGAGCTGTCAACACTGCTGGTATTGACAAGTACAACAAACTGCTTGCTTTCCAACAGACCCATGTGTACCCCGGTTATCAGAAGACCGTTATTAAAAGTGTGATGGACGTAAGGAAGATTAAAGTTGAGACAAAATCGACCGTGAAGGCTGTTGATGATTATCTACAGTACATTGCTTCAATGTTGCCCTAAGGTCATCGTCTTCCTACCACTTATCATAAGGTCCGATATATCCTGAAAGATCTTGGGCTTTCCTACATTAAGATCCATGCATGCAAATATGACTGCGTTCTCTTCTGGGGTAAAGATCTAGAAGGGAATGACCTTAGTGGCCTTGACGCATGTCCGGTATGTCACACTGACAGGTATAAGCTGACTCCTGCAGACAATAGGAAACCTGTGAATGTACTTCGGTATTTCCCGTAGAGGGATAGGCTGGAGCGGTTGTACATGTCTTCACACACGGCCAAAGCTATGAGATGGCACGCTGATAGGGAATTGCATGACGAAGATACCCTTATACACCCTGCTGACGGGGAGGCTTTGAAGCATATAGACAGAGAGTTTCCTCATTTTGCGTCAGAGGTCCGAAATGTGAGGCTCAGACTCTCATCCGACGGGTTTAACCCTTTTGGCAACATGAGTCTTCAATACAGTGTATGGCCGGTGATTTTGGTACCGTACAACCTTCCTTCATGGATGTGCATGAAGAAGGAATACAATATGTTGAGTTTGTTGATTCCGAGGCCCGGTTATCCAGGGAAGTGTCTCGATGTGTATTTGAGATCTTTGATTGAAGAGCTTAAGTTTTTGTGGGACGTTGGTCATCCCACTTATGACAAGTACATGCACGAGATGTTCCAGATGCATGTCATGGTTGTTGGTACCATCAGTGATTTTCCTGCCCGTGGGATGTTGTCAGGCAACGTTGTTAGGGGATACAAGACTTGTCCATAGTGCCTTAGCGATGAGGGGAGCAGCAGTCATTGCAACAAGATATGCAGATTGGGTCACCGTGCTTTCCTTCCATATAATCACGAATGGCGGTTCGATGACAAGGCATTTGAAGGGACCGTAGAACACGGTGTGCCTCCCAGAAGATGGACGGGGGAAGAAATTTTAGCAGTGCTTAATGAGTACGTTTTTGGGCAGCTCAGCAATCATCCTAATATTGTGGCGGCAATACCTGAAAGACCCGACATGTACAAATTATGGACACAAAAGAGCATATTCTGGGAACTCCCATACTGGAGTAAGTTGTTGATCAGGTACTACCTAGATGTGATGCACATAGAAAAGAATGTTTGCGACAATGTGGTGGGCACAATGCTGAACTTGGAGGGGAAGACGAAAGACGGTCCTAAGGCACGCATTGATCTAAAAAAATACAATTAAGAAGACATCTGTGGTTGAAAGAAGGGAAGAAAAAAATGCCTCAAGCTCCTTACACTGTGAAGCCTAACCAGAAGAACGTAATTTTCAGGTGGATGAGTTGTGTGAGGTATCCTTCAGGCTATGCAAGAAATATAGCCCAGTGTGTGAACTTCCAGGACAATAAGATGTACCGGTTGAAGAGTCATGACTGTCATATCCTGCTACAACGTATTTTTCCAGTTTTCATTCGACCGTTCCTTCCCCGTTAGGTGGTGGAGCCGTTAGTAGCGTTGGCAAGATTCTTCCAGAAGTTATGCACACGGGAAGTGAAAAAATCTAACCTCCGGAAAATACAAGAGGACATCATTTATATCATGTGTAAATTTAAGAAGATATTTCCTCCAAATTTTTTTGACATCATGCCTCACTTGATGATCCATCTCTCCGAGCAATTGTCCCTTATCGATCCAGTACATTACACTTAGATGTATCCCATGGAAATATACTTTTTTTACACCTGAATTCCTCAATATATTTATATGTTCAATAATCATAACACTTTGCAACTTGATTTATAGGCAACTTGGAGACTACAAAGATTATGTGGCTAATAAATCCGCGCATGAAGGATGTATAGCTGAAGCATATATTGCGCACGAGTGTGTCACCTACATGAAGTTGTATTTAGGAGCGTTGAAGGAAACTCCGCAAACCATGCCAGTAGATGTACCGAAGTTCAATATTTCTATACTCTCCAGTGATGTTGAAGTTTATGGAATTTTGCCAGACTCCTACAAGTTGTAACCACATGAGCTAGTCATTGCCCACTGGTGGGTATTGATTAACTGTCGAGAAGTTGAATACTAGAAAGATATCCATCTATATTGTCTAGACATTCAAGGTGATCTCGAGTACGACAACATGGAGTTCGCAAATTATTTTGGCGGCTGGGTACGTAATTCAATATTTCTGTACGTGTTTATGTTTATTGCATAATTATCCATATTTACAGTTGAATGGTTGGTTGCAGATGAACCATATTCAATTTGATTGTCACCCAAATTGGTCGCACGAACTAAGACTTCTAGCGATGAAGCCGATAATGTCAAGAGTTTATCCAATTTGCAAGGTGAATGGCGTGCAATTTATATGTGAACAGAGAGACAGCAGACGGAGAACACAAAATTCTGGGGTGATGGCGCATGGTGGGCGAAATGGAGTTGACTATTACAGTGTTCTCCATTCAGTGGTGGAACTCGTTTATGGACAAGGCATGACAGTGCACCTCTTCAAGTGTAGATGGTTTGATACTAGGCCGCAGAGCATGAAGACCGATCAGTACGGAATATTATCGATGAACACTGCTACAAGTTCTTACGAAGATGACCCGTTCGTTTTTGCCACATCGGTAAAACAAGTGTTTTATTTTGATAACCTTGCTAAGGGTGACGCATGGAAAGTAGTCAACCTTGTGCACCCTCGAAACATTTACCGGGAGGCTACACTTGGAGAGGCCGAAGACGAGGAAGAAGATGTTGCGTATCAAGAGCCCAACGCAATAGGTATTCCTAACTCCTCTACCGTTCGCCTTAATAATTTTACAGCGGGTCGTTCGGTGCGAATTCGTGATGAAGAGCCAAGGCTTATTGATGTTGATCCAAATCAAGAAACAGACAATGACTGGCGATGAGGAAAGGCATAGATTACCAGAAATTAATTCTGACACCGAAGAAGACTCATCGGATGATTCCGATTATGAGCCTTAGTTTTAATTCTGATTACATTAATTTGAATAAAAAAGAATGTATAACCTTTATAGTTTACATATGTTGAATTCATATTTCTGTTATTTTATATGAACAAAAAGTTAGTATGGTTTAAACCTTCTGTTTTTTTAATGTATTTTTTATACTTTAGCCAACGAGATACACTATAATTCGTCGACTTAAACCATCTTAGCCGACGAAATATACCATAATTCGTCGGCTTAAATCATCTTAGCCGACGAAATAAGTAATAATTCGTCGGCTAAGATACGGTAAGCCGACGAATACGCCTAAATATTTCGTCGGCTAAACCCTAAAACCTTAGCCGACGAATACCCTAATATTTCGTCGGCTAAACCCTAAACCCTAAACCCTAAAAAAAATTTACGACTTGTTGCGTCTCATCGGTTTGAAACTATTTTCAGTTAAAGGTCCGGCCAAAATACATAATTTAGACAGTCCAATGACCTTTTCCATGCGTTTAGGAGTTTGACTTAATCGATTGACTGTCAGCCGACGAAATAAGTAATAATTCGTCGGCTAAGATATGGTAAGCCGACGAATACGCCTAAATATTTCGTCGGCTAAACCCTAAACCCTAAACCCTAAATTTTTTTACGCCTTGTTGCGTCTCATTGGTTTGAAACTATTTTCAGTTGAAGGTCCAGCCAAAATACGTAATTTAGACGGTCCAATGACCTTTTCCATGCGTTTAGGGGTTTGACTTAACAGATTGACCGTCCGGATCGAGCCCTTAACCTTGTCGGATCAAGTTGAATTTTTTCCTATACATGTATTTTATCATGATGGTCAGATCTGACGGTCGGATTTTTTTTTCTCAAGTTTAATCATCACAATCACAACATGCCTAGTAATGTTGTATAACTTGTTTACCAAGTGTTTAAGTAAATGTTCCGTTTCAAAAACAAACTATATGTAGAACCTTCAAACGACAAAAAGTCGTGAAATAAGATATGACCAGAATTGTGAAATACGTCTACGGTTTAAAAATCATGGTATTCCAGTAAAGTCTCGGTGCCGATAGTTACGGTCAATTCAATTTTCCATTCTTTATCCCTATGGGTAGCCCTATCTTAGGTGGTTATTTTCCATAAAATTATTATATGAATTGTTGGGTCTCATCGGTTTGAAACTATTTTCAGTTGAAGGTCCGGTCAAAATATGTAATTTAGACGGTCCAATAACCTTTTCCATGCGTTTAGGGGTTTGACTTAACGGATTGACCGTCCGGATCAAGCCCTTAACTTTTTCGGATCAAGTTGAATTTTTTTCTATACATGTATTTTATCATGATGGTCAGATCTGACGGTCGGATTTTTGTTTCTCAAGTCTGATCATCACAATCACAACATGCCTACTAATGTTGTATAACTTGTTTAACGGATTGACCGTCCGGATCGAGCCCTTAACCTTGTCGGATCAAGTTGAATTTTTTCCTATACATATATTTTATCATGATGGTCAGATCTGACGATCAGATTTTCGTTTCTCAAGTTTGATCATCACAATCCGACGAATTTCAAAGGTTACCCGACGAATTTCAAAGGTTTAGCCGACGAAATTCAAACGTTTAGCCGACGAATTTTAAAGTTTAGCCGACGAATTTCAAATTTTAGCCGACGAATTTAAAGCTTTAGTCGACGAAGTAAAAATTTCGTCGGCTAAAATTACACGGTATACAGACGAAGACCCAGCTCTCGACAGCCTCCACAACGCGTTTCAAAAACCCTAGCCTCCTCTGCCTCCCTCTCCTGGTCTCCCGGTCGCCCTCTCCCTCTCCCGGTCTCCTTGTCGCCCTCTCCCTCTCCCAAATTCTCCAGCTCCTCTTCTTCTCCAAGGTTAACGTTTTTCTTCTTTTTTACTTTTGATTTCGAATTGATTTTCACCTCTGCTTTTTGTTACCATATAATCTCCCATTTTACTGTTATGATCATGAATTCATATGGGTAACCCAATCAAATCTATAATCTTCGGTCCAATTTTGATGGCTAAAGACTTTACATTTTTTGTGGTTAATTTATGTTTAGGAGATTAATTATCCCCATTTTGGGGTACAAATGCTTTGTTGATAATGAACTTGAAGCTTGCACTGTGCACTTGTTATATTCCATAACTAGGTAATGCATTCATCGTGGGCTCACCTTACATTTTGCAGAATCAAAGTTCAATTTTAAACCTTTTAATTAATATTTTAAACAGGATGAGCGGTAATTTTAGATCGACGAAGGGTTTGAAGGGCCAAATGTCCGAATCGTCTAAGGGAACCTCTAGCAACCCTCAAACATCGTTTCGGGGCCTCATGACAGCCAGACGTGCGGCCCTTCTGGAGACGGCGCAGAGGCAGCCGGAGGTGCCCCCTTTATCGAGGCAGCCGGGTGTCCCTCGTTCCTCGAGGCAGTTGTGGGCTCAGACCCAGACAGAGGTGTCTGCACCCCGTATGCCTAAGATACACCGGACGCCCACTCTGGGTTCTACTGCTTCGAATGGTGGGTCATCTGGGGTACAGATGTCGCCGTCTCATCTGTTCCTTCTGCGGATGATACCGGCCTTACCTGCAGTCGATGACTCAGGGACGCCGATTTATCCACTGCCCCCGCCAGTGGCTTCATCAGCGGCGTACCGGTTCGTGCCTTTTGATACGCCTCTTATTTCCGCGAGGGTATCATCATCGGCGACATAGACGGAATCCGTCGCGTTCGCCGCATTGCCCTCAAGTAATGAAAGATGAATGTTTTGTTTTCTTATAATTAATAATAAAGGGTCTCTGATTTTAATAATCAATTTGGTTTATCATGTAATAGGCACCGTCGGACCGAAGCCGGCAAAGAAGAAGAGAGGCCCCGTCACAGGGAAGACTCTCGAGAAGATCGTCAGTACCTCAGGGAGGATCGTCATCGGTACTGACGGGGATGGCGACATAGTATCGGGCGGGAAGTCGAGGACGTACTCCGGCCGAGTGGGAGCGCTCATTAGAGATAGAGTCCCTATGTTGTGGTCAGACTGGGGCGAGGTCCCGCAGGAGGTTAAGGACATGGTCCACAACGCGATGTCAGTGAGTTTACAAAATGCCTCAATAATATTATGTATTACATTGTTGATTTCTCGAAAAACTAAACTAATAAACGGTTAAATACATGTGTGGTTTGTCGTTCCCGAGCACCTGAAGAACAGCTGGGTGGACGTTGTGCATGGGGGAAGGTACGTTGGGAAGTTAATGAAAAAACAAAATTGTATGTGATATTAATAATATTTCTAATATTTTTGTTGTATTTGTAGGTACATGGAGTGGAAGAACGAGTTGCGGACCCACTGGACTATGCACGGGAACGCACGTTCGGGTACCTCTGCTGAGTTCCAGTACAGGGAGTACGAGTGGCGTTGGCTTCTAACATCAGAATTCAACAACCCTCGTAAACAGGTATTTAAAAAAAAATTAATTAGTTAATTTGTCATTAAGTACGTGTGTTTTTAAATATTTTACTAATAAATTTTTTTTTATTTGAATGCCGTTTCCCAGGCGAACGCTCAGAACCGACAACGCAACACAAGGAATCATTATGCCGGTTCTAGACCGTTCGCTGTCTTCATGGACGAGGCGGCCAAGGAACATGCAGAAGTCAACCGGTACGTCTATACGTACGAGAAGGCATATCCTGACGCCCAGGAGGATATTGTAAGTCATCTTACGTTTTTAAATTTTTAATTTTACTTATATATATATATATATATGTCAAAATGTTAATTAATAATTTTTTTCTTATCTAATTAGGCGAAGGTGAGGGAGACTAGTGACGAGGTGATGAGTGCTATAGTGAGGGAGACATGGCCGGACACGCAGGATGAAGAGATATCTGAAGCCCTGTCCCGGATCGACACTTCGGATCCGACGGTTAGGGCGAGGATCATGGGCACAGCCTTCCCACCGCAAGCAAACAACTTTTACTGCCGGGGTCTAGGAAAGAAGGACGAGGGGGTCCTGATGACCACTCCAGTATTTCAACGAAAGGCAGCCTCAACCAGCAGCAGGACCACGACCACCAGGACGACTCAGCTAGAGTCAGAAGTTCAGAGACTACGGGAATAACAAGCTGCTCAGGTTGCCTATCATGCCGCGCAGGCAGCCTATGCTGCCAATATATATGTCATCCAGCAGGCCTAGCAGCGGCAGATGTTCCAGTACATGCATGACTTTACAGCTGCCCAGCTTCAGAGACTTCCGGCTCCGCCCATGCCTCCGGCTATACCGCTACCCCAGTCGCCGCAACCTCCGCAGCAGCCCCCAGAAGCGGATATTAATTTAGACGATCTAGATTTTGTGTAGTTGATGAATTATATAGTTTTATGTGCTTGTTGTTGGTTATATGGAATTGTTTTAGTGTATTTTACAGCTTGTTTGGAATGATAATTTAGAAATTTCGGGTTTTTTTTTTACTGGAATGAACTTATAGCCGACGAAATACGCCATAATTCGTCGGCTATAATATTTTTAATTTTTTATAAGGTTTAGCCGACGAATTATGGAATGTTTCGTCGGCTAAACCCTTGTACAGCCGACGAAACAGACTATATTTCGTCGGCTATAGTTATTTTTTATTTTTTATTACATAATATAGCAGACGAATATATTAAGCGTTTCGTCAGCTAAAGTCTCAGACTATGGCCGACGAAACTTTTAAGATATTCATCGGCTAAAGTCTGGGAAAAAAGCCGACGACGTCTTCTGTCGTCAGCTATTGTCGCAAAAATTAGCCGACGACAGAAGACGTCGTCGGCTAAAGTCTAGGACAATAGCCGACATCGTCTTCTAGCTTCGTCGGCTAAAGTCATCGCCGACGACCTTTTCCCGACGAAATCTTAGCCGACGAAGGCTCGTCGGCTAAGATCTTAGCCGACGAATTAAGCTAACAGGCCGACGAAAATACTTCGTCGGCTAAAGTGCTTGTCCTGGTAG
>NC_020496.1:7797420-7824721 GCF_000184155.1 Fragaria vesca subsp. vesca
TCATATATTTGTTTAAATAAAAAATTAATCATAAAATATATTATATAAATATATTTGATATGAGGCTCATATGAAAGATCCCGTCGAGATCTTTGCGAACGAATTTTTTATTTTGATGACAATGTAAATTAAAAAGAGAAATGTAAAATTGAATATAAATAAAATAACATTTAATTTTAGCTTACAAACTTCATAAGCCAAATTTGGCTTATCAAATAGCTCAAGCCAAATATTTTATCTTGAAAAATGTAATTTGGCTTATGATGGGAATAAACATAGGTTAAATTTGGCTTTTTAAATTTGACTTTTTAGCCTATTATGCGCATTTGGTAATTTGCATTTCAGTTTAGGCCTTGTAATCAAGTATCAGAAAAATGGTGAAAGAGAAGTCTTCCAAAGCCCACAAAAACAAGTATTAGCTAGCGAGCTGGACGAATGAATAGTATGTCTGTATCACAGTGAGAACGAAAAGGCAAAAGGCAGAAATGAACGATGTCATACTCCATGCAGTAGAAAAATAAGTTCTATTTAGGGTCATCATCGTTCTGCGGAACCAGAACTTATCAGTGTATGCATTCACTTGGCCTCACAAATCACCAAAGCAGAAGTCCTTCACTGCAACTTCATCCAGAAAGCTTGTGCAATGAGTCAAAAATTCTTGGTCTTCAATCCAATTGGAGTTTATAATCCCTCTTTGCCGAAGTAGCTCTATATCCTTTGCCAAGCAGATAAGACATTTAGACTTTAAGGAGAATGGCATATGAGGTGATGTGATTGCTAACAATCCTGCATTGCTCGTAAGCAATCAGGTTCCTCAACAGTGAGATTGTTTTCTCATCAATCGACAATGGTGAAATTCTGAATTTTTCATTACTGAAGCTTATGTTCAACATATGTCCCCCCTCCCCCCCTTCTTTGTTTCCGAAACTCGATTCCAGCCTCTATAAGTTCTGAAACGCATAGGTTGAATCCCCGGTTTTTATTGTTTGCCAGATGTACAGCTCTATTAATAAGAAGACACTCATTATCGGAAGTACTCGAATCCATAGTAATAATGATTGAGGAGTCTGAGCTTGGAAGGTAGAATTTGTGCAGGAGGTCAAGCAAGTGCTTGTGCTCATTGCCCTCGAACTTCTTTTCGTTTGCTGCTGTTAGCTTATGCATAGGTGCAAAGAAGTTTAGAGCAAGGCTAGTGACCTGAGTTTGGTGCGTTACCCTTGATATGGGGCTTGATGAAGTCATACAATTCTTCTAGAACAAAGAATGGGATCTGATTTTCAAGTAAAGCAAGATCACGCCGAAGTGCTGGGATCATCCAAGCATATTTGAAGATTCCATTATCAGATTGATCTTCTAGCTTCTTATTATTCAAGTAGTATTGGTCAAACCTGAGGAAAAGTTCCAGTATGAAGCAACCATCAGGTGACATGAACTCTGTAATATTACTGATGACCTGATCTTGAGCACTTTCTCCACTACAGCCTCTACGAATCTTCAATTTTGTTGCTAGAACATGAACAACATCGACGTATTCTGTGATCTTGAGTCTGTCAGGCTTTTCAGGATCTTTGGTTCGCTGAAGAAAAGTGTAGCATGTAACGCCATTTATTCTCTATCATATCATAATGTTCAAGCTGTTTGCGTTTATAAAACATAGTTCCAATGGAGACAACACGATGACAGTAGGCATATTCCTTGACGTTACGAAGTTCATCCGGAACATTGTATAGGATAACCTCCTTTGAGTTTGATCCTGTGTTTGCCCGAGCCTGCTTTTTTGCAATCGGGGCCAATGTATTGACTTCCTGCGCAAAACAGCCTTAGTCCCTGTATGATATATTCCACTCCTTATACTCTTGCTGTATACAATAAACAAAACATACTTCAGGCCGGCCAACATAAGTAAATCAATAAGAATACTTGGAACCTAATTGTATTCGTTGATCATAATTCATAAAAATTGAGCCAGTACTTAAGTTTTGCAGAAGATATATATATATATATATATATACAGGGATTATCAGGTCCGGACGGCTTTTCCGTCCGGATTTCCGCCGCTTCTCCACCATTCCAGCGCCGGCGACACCGTTTCTTCTCCCCAGCGTGATCCCAGACCTCCCCCGACGGTGTTGGAATGAAGAAGAAGGCCGGAGAGATCGCGATCGGAGGTCCACCATGATCAGTCGTGAAGTTCTGAGTGAGGTTGCTGCACAGACTTCCGATCGCGATCTCTCTGGCCTTCTTCTTCATTCCTACACTGTCGGGGGAGGTCTAGGATCACGCCGGGGAGAAGAAACGGCGTCCCCGGCGCTGGAATGGTGGAGAAACAGCGGAAATCTGGACGGAAAACCCGTCCGGACGTCCGGACCTGAAACGCACTGTGTGTGTGTGTATATATATATATATATATATATATATATATATATGAACACTGTAATGGAATGAAATGACAGGTACTAAATATGAAACCTACTTTGACACTTCTATATTTATCATACAACTTTATTTCAGGTTCTTTCTACCTCAATACCTCATCAACAGCTAATATCTGTAACCGAAGTAGTAACTAACAAACATCATAGAAGGATTTTATCTAAATTAACGATCCATTTTATTGCAAATTAAGAAGAATAATCTCTGAGTTTGTCACAGTCAGCAAAATTCAACCCGTAGCCATTTGCATTTTCAATAACAAGTAAAGATTACAGAGAAGGATTCTCAAAAAAAATATAAATAAATAAATTACAGAAAAGCATTTGATGATCAATCATCTTAAAAGCTTCGTCGGATTCACTCATCTCAGCAAACTTCCCTTCTTTCCGATCACCAATGTGAGCTAATTATACCCTGGTGATAAAATTCTTATAGCCTAACTATGAAATTAAATTGTTAAAATATACTACAAACACCTTTATTTATTTATTTTTGGTCGAAATGTAAAGTTGTATTAGATGAATCAATGAATCCACAACAATACAAGAGTACAAATAGAAAACAAAAGCACATATAGCCTAACTATGAAGTTAAATTGTTAAAATATACTACAAACACCTTTATTTATTTATTTTTTTTTTTGTTTAAATGTAAAGTTGTATTAGATGATTCAATTGACCCACAACAATACAAGAGGTAGAAACAGAAAACAAAGGCACATGGGCCCAGCAATTAAGGCACACATGCCCAGTAAAAATAAATAAAGCCTCTAAAAAACTAGCCCAAACAAAAGTTGGGAGCACATAAGCCCAAACAAAAGTTAGAAGAACGTAAGCCCAAACAAAAGTTAGAAGAACGTAAGCTAAAACAAGAGTTGGGAGCCCATAATCAGAATTAGAAAACCCTAAAAAGCTATCTAGCAGCCACCAAGATAAGCACGTCCGCACCTTCAGAAAATTATCGTCGATGCCGCATCCATGTCTTAGCTTGAAGAGGAGCAATCGCCATAGCACCTTCTCGCCTTCTACACCGGTTGGAGCAAACAAATGGGCTCAAGAACTCCCAAGAAACACGAAGTAACCTAGCTAAGTGTGTTTGCGAAAGCAATTGAGCCACTCGCTTTTGTAGGACGACAAATCCGTCAATGGGCTCAAGTTCGTTTATGGGTAGAACGAAACAAATCATTTAGACCAATTCCATCCATAAGGAGAAAAACATTGCTGATGAGTTCGGTAGTAGATCTAGAAAATAGGACAAGAACTTTGGTGATAAGAGAGCATAATTGGGTTGTAAGTGCAGAGAATGAAAGAAGTGGAGGTGTATTAAAGGTGGTAAGAGTGAGATGTACTCTCAACAGTGAAAGACCGATAAGAGCAGCATTGATTATGAAGGGATAGAAGTGGTAGAGGGGTGATGTAGTTGAAGAAGAGAGAGGAAATTAAGAGAAAATGTGTCTACAAAAGGGAAGTTGTGTGCAAGAGATGGAGGAGATGGAGTGGGTGGACGGGATGGAGGTGGGCGTGGTGGTGGTGGTGGAAGGGGTGGGCTTCGGAAGACTCTCAAAATATTGGTTGTGGTGGAGAAAATTTCTAGAGAAAAAGAAGACTCTTTCTCTCTCTAGAAATTTTCTAACTTGTTGGTCCAACATGAGAAAGGGGTTTTAGCTTGTTTACTACAAACACCTATTGGAACTTATTACTATTGGAAACACCTTAACTTGGCTTCTTATTCTCTACCTGATAGCCACCGGCTCCTTAATTCATACGTATACGAGTTGTAGTCTAATCTCTATTGATTAATAAATTTGTAGAGTTAAATCAGTTAATTGACCGATGTTTCTTTCTCAGATCTATATATACATAGGGTATGTTTACTAACCAGAAATGGAATTGAGAGTGACGGAATTGATTCTGGAATGGGTGAATTCCGGCAATTACTAACATGTCAAAATATTAGAATGGGTGTGGGTCTCACTTGCTTATCAGGAATCGATTCCTTATAAACCTCCTAATATGATACCCAAGGGGGGAGATGGAGTATCCAAATCAAGCTTATGGAATCAACTTTTTCTCCCCAAAATTTCCTCACATAATTATAATATTTCTAAATTACCCAACTTTAGAAATATATATTGTATTGTTACCATCAGATAACAACAATGACAACAAAAAAGACGGCAGACTCCGAGGTTAGTACAATATACTGTATTGTTACCATCCGAAATATATCATCTCAGAATATTTACATCTTCGAAAAGACAAAAAATAAAATTGCAAATATTCTAGCTTCCTTTCTTATAGGGTATTTTAGTAATCAACTTAGTTTTAATTCTGATTCCATATGGTAAGTAAACAACATCAATCGTAATTAGTTTCATTCTGCTTTTGATTCTTTATGGTAAGTAAACAATAGAATTGATTGAAATATTCTCATACTGATTCTTGTTAATACCGATTCATGATCAGTTCCATTCCAAGTTAGCAAACGTGCTCATACATTTACGCGTGCGCACTAGTGCAATGTGTATACATAATACATATGTATTAGTAAACCATAGACATCCTTCAGGGCATGCATATTTTCATCCATGTTGGTTATATATATGTATTATGTAATATTCTACCTCAAGAACAACTGCATGGACTGTCAAACTTAACCCGATTGTTAAATTAAATAAGTTTTTCCATGTGTATTGTAGAAAAATTCAAGGAGAAAAGTGCAACCAATTATGAATGAAATGAGAACTCACATGTAACATTTCCAGAAGATCCACTTTGGCTTTGATACAATTACACATAAATTGTGAAAGCAGAAGGATGATACAGGTTTTATTTGTACAGGAGGAAACTTCAAGCACATATATAACTGACTGAAAACGGAGACAAGTATTAGCGAGGGCGGACTGTAAAGAATGTTTGTGTAGCTGTGAGAATGAAAAGTATAATGGCTGCAACAAATGAAATCATACTCCATGCTGTGGAGAAATAGGTGCGATAGATGTACTTTATACCTCTGCGAAACCAGAACTTGCCATGGTAAGCATTCACTTTGTCACACAAATCACCAAAGTAGAACTCCTTCACAACAACTTCATCCAGAACACTTTTAAGTTGAGACAAGTACTCTTCGTCTCTAATCCAATTGGAACTTATGATTCCTCTTTGCTTAAGTAGTTTAATATCCCGCGGGGTACGAATGAGACTCTTCAAGAGAATAGCGTATGATGTCATGTGATGCAGGCTGCCGAGACTGCATTGCTCGAAGGCTATCAAGTTCCTCAAAAGTGAATCGTCAATGAAAATCGGGGGGATTTTAATTACTCCCCTGCTGAAAGTTATGTTCAACAAATGGTCCGTCCTCTGCGGCTTTCGAAACTCGATTCCAGCCTCCAAAAGTTCTGAAGCACAAAAATTGAATCCCCATTTTTTAGTACTGCCGTATACTGGTTCAGGTCTAGAGTGATGCTTCATTTCGGTGATCATTGTAATTTCTATCGAGACATCACAGTTACTTGGGATGTAAAACTTGTGCAAGACATCAAGCAAATGGTTGTACTCCGTGCCCCAATCTTCAAAAAAGGCCTTGTAGTTCATAGGTTGGAAGAAATTAAGAGCAAGATTAGCGACAGAGTTTGGTCGACTATTCTTTAGATGAGGCTGAATGGTCTCATATAAACGTTCGAGACTAAAAAAGGGGATCTGGTTTTCAAGTAATGCTAGATCATGTTGTAGAGCGGCGATCATCCAAGCACTATTGAATATTGCATCAGATTGATAATCTAGAGTCATATTCAAGTGTTCCACAGACTTGAGGAAAAGTTCCAGTATGAAGCATCCATCAAGTAACACAACTTCTGCTAGCTCCCTGTGCCCCTTCTCTTTGTGGGTCATCCTTTCAGCGTAGCATCTACGGATATCCGAGTCTAAATCATAAATAGCACTCGTGCACTCTTTCCAACATTCCAGATACCGCTCACGATCTTCGATTCGCTGAAATAAGTCATGCATGTAAGCCCATTTCCGCTCTCTCATGGCTGCAAGATCATGGTTCCCTAGATGCAAGGGACCGATTGAAACAATGCGACAGTTGTAGGCATCATCCTTCACTCGTCGAAGTTTCGTTGGAACTGTGTGAATGCTCAGAAATCCAGAGCCCCTTTCCACCTTGCGATGAAGCTTCTCAGTAATCTCCCGATGCCACTCTTTCTTCTTGTCAACTGCTTCTACTTGCTGATTGAATTTGTTTCATATGACAGAATGTAAATATGAAAGAATACACATATTCTTGTGTTATTTCTTGCCATCAAACCGACTTTTTGGAACAGAGAATCGATATATAACTGACTTAGACCCAATTTTCATATAAAATGCACATTAGATCAAGTATGTTAACTAGTAGCTAGGTTACTCTTTACTATAATCAACTGTCAAGAAGCAGGAAGTTTATGTCTGACCAGGTAACGTATAAAACTCATTACAGAATGAAACATATACTATGTATAACTAACTTGATCTTTAAATAAATCGCTCAATAGACTAATAAATATGATAACTATTAGCTAGCTTACTCGTTACAGTAATCAACTGTCAAGAAGCAGGACTTTTGCGTTTCACCATATCAGATATTATGCTTCTATAACCGACTGAATCTTAGATATCAAAAGATCTTCTAGAACTCAGAAAAGGTTTCTTACCTGAATTTCCTGTTGCAACTCAGTCATCTTGGCAGGTTTTCCCTTTGTCGTGCGACCACCAATTGAAGCTTTTTCCCCAGATCACTGCATATCGGCTTTGATATATAGCCGAACTATGAAGATAATATATGATCGAGATAATGAGAATAGGAACACTCTAGCACAAGTGACTCCAAATTAGTTGTGTTCTGGCTCCACTTTTGGTCTGTACCTAAACCGAATTAAATAGATACATTTGACCAATTCTGAACCAACACCAGATGATGAAGAGGAAAAGAATGGTCATATCTGTAACAAACTATTTTGTGAATGCTTTGCTTTCATATATCTGTCAAACTAAGGTCACGTTATTGACTTAGGTCGTTGAATGGTAGGCACATCTTCCTACAACAACAGAACCTTTTAGATTACTCTTGTTTGCAAAAATTTCCAAAATAAGAAACGGGACTACTGTACATGTATTAGTGCTAACAAGCTAGGAATAATATAGCATCAACTTATGGCATTATTGAACATCGAATATTGATTATTTGATCAGACGGATCTTTCAGAGTTAGCAGTGTTCATAATACCTGGAGGATAAGTTGCAGCATGAAATAACCATGTATCGAGTGTCTGCTATCACAGCGCCTGAGATACACACGCCGTTTGCTAACCCGGACCTAAAACCAGTAAAACTCATTCTCATTTACTCCCAGGTGGATAGCAGAATTTTGCAATCGCATAATCATAGGGTACTTAGCAGCTGGATAGAACCTTCACGCATTGATCATGGAAGAGGACGTAGTATTAGTATTGTACGTAATGCTCTTTGAACTCCAGGCCTCCAAGGTTGTCTAGATGACTAGATGATAATGGTCCAATGCATTGGCGGAGCTCCTCTAACAACACTTGAGCCACCACGTAGTGTATCGAAATAGCTGGGCGAACTACTATGCCAACACTAGAACAACTTCTAAGGACAAAATGATAACACTAACTTTTCCAATTCTACCTGGAACTCTAAAGCTCACCCCCAAGCCCTCCGAGGCTCCGACCATGTTTCCACGTCGAAATTCATCTCCGAGAGGTCTTTCTCATGTCCTGATTAAACTAGGAAACAAGTTTCAATTCAAACAAAATATGCGTACGTCGTCTAGTCCATGTGAGACTGTGAGAGTGCATGTGGCTGTGTGGGTTTCGGCTAAATTCCACTCCTTTCAAAATATTTGATATTATTGTCTTCCCTTTACAGGGCTAGGGTATTACATGCGTTTTTTTGCAGCAAAATAACAACCACAGCAAAGAGCAGAAATCGATTGAATATAATTTAAAGACTAAACATTTCTGATTTTCATACGAGACAAAAGGCAAAATGACAAAATCTTAAAGGGCATATTCATGAAAACGTTAATGACGTAAAAATTCAAAAAGGAAAAGAAGAGCTAAGCTCATGAACTTACCTGATGATCAGCTTCTGCTTTCTTGATTCACTCATGCCACGGGATCTCTTGTCCTCCGACGAGCAATCTCAAACGATTGAGTAGGACTATTATCTACTCTGATAATATTTCCAATTTAAAATGGACAGAAAAACAAACCCTCTTGCACCATTCTTTCTTATTTGTTTGTATCTTCAGACAATCGGACCAGTTCTGAACCACCCCCACCCACTAGGGGATGGAAGAGAAGAACTGATCGATCGCTCATTATTCGACTCTTATCTCTTCGACTCTTCCTAGGGTTTAGGGTTTTTGGGGACATATACAGACTCGTGATATTATGTCTGGGTTTTGGGCCTTTTGGCCTATTTGGAAAAAGAATAATTGCATCATACCGGTGTATACATAAAAAGTGTTTAGATATGGAGAATTACTAAAACAAATTTACTAATTATCAAAGTACGAATTTATCGTTCAAGTCTTTCTTTTTACTTGGATATCCAATACATTCGATCATTTGGAACAACAATGACAAAAGCATAACCACCCGCAATTCTTACAATCATCGGGGGCGTCTAACCTTAAGAGGCTAGGCCCTTGCACGTTGACGGACACTATTATTTCTTGGACTTTTGGTATGCTACTTACTAATATGAGTATGAGTGGTGAATTATGCGTTGATGTCAATCAAAATTCTTATTATTTGTTGACTTGTTGTAGGTGCTATTGGGGCTTAGGTCTTAGATGTCGATAACTCACAATATTTATTTTTGTCAATTCATTTTGCTATGTATCCATCATGAATACCGGAGTGGCTAGTTGGCTACATACTCATCCCATGTAGGAATGTCTTTACATTCGATGCTTTTACTCATGCGCGCATAGATGAATCACAATAATGCACGTCAATGTCATTTTCCATCCTAATAAGATAAGACCAATGAGAGTATGAAAGACTCGAGAATTAAATGTTTGACATAGTATGGCTAAAATCAGTCTTTAAAATTAAATTAAATTTATTACTATTTCTCACCCTTATATTACGTCACTCAGTGAAATTTAACGTTTGAGTATGTTAGCTAACTAACAGGTCACGACTGACTCACGGTAAACAAGTGAGATGAAAACCCTGTGGGATAACAGAGTAGTTAACTACGTAAGGGGAACCACATGCAACCATGTGGAAGTGGAGCGGGTCCAGATCCATTTTCTCCACCGTAAAAACCCTCCGATGGAAGGAATATAAAGGTCAAAGGGAGCCATTACAACTAAGTCCACATACACGCCATGAGATCAAGCCACGTTGCAACACCCATACCCTTCTCATTTTATAAGCCACTTTGGAAACATGCCTAGTGATAATGACACTGAGGGGTGCCATTCCAAGCCCAACACAAAATCTTAATAATATCCACACCACAAAAGCTGGAGCGAAAAAAATGTCATACCTAAAAACATATATATATTTCATTTAATTAATTAACCTATGCTTTGATAGGAAAAGGAATCATTAACCACAACTCAACACACTATTCATAAACTAAAAAAAAATAGAAAATAAAAAGGAGAAAAATCCAACACACATCACATGTAGGGGGCCAAATATTACTATTTCCCCATGTATGGTACAAAATATGAAGAGGAACCAGATCTGCTAGAGGATTTGATAGCTAAGAATCATCTTCAAGCTTTGGAAGGTGATGGAACTCTTAGCGATGTGGGGCTGGTGCTACTACTGGCGTTGGAGGCTTGCATTGATAGCACTTTGCAAACAGCCCAAATGTGTCCACTTGCCTCACGAAGTTGGTCATGCTGGCCCATCCACCGAACCCGAACCCGATTACCAAAACCCACACAACTATGAGGGAGTTGATCACAAACATGGCTGTCCAGCTCCTTAGAAAGAATGGTGGCTTCTCTGCAGCATTCTGCGAAAGAGTAAAAAGAAAACTTACTTAGCATTATTGCGGTTTGATTCAACGTAAAACGACTTTCGGCTCTTGAGTTTCAATACTTCAAATTGCTACAAAAGTCTTGCGTTATATGCAATATGCCTAACTCAAGAGAGGGTCCAAATCAAAACAGCTCATGTATGACACTCCCCATCTGTAGTGTATAACTAAACGAAAGGGACTGACCACCTATCTCAATTCTTCTCGTAACATTTCCAAATCAAAGCTATAAATGTTCTTTGTACATTTGCTGCTCCCATTCTCTCTCTGTCTGTGGGAATCCCCATCAAACCCTGGTTCCACTCACCACAATGACCCAGACACCCCCACCAAATCAAGATAATTACACCTTGCCACTCCACAAACAGTACTGTGCATTATTGTGCAGGAGCATGTAGTAAGAGTTAGATAAGAGATGAATATATTTACCTGTCTGGCAGAGGCTGTTCTGTATGTGAGCATATGAGCCATAGATGGGATGATGTAGACCGTGAAGCTAACCAGGAGAGCCCCAACTGCAGAGTTGATGGGTCCGAAGAACGGAAAGATTATAGCCAAGAACCAAATTGGGATCACAACTGGAAGCCTGGCCAGTGCCCTCCAGCAAATGCTTCTTGTGTCATGCATACCAATCACCTTCTCCCACACAAAGTACAGTGGTGTGCAAGCAAACCCAAAAGTGATAAACTGCAACAGTTTCACCAAAAAATTACAGCATCAGTTTTACTGTATATAGTAAAATACAATGTCCGGTCACGGGTAAAAAATGAATTAGGCGAATGAGGACCTGGTGAATGAGCATGAGGATGACAGCTGCGTCACGCCAGGCATTCTTGGGGAGGAGAGAGAAGGCGTTGGAATGGTTAAGTAACTCGTCGCCGAAGGCCCAGTAAACCATGGAAGCCGAAGGAATTGTCAGTGTGAAAACGTAGAGTGTGGCATACAAGTAGATGTACTTGAATTTTTGAGGCTTCCACATGGCATGCATGATTTCCCTGCAAAAATATTTGCATACTTCACTGATCAGAAACTCAGAATCATTTTTTCATCAAAAAAAAAACGCAGAATCCTTTCACATGAATAATTTAGTCCCAATTGTATCTGATTCAAGGTCAACAAGAACATGGGGAGACATTTTAATATCAAGAAATTGACCAGGAACACCCTATATGCCATATCTTTAGATTAGATCTGGAGCTGATATGTGAGCTGAATAATTAAGTCCCTAGCTAGCTTGAAAACAAAGACAATGAAAGTCTCTATCATACGGGAACTATAATATGCCACCGTCGAAGACAAATTGAATGAGACTAGACTAGATAGTGGTTAAAACTTAAAAAGCCTGAAACACAGAACATGCATTCTTTTGGTAAAAAAAGAACTAGGACCATTTTACTGAAATTCTAATTGGGGTTCTGGGGAGGATAGCTGTTGTTTTCCGAGACCAAACAAAAGTGGATAGGATTATTTTGTCTGGGTCCCGAAAACCAAGAGGCCGGCAAAAGCTGCCAGGAGAAGCCTTGTAGAAGCTAGTGAAATTATAATAGTGGAGAGGGAAAAGGAGAAAGGCTTACACTGTAACGGCATGGCCACCAAAGGTGTATAGTATATTGGTGGCGCCGGTGAAATACAGCACCATCTTTTGGGGAGCAGAGTGTGTCACACCTTCAACCTGCAAAGTTCAATCATGTCCATTTTATCACTTCATAAAAGTTTTACTCTTTACCTCTAAAGTGAAAAAAGAAGCATCCTATTTGCATATGTCATAACAGGGGATTAGTGGATTTTTACCTGTCCATGAACAGCAGCTGCTATGGTCAAGTACCAGGCTGTGTAAGTGGTCATTCCAAGTCCAAGGAAAGACCAAATCCGATAGTTATGGAAAGAAGGTATGAACACTGTAGTGGCACAGCAAGCTCCAAAGATATATGTCCAAGTCCTCTTGTCCAAATTGTCATTGATGTAATATATGTTGCTGATGAACCAAACACCAACAGTTAAAATCACAGAAAAACAGAGATGAAATTTACTAGATAGTAGGAAAACGGATTTACCTTGCGCAAGCAATGAGCTGAATGACAGATCCAAATAGAAGGAAAGTACAGTTGAAGGCAAGCCCCAGTGCTTTCCAATAAGGACCAAGTAACCCATCAAGCACTTCAAACCACTGCAACCAAATACAGTATTTGCTTTTAGTGGAGATTTAAAAGGGACTTTGGAGCACTGTAACTTCAGATATATATTTTGCTTTAAAGATTATTAGCCAATATCAATGGTGGTGGTGGTCCTGGTACGAAGCATAGTATCACTGACCTGGATCACATGGTTCTTGAAGTTAACATTCTCCCTCTCCTTCCTGCTCCGGTACTCAACATAGAGCACACTGATTAAGTAAGCCGTCCAGCTTCCGACGATTCCATAAAACAGCTGAAGCAAGATGCCTGATAAGAGTCCCAACTGAGAGAATGAGTATGGAAGTGTCAATAGTACTTGCGCCACCTGCAAAATCCCACAAAAAGGAATCAGACCAAAATCAAGAAAAAACCAAAATATTAATGGAAGGTTAATTGGTTCTTTTAGAAAGTAGTACTTGGTTGGAAGCACAGCTGAACCAGGCGTCCCAAACAGAGCCACCATGCCAGAGAAAGTTCTTGACGTTAAAGAATGAGGAGTTTTCATCTTCTTTATTCTCTTCTGCTCCCAATTCCTTTGCTTCATGATCTGCTCCATCGCTAGAGTTGGAGACTATTGCCTCCTCTGCTTGCTTCTGAGGCAACATTGTGGTAACGTCTAAATCCTGGTAGATCTGAAATACATAAAAAGACAGTAAATGAGACAAAAGCTTGTGTTTATAAAATCAAACCCCAGAAAACGAAAGCCAATAAGACCCCAGATCCAAAAAACTCAGAGAAAATTCCTTCCAGAACTTTAAAAAGATTGAAACTTCCATAGAAACCCACAAAGACTAAAAACAAAGACTAACATGGTTTTCAGGAACTAGCTGGCTAAAGAGTACAAACCAAACCCAACCCCTCCGTTATAAACTACCATACCTTGCTTGAAATGTCACTTTCTCTTACTACCCCGAGCTTAAACCAAAGCTTGACTTTGATGTATCAGCTTTTTACTTGTTTTCAGATTGATGAAAGAAAATAAAAGGCACGAGGGATCGGAAAGAGTTGTTGCTGCGTTCAAGAATTCTCCGTTCCAAGAATTGGCAGTGAGAGTGATCTTAAATACAGAGTTGAAACTTTAATAATTTCCAACGCACTTCTGCAAAAAGAGGCTCTGGCAGAACGTTAAATGCGCCACCAATATGTTCAGAGCCGAACCAGAAGGCGGCGAGAGGCCCAGAAAAGCAGGAAAAGGAGGGAAGGGAAATCTTTCTGAGTGGTGCTTCTTCAAAGGTGGGTGGTGGCAGAGGTAGAAGGAAAGACCCTTTTCGATCTTCTTCTAGTAGTAAATGCTAGTATATATATAAATTAAACAAAACAAAGCAACAAATTGCTAGCTAGATAGAGAGCTAGGTAGCTTGTGCTTTCTCTTTTCTTATTGAGATGGGAATGAATGAAGAAAAAGGGTGAAAGAGACGAAGCCCTTCGTCGTCCCCAGTTCCCTCTGTATTCCCAAAAAAGGATTCGATTCTTGGGTGACAGAGAGTTTGGAGATCAAGGCGAGTGGGACGTTGTTTGTGATTACTGAGGAAGGACTAAGGACTCAATTAAACAATGCAGCTTCCCTTTATATAGCCCCGGAGAACCGTTTCAACGGCTAAGACAACTTTTTCTAATCAATATTTTTTGTTCAAATGAAAAAAAATTCAGCTCAAAATAATTAGTTCCTAATTATTATATAAAAATACGTAATGTATGTTGTACCGTAAAATTGTCGAAATGGGAAATAACCGAGACCTTACTAGTTCAGTCAATTTTGTTTCTCACATGAAAAATGTAAGACTAGAATTGACATTTTGTAGTATGAGAATAATCGTCGATTAATTATTATTAAATTATCATTATTTTATATAAATTTATAAAATTTCATATGACATTACATAAAATTCTAAGAACGAAAGTTTCACATCCTTGGAGATGTCATTATGTGAGATTGTAGAAGACAACGAATCATAACTCGTTTGTTTATTTCTTACTTGTTTTTGGTTTCTAACTATTTCGTCTTGTTTAGTTCATGAAACTGAAATCAATTTTTTGGTCTTTCCCGTGAGCATGTCATGTAATGTAAGAAAATAATCAAAATATTTATTTAATTTCATTTCCGATGAAAACGTTAAAATTGTCGCTTTTAGTTTTCTTTATAAAAATTATGCGTTTCAAATAATACACCAAATACATTATAATCTCATTTTCATTTTCGCAAATAAAAATATAGCCGTGAAAACGTAGATAACAACACCTAATATTAACTTTTTCCGTTTTTCATATCTATAGTACATATACATTATATGCAGATGGACCCAAATATCAAATCCAATATTTCCACGAATCCTATTTCCCCATTAATCCCATCATCAATTCAAACTCTGGGTTCCCTAGCCTTAATTTTCCAGATTTAACTCATTCGAGGCTCTTCAACCCAGAAAAGTACCCTGAAAACCAGTTCTCAATCTTCATTGAAGAGTTTACGAGTGAGGGCCAGGGAACCACCACATTTCTTTCTTTTCTATTTCTATCAGTTTACCCGAGCCGCCCATTCCGGCCAACCGGTGTAAAACCGAAGTTCCATTTATGAGTGCTTCTTTTTTACGAAGTCTGCTCGACGCAGCCGCTTAAAAATCTTAATGGCCAAGTTGGCTTGGCTCGAGCCATGATGGCCCGGTCGGCTTACGGCACGCGTTTAAAGAAAACACGCGCTCATGAACCCCAAACCCCACTTCCCGCCGGCTCATGATAGAACAGAACACCTGCCCCTTTTTCCATCGGACGGCTTCGACCGGCCCACTGTAACACGCATCATCACCATTTAGTTCTTAAGATGATCCAACTTTATGTTATTTCATGATGAAATTGGTGGTGTGGATATTTGTAATGATATTGACAATACTCCTGTATGGAATTTTGACTCTGTTTGAGGAAGCTTTATTCCTTGTTTGAGAAATCAGCTAGCTAGCTCTGTGTGAAAAGATTTTTGATTTGGAGTTTGTCATCACACCGTTTGAAATATTATGTTACGAAAATTTGATGCAAAATTAAAAGAAAGAAAAAAACTTTTTAAACAACACATTTTTGTAGGATATGTAATGCGTGTACCAATTGAGGGTAGAGTGTAGTAGGCATAGTATTTGTGTGTCATCAAGCCAATACAAATCGCCATATCATTAATTTGTATTGATCTCCGGTATATAATGTTAAAAGCGTAGCCTATAAATCACTCTCATACCGATATTGTCTTAACTTGATCATAAAAAACCTCGGTATAATTGGGTATGATCCACTCAATTATAAGTTATATTTTATTTGTCACTTTTCTGATGTGGGATCTCTCATCTCCAATATATAAGTGAAGACCATCGATATTCATTCTTACATTTAGTTGTCATGGGTTGTTTTGCACTAATATTTATGTTTTGTGTTTGATGCCATTGTTCCAACTAACGTTAGAGAGACATTCATGGTAGAACATTCATTTTAATCTTGATCTAAGTCAAAAAAAACATGTACACTAGTAAATACGATCGTAGTAAGATATATATGCCCCTTACCATGAATAATATTGCAAATTGATTGTTTTTTGTATTATGATTCGTAATGTCAAACGTAGTCTACACTTGTGAGGGTCTTTTTTGAATTAGATTGCGACTAGGCCAAAATCAACCCAATAATCTGATTATTGTGAAGACTTTGTATGTGATTCAGATCAAGTAGAAATCAAAAGGAGCTTGACAGCTTGAAACATGGTGTGGGAGCTAGAAACGCACTACGGTGAGAGAATTTGGGGGGTTTTCTGGGAAAAGTAGAGATCGAGGGTGGCTGTTTGGAATGGTGATTAAGGATTGGATTTGGTGCTTGGAGGTTTGGAGGCTTGAAGGCTTGAGGGTATGGAAGTTGTTTCTGGGTTTTTGCTTGATAATGCTTGCCCTCTATTCTGGTCCTAAACTCCTCGTTTTATAGGATTAGCTTTGAGGTGTTGGGGGTGATTCACAACTTCTAATTATCTGGGTCAAACAATCCATCTTCTAATAATCCATGATTTGTGCCCCAAATCATGGAAAAGAAAGCTTGCTTTGATGTTGTCGTTATGGGAAGTAGAGGATTGCTGCAGTGACAACAACAACAGTAGCACCAAACCCGGAACGATGTGGACAAGAGAGATTATGAAGACTGAGCTTGTGGTTTAGGGGGAAGATGGCACTCCTTGGTTGGTTTCAAGGGTTCTTCTTAGCAAGATAAGGTGATAGCTTTGGGAGATCATGATTTGGACTAGGTATATGGTTGCTGCAGGGAGGGAGAAATCTGGGTAATTAGTTGCTATGGGGAAAAAGAAGTCAAGAGACTTGGGAAACGGGAATTGACTTTGGTTTAAGCATAGTTGGGCCTTAGGTTTAAAGGAAAGAAGGACTAACCCAATATTCTCATGCGTGCTCACCATTTCATTTGTCCTCTAAGTCGTTGGGCATGGATTTCGGGCCCAAGACCGAAATCACCAATGACGTTAAATCGACAAATGAGTATTTTGCATTTCCGTAACCTTCCACACCATACCCATCTCTGCAAGCTCCAAGATTGCGTGGATGTGGCTGGGGCCCACGTCTTAGGTATGCTTGCTTGGCACGTTAAAGCCGAAAGATGGGCATGAAACTCTATAAAACTATATAATTTTATAGTAATTGCTTGTTTTTGCTAGTAATTGTTGTAATTACATAATTATGATTATGAATCGCGTGATTTTTCGGGTATTAACAACACTTAAGAATTAAAGTTCTTAAATAAATCTTCAATTTTATTTTTATTTTTCTAAAATAAAATAACTCAATCTTATCTAGCTCAAATCATACCTAAACTTATTCCAACATGTCTATTAAACCCTCCCCAAGTCGATAGTAAAGTTAAATACAAGTCTCTTCATGCTTCATGCTTGAATGATCATACTTAAAACACTTGATTTCGGCTTGGCATAGCATTCTTAATTACATTGAGTTTGCAAGTCAAAAAGCAAAAGGAAAGGATTTTGTGGAAAACACTCGGTGGCGGCCGCACCAAAATAGGCAAGAGTTGAAGGCGCGCGGTGGAGCCCCAAATGCACCACCCCTCTTTAGTTAAAACTCAAAATCCATGTAAAATGGGAAACAAAAGTTGCTAGTCATACTCCGTACAGAACCCCCACGTTGGTCCGTTTAAACGGGATCTGTCGGGTGGGTGCGGGTCACCGGTTCGGACTCTTGGCCCGCTGAAGAGGCCCAAGTGAAGCACCACTTAAATCTTCTTCACATTCCGTTAATACCCTTTTGATTATTTTATCTAATCGGGATTAGTTTAGTGGGTGAAGTAATGATTAGTGAACACTAAGATAAATGGAAATCCCCTTTGCCCCAAAAATCATCGAGTTTCCATCTCGTTCCCCCTCACATGGGACCCGCAAATCCCGGGTCCCGCTTCCCGATCAGCATCTACAACTTTGTTTAGTTTAAAACCCAGTTTTTCTAGGGTTTCTGTTCACTGCGAAACAAGAAGTCCATGCACAGTGCATTTCCAAAAAAAAAAAGACGAAGTCCATGCACAGTGGATTTTGGTGCTCTCAAAGATGATTTTATTTGTAGTATATACCAGCATTGGCTTCCAGCTTAGTTTCATTCAAGAGACAAAGGTTTATGAGTTGTTGAAGATGAAACGTTAGCTAGTTTTTGAGATTTGAGTTTAATTCATTGATTAATGAAGTATTTATTTTTTTCTAAAAAAAGGCTAGCTAGCTCCATCAATCATGTCCTTAACACTCCAATGGTTATTGCTATTACAATTAGGGTTTGCCGTAATGTGATAGGTCGATTATGAACCAGTTTAAGATAATCGATATGTCGTAAACATGTTGATTTGGTCTCCTACTTAGAATTGATCAGCAGACTAACAAACCGGGATACATTGAAGCATTTTTGTAATTTGATTAGTCGAATAGAGAACATGGACCGGATTACTATCAATTCGAACTACTTACTATTCCTAGTACTCCTTACCCTAGCTAGCAATTGATCCATGTAGTGTTCAAATTGACCTAGAATTATGTATTAGTATAATGACGAGTCGTTTATCTACATATTATTCAAGTGTTTTCATTTGCCTTTTCATCTAATTACTTATCCTAACCCATATCGTTTGGAATTTTAAAGACTTGGAAGTCAATTTCGCACACTTGCAGTGCCACGAGTTGCACACTCGATTTAGTAATGATACGATTATCACTGGTACTTGTAGCTTTCCGTATTTCTTCTCATAGTTCTTTTTTTCTGTAGAGCCCGTTTCATATTGTTACAGCTCATACTTTCATTCGAATTAACAATGTAATTTCCTTTCTTATGGCGTTAAGCGAGTTGATAATGCAATGATCAAACTAGCTAGTGGAGCTAGCTTTGGACTAGTAATGCTTAATTTGTATGAGAATGCCTTTTTCTTTCAAATGGAATCTTGAAAACATTAGGAAAAGTAGAGGGATTTAGGGTATACTTGGTGGGGGTCAAAACAATTAGCCGAAGATGGAAAATATGCTTTTAGCTAGGTTGGTCGATTAAAGAGGCACTCAATGCCTCCACTTGTCTTTTTGCCCTTAATCTTTTTTGGAAGGTCATGTAGGAATCCCCCTCTGCCCCTTCACCCCAAAGCTTAATTCAAGTGCACCTAAAAGTAGTGTAGTCTATTTAAGAAATGAAATAATTATAAATCCAAAATTAGAATGTAATTTCATTTTCTAAATTAACATCTCCAATCCTCTAAATCGATATTGTACGTATAACATTGTATAATCATAAAACTATCATATCAATACAATAACTATTTATAGTAATTTTGATATAATTAATTAATCGGATAAGATATTCCTATGGCTAATTGCCCGAGAGCTTGTACCTATTAACAATAATTTTGGGATCGTGAAGTATACCAAACTTTATATCGATCATAAGAATAAACACATTTTGTACTTTTCGGGTTAGAACGATCAAAGTTCTAATTGATCCAGCCGTATACAAACACTTCATATATATGTCATATAAATTTGAGATTCGCAAATCCCTAATAAACTCGCTCCTGTTTATAGTTTAAACCATTATTTGATCTATCATTATGTAAAAGGCGAAAAATTTTCTATGCACCAAAGTGCAAATAAACCAAGAAACTAATATTCAGTATTTTGATCCGATCATCTACGTCGCACTACATGTATATATACTAATACCGTTTACAAAATTGAAACCCAAAAGAAATAGTCTAAAGTGTTTCCAACTAAGAAGGTGAGAACACTAGATTGAAGAATATGTACTCTTATTATGGGTGTTAATTTG
Source organism: Fragaria vesca subsp. vesca (assembly GCF_000184155.1). Taxonomy (NCBI): domain Eukaryota; kingdom Viridiplantae; phylum Streptophyta; class Magnoliopsida; order Rosales; family Rosaceae; genus Fragaria; species Fragaria vesca. The sequence continues at coordinate 7,817,425 of NC_020496.1, forward strand.
ATCAAATCAAAAATGAAATTAAAAAGAAGGAATTTATGGTCTCTAGTCTTCATTCGATCTTCCCATACGACGATTTAAACACTTACACATCAATGGTCATTAATGATGCAAGTGCACCGTGGTGAGTATAATTCGCTCCGATGTAAAAAGCTTAAAACTAACCAATTAACATGTTAATGTATCGAAGACTTTATCGGAGATATCGTCACTTATTAGTCTTTTCAAATGTAGAACTCCTCCACATTTCATTAATTAGGCAAAGTGGTTGAATTAAATAGGTTTAAGAAGTAGCTCGCCAATGTGGTTTAGGATCCAAAGTTTTAAGAAGAATAATATGTCGCTTTAATAATTGATGATAAATGACCACACAGATAAAGCGAATTCGGATAAGAGTGGAAAATATATGCTCTAATGTTACATGGCTATGGAGTATTCATGGACCCCTCTAAAGAAACAGACTCCTCATAAGGATTGAGGTCACAATACATTATTTCGTACCAAACTGTCACGTCTTTTGGTCGTTCCTCACATCACATAATCACATTATACATATTTAGTCCTAATCTCATACCAATACCCATCCACCCCATAAATGGCTACCTACCCAAATTTCACAAAGTAATCCAGGGATCACCACCCCTTTCCCACCCTTAAATAATCTCAGGGATCTTAATCTAGGTTATATATCTTTTGAAGCTTATATTCCAATGTGCATCATTTGAACTAGGTGTATGATATATCTGGTCAATTAATGGCGCATAGCATATATGGTCTAGGCCAAGAATATGGGAGATATGTTAGCTTGAATATATTTGGTCCGGCATAGGCTAGGTTTAGAAACAAATGATTCTTACGAGTCATATGTCTTGGCTGTTATGAAATTTTCTTAAACATGTGAAATGAAACAATGATTGAGAGAACAATGTAAAAAGAAAAGCTTGATACTCCTTCCATGTGAAATGGACTCATTTTCTTTTATAATTAAAGGGAAAGGAATCTTCTTGACCATGTTATTCGATCGGCATTACCTGCTGAAACACTATTAATAAAATTCTAACTATAAGTTTTAGGAATGTACAGTATTATGACAATTTATTACGTATAAGTCTTTTTCTTTTTTATAACGAAGGACTTGAAGAATTTTTTGGTTAATCCTTGCGTGCTAATGTAATCGAATCATGCAAGATGATCTAAGAGAACCCTAAGAGCATCTTTAATAATGTTAGCTATTTTTAAGTTAAATTTTAATCAAATTAGCTAAACTATCATTTTGGTTAGTTATTTTAGAAATGTGGTTGCATCAATACTCTCTATTTTAGCTAGTATTACATTAATATTATTCTTCAAATAGAAATTAAATAATTTAAATATATTTATATATCACATAAAATATTTTACAAGGAATGTATTAAATTATAGCTAGCCTCATCTGAGTCATCTCGCGATAGCTAAAAGTCATAATAGCTAAAGTTTGGTTAGTTTGCTGAAGCTCCTAAAACATCTAAAAAAATTAAACACGCTCTCTAAAATAGCTAAAAACTAAAATAAAAAGTATGTTAAAGTTACTCTAATTAACTACAAACACAAATAATCGAATTATCCAGCCGAGCAGACACAACCTCGTCTTCGGTTCATACAAAAAGCAGCTAGAAACATCGTGGAAAAAATTAACCACAGAATTTACATAATCCTATGTACTTCTCGAAGGTGAGTGCTCCATCAAGAAGGAAATAGTTCGTTGAAACAAGATCCGCTGCTGCACATCGTGAAACAACCAAATCCTCTGAACAACCTCCTTCCTTTGCAAAGCCAGAGTCCCAAATTCTATTGTTAACCGAACGACAACAATAATAATAATAATAACAACTACTAATTAATATTAATTATTATTATAATTATTTTTCAGTTGGCTTAATTAGTTAATGTCAACCATCCCCAAAATTCCCATCGGGCGACTTCAATCTATTTCTATCCGATTGCCATGGGGTCCCAAATTCTCATTGCAAGCATGTAATATGCCTGCCACTAAAGCAATCCTCATCAAAATTCTCCACACAAAAAAAAACACTCTTTTGCTTGTCGATCGATCGTAGGCTCATGCATATATCAGCATGACGATTTGGGCATGCATGCAATTATAATCACTTTGTTTTCATGCTATTAATGAAACTATCTACAAGAACAAGCTCTGGGGATCATGATGATATATATGAACAAATTATGAACACAGAAACAAAGAAGAGATTGATTAGAGAGCGCACACTCAACATAGTGCCTTGGGGCTAAGTGGAATGAAAAAGGTGAAGCTTGTGGGTTTCCATATATCCAAAAAGGTATTACTGGGGTTTTATTAGAACAATTCGTCTCGGAGTCTCGTTTTAGGGTGAGTATAGAAAATATATAAAAAGCAAAATATTAAAAATGGTAGACGGGGCTTCATCTATCTTCTTTATAAAGCTTTTGCCTTCTCTTTTCTTCCAAACGGTCTTTTTAGAATCTTTTTTCTTTGGTTAATGGTGGGGGTAGGAAGAACCCTAGCACATGATTTATCTCCTAATGCCTCTGCTGCCGCGAAAAGACTATCTTGAAGCGAGAAACTGATATTTTTTTTCTTCTAATAATGACATATGTTCTTCATTGTTCATGAGTCAAACAGGGAGCATATAACGGGACAAGTGGAATTATTTGATCTGTTGAGAGCTTCTTTAGGAGGGACTGCGTGATCCTTATAAATCATAGCAAATGTTCATGTTCTGACAAACAAATACTACAAATTCATCATCATGGAAAACAAAATGTATATTTAGGAATTATTTATGAATCTCTTCTTGTAACATAATAATGTAGAGATTGACACATTTTGTTAGATCAGTTTTGACAAGAGATTCATATACGTTACATGTATATAAATTTATAAAACACGTACTAATAAGCGTCTCAACCTGTTTAAGGTGTTTAACTGACAGCTTTGAGGTCATGGGTTCAAATCTTACTGACATATGTAGGAGGTGTGAGTTATTAATATATATATATATATATATATATATTAATTTTTTAAAACTACCTACTACTACTACTTAGGTACGTCTTCTATAGTACGCACCAACTACAAAACACTCAAGACGACTAAGAGGACATCTCCCGCAGGNTGCTTATACAAAAGAAATTTAAAATTTGTCAACTTTTAGGATGAATAGGAATTCTAGTAGAATGCCTAAAAATTGCTAAATGTTCTAGGATATTCTCTATGTGTGCCTTGGCCTTATGCCAATAGGATATGTAGTTAGACTAGATCTATGTATTCATATCCTTACCATATTGGTATTGTGTAATTCCCTATATAAAGGGCTCCTATCAATGAATAAGATGATGACTCTCTTGCTACCTCTTTGTCTCTACACTTTATCCTTTATCACGTTATCATGCACTTTGTTCTAACCCTAGAGCCAATAGCCCACCATTTGTTTTCCAAACCCTTAAATCGGGCAGCCTTGTTTTTCCCGATTTCCGACCAAAATTCCGACTGCCCTCCGCCGGAATTTTATATCCCCAGAAAGCTCTCTCCGCCCCGGATCCAACGCCGCCGGTCTCACCCTGAGAACCGGCGGGAAAGTCTCCGAACCGGCCGCCGGAAGATTCCAGACCGCCGCCGCTACCGACCACCGGTTCACCACCTTCCCTTGCTCCGATCAACCTGAAATTTTGATAGCAGCTTCCCCATCCAGAGCTGCTCCTCCTATCAAATTTTCAGCCCCAAATTCGAAGCATAAGTAGGCGAAACGTTATTTCTCCTCTCGGCAGCCTCTAGAAAGGTATGTTTTTTGAAACCTTAAACTTTTCCAAGTTCAATAAGTCGGGGAGGATAAAATCCTTTCCTCCCTTCTCCATCTCCATTCTATGCTTGGGATTTTGTGTGTGCAGGTACCAAAAATCCCGGAATTTTATTCGCGGGTCAAGAGTGTGTTGGATCACTCTTGTTTCCTTGTCCGGGTTGTGTTTGATCAACCCCGACCTTTCACCGGATTGTGTTTGATCAATCCGAGGCATTTTTCCGAATTGTGTTTGATCAATTCGCGGCTTTTCTGGATTATGTATGATCAATTCGAAGGACAAACCATTAAAAGCATCGTTTGTGACCTCTATCGAGTCTTATAACAGCTTGGTTTTGTATGCAAGAGCAATGTAACATTCTGCTCCTTTGACTTTTGACGTACTAGATGCCTAAGGCGGATCTTTGCTTGGTATCTGTGGAACCTTTCATTGGAAAGGATTAAACCACATGTTTTGACCCCAGGCTAACAAGCCTAGATGCCGAGATTCAAACCTAGATGCCGAGATTTCACATCTCATGCGCTCAAAGTCTTTGACGCGCTACATCGACAAAAGCCTTCAATGGCAATCTGTGCAAAAAGTAATGACCACAAAGTACTGTGGAATGCACTCATGGAGCGTTTCTCGAAACATTCATATAACTCTACTTGTTGAGTTATTAGTCAAGTGGATTGCTTACTACCTTAATTTACTACATATTGTCGATGATCTTTTGTGGCATCATGATCCATAATCTTTAGCGGATTCGATCATCATCAAGTTCTCTAAGTCCTCCAAGTTGGTGTGGAATTACCAACGAGACTTGATTTTGATCATACAAACATGAATTGTATATAGGCTAATGTGATAAACTTATTTGAGATTATCCCCTAATGTGGGGACAACAATATGGGTCATGACAACGGCAGAAAACGTCGTGCCGATGTCTAGAAAAGAGGGGGAGGTGTTGCCGGTTCTAATAGCGACACTCCCGGTCTAGACACCATTTTGTCAAAACTACTCACGTCAGCTCATGACATTAATGCAACCGTTGTGGATCTTCGGATCACTGGTTCAAGATTGTCAAGCTCCTTTAAATTGTGAATGCATACAAAAAGGTATGGAAAATCAATATGAGGACAAGAACGTCATCCTCATGATCACGAATTTCAAAGATTCGGATCCTGCTCTAGCTACCCATGACTTTGATGTCATCGGCTAGACATTGATTTTCGTTCCAAGTTATATGTACTAAGGCGTTGTATCGACGTCCTTTGTCTATTTGAGACCTCGATGTACTCACATTAGCAATAATGAATGTCTTGAGAATTTTTCGAAGTGAAACTATTCTCTTCTTTTGGTTCATAATGATTTACAATCAAGATGTACACTTACATCGTCCTTAGAAACATGGCATATTGTGCCGATTTTGGTCCCTTCCTTTGAAGGTGACTCATGGCACTGCATCCTCAAGGAGGATCGCCCACGTGTTTCCGGTTAAGTCTTCTACCCTATAGCGGATTTTTCATCATCAATTGTTCAACTAGGCTCATCCAAGCTCAGTGTGATGTCTTAGAATTGTCCGAAATTAAGAAGATAGTGGTTTTAAGTGTGCCTCGCACTACCGACCCTCCACGGACATGCCTGGTCATACTGACTTGGAGTTACCAAAAGCTTTGGATTTTGGATCCCCCTACGCTATTAAACCAATTGCCGTCTTGCAAAAGACGTTGAAGACTTATCAAAGCTGGAAAATTATCATCATAATCAGATCATCTAGGTCCTCTGAGTTAGTTTATGTTCATGTCAGGGAGCTTTTGCTAACTAGTCATGGAGTTTACGACCTTAGAACGATTGAAAGGACTTGGTTTTGATCATACACACGTCGCTTTTGGCTAAGGCAAAAGCCTACACGCCACCTGGAAGCTTCACAGCTTCGCACATGCCAAATCTGCGAAAAACAGCAATCTGTCCCTTCTGGACAGTCAACTTCGTTTGAGCTTTGTGAACAGCTCCGGACGAACCAGACAGTGAGCTTTATATCATTGGAAAGCTCTATGAGTCTAGTTTTCAGAACTTTTCACGGTTCGTCCATATCTATTTTAACGAAGAAGTTATGGCTGTTTTAGTGCGCAAATGTCATTCTGCGCGGAAATTTTTATGCACTCTCGGGATTGCAGCTTTTCGTAGCTTCTTTCAATCCTTCTAAATGGTTCAAGTAGAACTATTTACTCGCCTATCTACTCCTTATAGTTATGTCTCATAGAGACATTGAGTGCTTCGCAGATAATGGAACTATCCACAACATTCTAAGGAACCATGTTGAGCTTTAAAGACATTCATGCTAATGGTTTTCATTTGAAAACACATTGTGAGAATGAACAAGAATTCTTTTGTGTATACCTCCTCATGAATGCGAACTGAAGCGCATCTTGGAGAAATTCATGAGTCAATCTAGTGAACTGTATGTCACTACGATTAGAATATCGAATCCCATGTTGTCGCCAAACATGATATTTGGGACACCGACTCATATAGGCTTTGGTTTGACCAAATTGGTCAACCTGGAAGAGATATAATGGTCCAAATTTTGAGAAATTCTCATGGACATCCATTCTTCCGCTCAAGACGAAGACATTCGAGATCTAGCATCACCATGAAGCATGGTGGTGACCCGGGGGACATTGACGTCACCCGAACACGACTCCAACTTCCTGGAGGTCGTCCGGTCAATTCCTCAAGCAATTGAGGTGCACCGGCCTTTCCTCGATGTCGCATTGGCCCCCTGCAATGCTCATTGCTCGTTTTGAAAGCCTATTCTTTAGATAAATAAGGAGTGAGACCCTCCTACGCTAAATAACACAAAAGTGAACATTATATTCTTACATCAAACTATGTAGATAGATACAACCAACTTGCGGACACCTTTTTATGCTTTATGGTGTTGGTTGACGTGTTAACACACTGGTCACGTGTTACACTATTATCTACTGCTTATACTTCTACGGGCTCACTACCCATTCTTTAAAGAAGTTCAATGTAAGTTGAAGTGTCCTGTACCCCATGTTCACACGCAATACGGTCTCACCGAGGCTACGACCAAGCAACTTTAGCTTGTCGCTCGAACATTATTGATGCGCACCACTCTTTCTATTGCGTCTTGGGGCTATGCAATATTTGCATGCAGCTTTACTATTCATCTACGACCCACCATCATTGAATTTTGTTGTACTACAGCTCGTGACTGTGTACCAGGATTGACACAAAATTGCAATCCTTGAGCTCGGCAGGATTGAAACGGATCTCCAATCCTTGAGCTCGGCTAGATGTTATTTCTAGGTGTCAAATCGCATTGCCACTGCGTACACTGATGGGTCATTTGAGATGAATAAGTTTAGGTTGGATATGAACCTCCACCTATAATCCGCATATGTAGGAACCTTGTCAGGCGATCTCATTCACCGCTAAATTGCGGATTGTCACTTTG
>NC_020496.1:7826414-7827343 GCF_000184155.1 Fragaria vesca subsp. vesca
CTTTGCTCTAAAGAGAGATCTAGTTGTTTTGTCTAAAACAAGATGACAAATATGTGTTAAGAGATGGAGTTCCCATCTAAGTACAATTAGACGCATCAATGTATTCAACACAATACGAAAGACTTGACATCTCATTCGCTATGAAAAGTTGTAAAGCTAAGTGTAGCTATGCGCCCACGCAACGCCAATGTAATGGCAGTAACTCCTTTTTCAATACTTAATGGTATGAAAGGTTGAGGCTTATTCTATCCCTACATAAGAAAGACACATCAAAAGCGAAATCAGAATCTGTCAAGTTTTGTAGGTCAACTTCCACGGGACCTATTGGAAATCTCACTCACTGGAAAATAGTGAAATTGGTACCATTGGAAAGGTCTATGTGTCTACTTTCCAGAGACACCAACCATTTGATCATACCTATCATATTAAGTGAGTTATGGCCGTTTTCGTAAAGTATGACGAATCTGTCCGAGAATCTGATTTTGGCAAAACAGTCAACTTCGACGGGATTTTGTGAACAGCTCCTGATGAACCAGAATGTGTGTAATATACGGTTGGAAAGCTAAATGAGTCTAGTTTCCAAAAACTGTTTACGGTTCGTTCATATGTATTTCCTAGAGAAAGTTACGACTGTTCTAGTAATTGAAGGTCATGCTGCGCGGAAACCTGATTTCCTGCACGAACTTATGTTTTGAGTTCACAAGCGACCTTCTCCTCAAGATCTAAGTGTAAAAGATCATTTGAGGACAATACGACATGATTTAGTTAATCATTGCCCAATGCCACATTTGAAGACATGTTAAAAAGCATTGACATGCTAAGTTGTTGAAACTTCCGTGATTAGTAAGAATCAGGAAGAGCCCTATGATTGATGTAAAGATCAGGGGGGATGCGAACTTCAGGGGGAGTCTAGCACATACATACATGTC
>NC_020496.1:7827363-7839043 GCF_000184155.1 Fragaria vesca subsp. vesca
CAAGGTTCAGTTTTTCTCCCACAAGGTTTTTGTGACTTGACGAGGTTTTTGACGAGGCAACAGATCATCACCATCGGCATATCAGTGCGCGGCACAAGGGGAGTGTCTAGATATCCTACTACCTGTGTGCCTTGGCCTTATGCCAATAGGATATGTAGTTAGACTAGATCTATGTATTCATATCCTTACCATATTGATATTGTGTAATTCCCTATATAAATGGCTCCTATCAATGAATAAGATGATGACTCTCTTGCTATCTCTTTGTCTCTACACTTTATACTTTATCACTAAATTCTAAAATTGCTAAACAGAATTGATAAATTATCAACCTAGACAAGAATTTCTAAAGAAAAACCTATTTTGTCCCTTCTTTTTTTATCCACGTGTCAGTTTATGATTCGTTAAAAATATTACTTAACTTATACTTAACAATTATTGTTAGAGCATAATTGTTATTTCGATTGTTAAATATCCTAACTATCGTTAAATTTAACAACAAACTAACCTAAACTACATGAGATGCTCTAAGAGCCCTCCGACCCAAAAAGCTTTGGAGCCACCTCTACCCAAAGCTCTAGCTCACCGGCTATCCTCCAAACCATCGGGGGCAACCCAATACCATCTAGCATTGCTACACTCAACATCACAACCTGCGGTTTCGCCACAGCCTTAAACACCGCCATAATCGCCACCAAGGCTCCATCACTTACTTAGTTGCATTACCAAATGATCTCTACCTATGAAGAAATTAAAAATAAAAATCACGTTTTTTGTCTGCAAAAGAGAGTTTTACTATGAAAATTATGGTGGTAAAATAGAACACTGCTTAGCAAATTAGCATTGCTCGAGATGATCCCACGTACGGTGGTCAATTGTGTCACCATTGTGTTCTTTTATGCCAAAATTACACCGACAAAGCCTGTTCCGGATTTCACCACTGCGAAGCAACAATGATTAATGAATTTAATTACACAACCTAAAATATAATTTAACAATACCATGTTAGCATTTAGGAGTTCGAGTAGAATCATAATAACATTTGACTCTCCCCTTTATCTCTTGAATTTCGATCTTGTAAGTTCATCACCCTTCTTATGCTTGCGTTCTAAGCTCTTATCTTTATGCATGATCGAAACCAATATGCAATATTATGGGGATTTATTTCGTTTCATTCCTTGCAAATCACGGTCTTCTAAATTATTATTATAAAGGCAACACATGTAGTACTCGTCTATTTAACAAATAACAATGTTGTCAACCTGGGAAGGCATTTGATTATACATTTTCATTTGGTCATTATGGGTTTAGTCACTTTGGTGTAATGTGTACATTACGAAGAAGAGGAAACCTATTTTGCAATTTAGCAGCCGGAATTGTAGAAAACCAAACGTATTCTTTATTGGGGGTGTTGAAAGTACTCAACGACATTACTCTTTCCGGCTTTCCCCATTGTAAGTCTAAGAGTTCCCTCAAGTACTCAATCACGCTAAATCCTTGCTTCTCTTTTCACTTTTGTGTAATACAAAGTGATCAAGAAGTTTATGAGGATACATGGAGCTCGGAGGACTCATCAAAAACTTCGTGTTGTGGCGTTGTTGCTCTCCTAATTTGGTCTTTAATTCGAGTAACATAACTGTGCGGCGCTTCTCAAATCTACTCATTAAATAATACAATACTGTAATTTAAACGATTTAGAGTCTTCACCTTAAGTTTTTTTTACATGCACATTGTTAAAACACAACACAAACTGAAGTTTACTTGACATTTTTTCCATCTGAACCCCATGACCATCTAACAAAAGCAAAAATTGAAATAGAATCGAATCTCGATCAGTTGCTAGTGTTCATTACTTTATTTGTTCATGTGTGAATCTCATACGGTCATATTCCATCTCGCTCACCCTACTAGATTGTCGTCCCACCCCAATTAAAGCTTTCAAAAAACAACCATTGTCTATAGCTAGAAGGCACGGTTAGGCAATCACCCAATTTGGGGTCCATAAGTGTAACCCGAACCAGAGACCATGCCACCAGAAAGCCTACGAGGACCTTGTGGCCAACATATATACGTATATGCATGGTGGTGTTAGCTGGGAGGCATTGAGCCATTCAGATCGAGTCTCGAGTCTTATGATTATACATTGGTGCTGTTATTCAAACCAGGAACCATTGCTTCCACATGATCGATCATATATCTAACTTGATTTGAAGCTCTGAAACCACGGTGCCTGTGTCGGTGGATCACCACCGGTCTTCTTCTAGCTAATTATTGCTAAACGCGGATATGAAGCTGGATTTTGGCATCCTATATACCTGAACCACCAAATTTTACGTAGTACTGAAAACATTGATAGCTAAAGCTAGCAAGGTACGAATTGCGAAAGATCCTCGATTATTTGGGACTTGATATTACATGCAGTTCATGATTATGGTACTCCTGAAATTTTGGTCCCTCCAAAATTCAATGTGGACGTATACGGCTCCTATTAAATGTAGGTATATCGATAGTTGATTACTAGTATTTGGAAGCAAAAAATTGATTATGAGTCGAGTATTATGGCACAAAAATGTATACAAGCAAAATAATGTATGAGAAATGAGGATGTATGTGGTACAACACATGTTTGTTTATCTTTGATTAGGTGACCTTATAATTAAGGTGATCGGTTTGCTATGTGTTTATATAACGAAAGATATAATCACATAGCAAACCGAAAGATTATATAGCTTTGATAACATTGATTAAAGCTTGAGAATGCGGATGCTGCGTTTCACTATTAGGAAAGCGAGGCTAAGCTAATTAAGCCAAGAGAAGTGAACTCTTGCAGACATGAACTGTATCGGTAGGGAGAGGTGATAACAAAGGCGTTGGTATTGTGGATTCTGGAATTGCTGAACTTTATGCGTACAGAGGCATGTGAGTGAAGGTGTCGGAGAGCGTGACATGGTGTATTAGAGCTAAGCGTACATGAATTTTAATTTCTATATTGCATTTCGTGTGTGAGAGAGATAGATCGAGATGAGAGTGAGAGGAGGAGCTTAAGTTGCGTTTGGCCCTCGTTCCACGCCGAAAAAGAGGCTGCCAAAACTGGTTTAGCTTCGAGTGTTTCCTTCTTGTTCTTAATTCATAATTTCATATCATATTAAGTGAGAGAGACTGAGATATTTGGTATGTGGCCAGAGATAGTTTTCCAGAGGGTTCAGTGTTTCTTGTTCTGAGATCATGTGGGACTATAGCTCCACTTGCTTTTCAATTTGATTTTCTCAGCTTAGTTCTTAATCTAAACTCCAAGCTGATAACCCTTTCTCTTTTACAATCTAAGCTCCACATGTTGGTGGTATCTATTCTAATTAAGAACAGATCTGACAGCAAATTAAGACGCAAATTATTCATGATCAAAACCTGCAATGCCAGACTAACAGAAAAACCGTTGCGAGTTTATATAAAATTCACACCATGCCAGGATCATGGGTGTGTTTACAGTCAGATAGTTCTTAATTAATACTAGTTCTCTGATCAAGCTGATCATAATATGATTAACAAATTGATCTTAAACATGATTAGCTAATTAGACGATTTATTAATAAGAAGGCTACGTAGTCCATAAAACCTTAATGATGAAACTAACGTGCATGTACAAGTGCGTGTATTTTATTAAATCCTGTAAATACATCGTGATCTGTAAAAAGAAGCAAGCAGTAAACACTAATGTTTCTTTTTGATAAAAAATGGAATGTCAATCACACATTTATATTTAACGAGCATCAATTACAGCGTTATAAGATAACACATTCATAACGGTTGACACTTATGAGTACTGACAAAATTAATCTAAATTAGACCGAAAAACCAAAATACACCTACATTTACAAGTCGAATAGAAGCACTTTTGTCAAATGGGTTTAAAAGCTTATTTGCCGCTCCACCATAAAATTTCTAGAACCCAACTGGAAAATAACGAGGCAAATGTATTGGAGAACATACCAAACTGTACCAAATTTTTTGGCCTATTTCGGTGCGGTTTTGCTAGTTTTGCTGTTCCAAGTCCAAGGCCTAGTAGATCGAAAACCACTTATAAGTCTATGATCGAACACAATGTTCTTGCAAAATGTTGTAGTACACATGAAGAGCTTCTAATAAGTAGAATCTTACGATTAAAATCAAATAAGAACTTTTAAATGAACATTTAAATGAACAGTTGAATGATATACATATTAGATTTTGAGAATATTAACTACAGTTTGAAATACTTATCTAGCTAATCGTTCATTCACATGTTTTGGCTTGATCATTATAAGGACGTGTTATTAATTGGAAAAGCTCCGCCTACCATATATATGACTAGCTAGTGAGTTTGAGTGTGTGTCCGTTGTCAAGCTGCCCAGTTCTCACTTGTCTAGTGCTTGAAGAAGATAGTTGGCACATGCCGCACATCGTCTCCAATATGAATTAAGGAACAACCGAACAACCACCACCGGTGGTGGTGAGAGGAATCGATCTCTAGCTCCTATGAGCTCAATTGCTATTTGATATGGGATCTCACCAAGCACCAGTTGTAACTTCCCATCAATCTTTTCAGCGTCCCTGTATCTCATCTCATCTCCTGCACAATGACAACTTGCATGTCCGGTCATGGGTGGAGCATGACCAAGCCTAGCTACAGCTACAGATATGCACTATTTTCACTTTGAATATTTATGTGGCTCTGAGAATCTAGCTCATTAAGCAGTACCCTCAGTTTTGTGTCTCCCTCTCATTATCTTCCCAGAGAAAAAACACGATCTGGATTCTGAGCAGGAACTTACATAATTGTCAATATTATTGTCAATATTATGCACGGGCTCTGATGGATATATGGAAGCTAGGGCAAGATCGGGTGTTTCCATGGGACCTGTAATCTTAAGTATATATAGGCATTGGGGTCCTCTAGGATTTCCAAAATTGTGAATATTTGTGAAGTTAATGCTTGCATACCACCCTCTCCAGACTCCAACTTGATTGAGACCTTCACGCACCCTAGCTAATGGCTCTGGCCCTGTGCTTAGCTGTGAAGGGATAATGATCCAGGATAGCAACCCGGCCTCACCCTATCCTTGTTACTGGATCTGGAGGAAGAGAGATGAGCTTACTCTTTCACCCCTGACTGGTGCGAGAGAGCTCCGATGTCTGTAAGGGAAGCAGAGGGGGCAGTTCTGGGACTGTAATATATATTACAGTGCGAGGAAGCTAGGGTTGAATTCGATCCGTTTACTAGTTTGGACGGGGGAAGAAGACAGACATTCGGAGGGGACCCTCGTGCAGCTCACGTGCTCCTTCCCTACTAAGACAACAGAGTGAGCAGACAGCTGCCAAACAAACCAATCGTCTTCTTGCACACCCTCCTCCACCTCACCTCCTTACACATATGCTCCTATCATGTGCTGCCACTTCAACCCAGTCCGATGAACCCCACGTGACCTTGTATTTAGGGTTTTCAGAGTATGAGACTATGAGTGGGGAAGGAATATGAGACCACGAGAGCAACGGGATCATGATTTTTCTGCTATCCAGATATCAATTCCAGAAATGAAAGCATACTTGCAATGTCAATAATTAGCTACTGACTTAATGATTCTTGTCCACGGTATTGAATGGAATTTGATTGTTCAACCTAGTAATGATTCGGTATCTTTCGATCTTATTGTCGATTACTAAAAACATAACTTCTTTAAAGTTATTGTAAATATTTATAAGATATTCGTAATTCGTTACAATCAAGTTATAAAACTCACGTTAATTTTCTCTACAAACGTAAATCTCTTAGTCAGTCAGTGACATTTAGACAATTTTGCTAATTTGATTATCTGATTTTTTAAATATTTTTTTATAGTTTAATAGGAGTTAGGTAGAGCAGAATACTCTCCCACCTCAAATTTATTAATAAAAAAGAAATAATACAATTAAGTTTGATGACATTAAAGCTAGTATCCGAAAACATCAACAAGAAACATCAAACTACACTATAAAGCAAATTAATGAAAACGAAATTTTGGGAGACCGAACTTATCTCATTGGTCATGCCCAGAATGAAATGGGGAGGTTTATCCCACGAAGATATTATAGACATCGATAAACTCATATTGGTAAGAGCATCTACCACTTGATTACCTTCCCTAAAGATATAAGAAAATCGAAAATTCATCGAGAAATTCTTCTAATTTGATTATTTGATAATCTAATATCACGTTTACTTGATTAAAATAAATAAACATCAAAACTTCATATTCCCTAATACTTGATATAAGTTGTAATCGAAAATGACCAACGAAGTGTAACCTTGGCTAATGAAAATAACCTTGAATATGCAGCAGCCACCTAGGTAAATATTAGTCAGAAGGGAACCCTAATCAAAACCACGTACGCCGAACCAAAACAAAACGACTTGTCAGTTCTAGTGATAAGAACCGTCCAATTTGTAATCATCTTTTTTGACTCGAAGATACCGTGAAAACATGAGTGGATCTTTCACTGAGGGAGTTGCTGCAGAGATTAGGCACTCGAACATCAGAATGTCTCCACACGTGCAATACATTTCGAGGGAAAAAAGTTGTAGATGAACCACATACGAAAGCTTGAGGACGACTTCTTTAATTTCCACCATGCTAAATCTTTTCTTAATCTCCTCTACTGTTTACAGGTTTGGTATATGGAACTTTGATGTGGCCAGCCTAAGTTTGAAAGTCTTATGACTTATGCATTAGGTTACAAAAGCAGAACGGAAAGGAAATTTTGAACACTTTTTTCTTCTTTCTGTAACCTCTTTACACGCCAGAAACTTTTTCCCTCTCAACTTTCTTCACTTTCACTTTGCTTTCAGCTCAGTCGTGCAAGAATTCTTTCACTTCTTTAAGGTTTTTACAGATCCTATAAATATACAAGGTTAGTATTACTGTTTTGTATATTGATCAAGACTTCAAGAGTAGTATTTTGACCATAATGAATCTTCTAAGTTAGAGTTTGCATTGGCGAGCAACATGGCCGATTTTGCATTTTAGAGAAAATGAAATGAAGATTTAAACTTTTCAAGTGTTGGCTGCCTCCAACCCAAGTTGTTTTTCTTTGTCTTCCCACTATGATTTGCCTCCTTTCAATTTCTAATGCAGTCTAGATTGTGGCAGACATCAAGAAACCCATAGGGGAGTCACGTACCTTAGAATTTGGGAACACAAAAAAGGTTCCAAGCAGAGGGGTCAACAAGAAAACTGCATAGTGGAGAATCCAAGCACATTACAACATCTTTTGCGTAACTGGGTCACTCATCCTTTGTTTGTAGTGAATCACTAACTAATAATACATTGAAGAAATGGTGGAAGACGTTTCCCCTCTATTTGACAAAATCTTGTTAAAAGTTCGATTTTGGGCTCCTTTGAAATAGTTTCGATTCTCATTTTGGGCTCATTGTATGGGCTGAGCTTTATCATTTTGGTCTGACAAACGTAGAAACAAGCATTTCTTCATCTAGGTGTTCCTGAGGTCCACTTGCTATGTATAATGTAGTTGCAATCTCAGTTTGTTTAGATGGTTGAAATTTTGGGGCTGCAAACTTTTTAATTTTTTTTTTTTTTTTGGGTAAATCGAACACCAATTCTAAGATGACTAGAATTATGACCCGCGCTTTGCCGTGGGATTTGTGAGATTTGTGTTCATAATTTTTCTTATTTTCTTTTCATTTTTAATGTATCAAAGTGCAAGATCTATATAGATTCAATTTGAAATACTTAACAACAAAGCACTTATCATAGTAGTAAGAGTATATCTCTTATGTTCTTTCTCCTTGATTCTTTCTTTCACTGTTTTCCCAATCTACTGTTTTCCCAATCTACTCTTTTCATCGGAGACAGAACAGAGCAAATTTCAGAGGGTCATTTCTAGATAGTGTGCGAACTGCGAAGCCCAATCTATTTTTTTTTTAACAAAAAAAAAGAAAAAAAGGCCCGAGCCCAAAACTGTTTTTACTTTAGATGAACAGTAAATCACTGTATATGAACAGTGATCAACAAATAGATATATAGTAAATGAATGGCACTATGGCAGTGTGACTGAAATTGAAGTGTTAATACTTATGCAGGCCTAGCCCACAGGTCAGCAGCATATCAGCCCAAACAGCCCAAATGCATGCAGTTCAAATTCTTCAACCTGAGCAGTGAGCACACAGAAGCTGCAGCTCTAGCTTCATTTGAAGATCAGCTGGAATGCGTGACTGTGCTGAGTGGGGCGTGGTCGCGTTGAACAACCTGGACTTCACTGCGCAGAGATTAGAAAATCACAGACAAAAGAGGCTCAGGAAGTGTGTCCAGTAGTACATCTCTCATGGTGTACAACTCTTTCATTTCTCTTCACCTGGCCTGGGTTTTCCATAATCACATTCTCCAATTATTGTTGCACATTAAGATTAATGATGACTTCATACGGTTAACATGAATACTGAACAGCATCACTGAAGTACTAAAATATAACAGTGTAATCAAACATTTGCAATTTATAACAAAAATTTAGAGAGAAGTAGTATCATTTGCTAAAATTGAAAAACTAGAAAGCTAGAGTAGGTCCTCAAACTCTCAATATCCCAGAAAGATTTAGTAAACCTGTTAACGTCGAAATGTCTAATTCATATGAAATCGGCAATTAAATTGAGCGACTAATTAGGTGAGGCTAGGGGAAGATCATGTGCTCTTACTCTCTTAGTGTCCCTAAAACAATGACATTAAGGTTGAAGCAACATATTGATCCACCAAAATGTCGTGGAGATGTGACCTGCATTTGGAAACCAATCCAATTTTTCATGTCTTTATCCCCCCAGAAAACAAAATGATCGAACTCACTTGCACGGCGCAATACACTACTACTTAAATGAAGTATCGGGGAAAATAATCGACTTGATCTTCATTTTATCATTACAGATCTTGCGATATTTTGATGAATACACCATAATTGATCTTTCAGTAACTTCATGCAAAATTACCGCTAACCTAGAGTACTAATTGTCATATATCTTGAGTGTTTCTGTTAATTGTGTTTGCCTCAAAAATCGTCTCGGTCGAAAAGAGAGGCCGAGGGTCTTGAGAACAATTGTCCTTCTTATTTGCGCAGGCGTGCCAACTCGCGGCCTGTTGGCCAAGCGAGGTTTTGATAAATGTTTTGCGCGTGATCTGACTTCTTTAAGCGATTGTAGGCCGAGGAAAGAACCGTCTCGGCCGTTGGGTTCTCTAGCTAGCCTTTGTTGCGAGGACTTTCGACGTTTTCACCGATGTTGCTCCTCTTTTTTTGTGATTTTTTATATAAGTTTGCGAGAATCAAAGTGAGAAAATTAATAGAACGAAAATCTAATTTGCATGAAATTTAAAGAGAATGAAACGGCTAGAAAGATAAAGTGTAGAAATTAAAGAGCGGAAAATAAATGTGAGGAATTAAATTGCATGAATTTAAAGATGCGGAAGAGAAATTGCATGAAAGTAAAGTGCACAATGTAAAGAAAGTGATAAAGTGCGGAATGTAAAGAAAACAAATAAAAAGAAGAAGAGAACTATGCTAGAACATGAATAAAAAAATTGGTATTGTAGAGAATTCGTAGGGAATTTGATAGAGTTTGTATTGAAGTGTTGTTTGTGTTGGTCGGGGACCTTTTACAATTAGCTATACGCCTCCTATTTATACTATATTACAAACACAAGATTTAGAAAGGAAAGAACCAATTTAATTCAATAAATATTTTGGTCTTAATGACCGAAAGAAATATGTTCCATATTGATTCTCTTTAATCGCACGCTGATTGTTTTCTTCTCCTTAATTGCACGCTGATTATTTTCTTCTTGCGGAACCGTTGTAATCAATTTGCACTTAATTACGCAATATCGTCCTTGATGCCTTCAAACGCGATTTAATTCTCCGTTATTTCCTTCCTCAATTTATATCGGCAATTATGAGAAATCGCCGATATTTCCTTCCTCGATTATATATCGGCAATTATGAGAAATTACTGTTATTTTCTTCATTTTTAATTTCTTCTCTAAAGGATAATATCTAATAGAATTTTATTATGAAATTCTATTGAGATACTGCTAATAAAATACCAAATTTTCCTTATCTATCGGACAAGATTTCAAGGGCCGATTTACCAAAAACAGGTGCAAACAAATTGTCATATTGCTAATGTGATGAAAGAATAGATTGATGACTACACCTACACTAATTGCTACACTAATTGCCCTCTTGTCAAGTAGTGAGAGCTAATTGAGATTTCTTTATATGCAAGCAATCTTTGATTATCCCATTCTCTTGTAATCAGGGCTATCTTGTGATCCAAGATAACCAAAAGCATGACTCATGCTAAAACAACATTTACTTGACTCACAAGGGTTGGAAAAAAAATAAGTTGGGATTCTGTTTCGTGTTGACCAACTACGTCCACAGTTTTAGCTAGCAAAACCAAACTTTGCATAATTCCAAAAATGAAATTGGTGAACAACGCAACTGATTGGTCTCTCCTTAATTATAAGCATTCCCCAGAAAGAAAATTAGGTCCGACAGTGCCTTTGCCTTGTGGATGAATGAAATGAGATATTGAGGAAGCTAGAGTCTTTGCAATTGCATGCTCTTCCATTACGCTTTCCTTTTTTTTTTTTTTTTTTTGAGCATTTTCCAAAACCAAATATTATTGATGAGAACTGGAAGTTATGAGAGCTAGCTACCAGCACAACCACCTTGGTTAGAAACGTGTTCAGGCAACTTATTGGTTATGGTTTTTAGTGAAAGGATTTATTTACTTCTTTTGCTAGCTAGCTAGCTAGGGGAGCAGCTGGCTGAAGACTCAATTGGAAACGTGTTGTGGAGGACCAATTTTTAATGAGGTAAAAGCAAAGGTTTCACATGTTCGAAACTCTGAATCGAGTATTAACCTTGATATATCTATTCGATTTTTTTGTAATTTCATTTGATTGGTCTCAGAACGATATCAAAATCATATGAAAATCAATATTAACGGTATCTTTATTAAGTGCATCCAGGTAGCAGACTTGGATGCATTGATAAATATGTCGAAGTTACCTTCGGTGGTCATGTCCTTGCTAGTCCTAAGAGATGGGTCAATTGCTTGCCTAGCTCTTGTTTTCTTGTTTTTTCATATAGATAATATCAAAACAGATTTTCCTTTCACTCCTAAAAAAAAGATGTTGCTGAAACTGAAAACTGATTCAAATTAAGACAGTCGTTGGCAATATATAGCAGCCCGCAGCATATAATTAATATTGAAGTGTTGAGAGCCAAAGAAGAGGCTTCCTAATCCCAACAGCAAATTCCGCAACTGTTTCTTAAGGAATCAATGTATCAATTATGTGGGTATGATTGCTTTCAAGCTATCTGTTTCTTGAGAGAGGGAGAGAGAGAGTTGGTTAATGCTGGTATCTACCACATGGAAGCTTTTGCAATTGAAGAATTTCAATGTCCATTTTCATACGGTCATTCATCTATAAAATACTAAAATACATTAAATAATAATTTTAGATAACTATTTTGGTCCATAATCTCCATACGGGTATATACATAGTGGCTTCCATGCACCAAGATACATTTGAACCATAACTGTGTAAGTATGCACGTTTCCATGTATGCACTCCTTAGGTACGTAAGAGACAATTCAAAA
>NC_020496.1:7839132-7867572 GCF_000184155.1 Fragaria vesca subsp. vesca
AAAAGGGTCATGTACATATACTTATTACGATTTCTTAAACGGAAAAAATTGTTATCACCTTCTTGAAAAGATTGATGCGTCGGAGTAACATCAAAAGATAAATTTGTACATAACAATGGATAAAATTAAAATACAATCAAATAAGAGAATATAGTATTAGAAAAATTTGCCGACAAAGAATAGAGTACTATCAACAAATTAAAAAGACAACTCTTAGAGCATAAACACGAGGTTCGCTCTATTCCTCTCCTACCAAAAACAACACATAAATAGCCATTTGTCTATGTAAGAGACTCATCTTGTACTAAATTGCAACAGTGCTATACCAATAGAATCACAATAGCAATAGAAACGACATAATATTCGTGAAAATTTGTTATTAACCTTTTTGTTACCATGAATGTTTATCTACAGTCTGCCGCCATAGCTAAATCAATCATCAAAACCGTGTAAAAGCTTGACACGTGACATTAAAGTAGAAATACACTCATACGTGCATGCATTAATAACTAAGTTAAAATTCAGTTTTTTTTATTGAGGGAACAAAAATATAAAAATATAAAAGATAGCTTTAAATATTTCTTCTTTTGGCCAATGCTATAAATTCAATTAAATTTACCAAAACTCAATCATATTCGTGCTTAAATTGGTGGACCATTTAGGGTTAGGGCGCCAGCATATTCACGAGGAGGGGAGTGGAATGTGGCAAAAGTCGAATTATCCTTATGATATAGCTAGCAAATTGCTATATATATATATATATATTTAGGTATTCTTGACAATAATCAACTATCTTCTTTCTCACTCTGGTACCATTGGAAATAAATGATCTTGTTTAATAATTAATAATGAACTTAGTAAGTGTTGCTGTTAAAGTTGGTCAGAATTCGTTTAAAGGCATATGACATATATCTTATACTTGATCAAATACGAAACCCCAACTTATATGTAAACCAAAGCTTTATTAATGAGGGAGGAGGCCGGCGCCTATAAACTAAAAAAGTTGGCTAATTGAATGTTATTGCTGGTGTTGGCATCGACTTCCAACTACTCGCAACAGCTGCCCTTTTGGGTTTTCGCCAAAAAAGTATGTCTCTAGCTCACAATTTATCCCTGTGTAGTCTAAAAATAATGTTACATACATTTGTATATATATTCGTTATCGGTTTTAATCTAAAGAGAATGAAATTCACGATCTAATTTGTAATCCTTATTGCTCATTTCCTTCCGTTGTTTGACAATCTTATCAAAAGACAAAACTTAAGAAAGTTACTAAAGAAAATTTAGGTAACTAAAAAAGGAAATGAATATCAATGACAAACAACCCTCCTCTTGTTCTCATGTTCTCTGGAAGGCTAATTTTGTAGCCAGTACTTTGATATTGCTGGTCATAATATATGCGGTCTCTCAGGTAAAAAAGTTAAAAATGGGAAGTGCGGTTTATAAAATGTGAATGTGAGTCTCACTTCCCTTGATCTAATTTGTTCATGTCAAATTCTCACTTACTTTTGTTTTGAACTAATGTGTGCCAAACAATATGAATAATGAAAGCTGCCGAATCTCTACAAAGTAGCTCAAAAGTGCGTTTATTTAAGAGGTAATTAAACAAAACTAACAAAACAACTAATATATTTCTTTGTTCACTAAATGGCTCAAAACATGGATGATTCATGCTTTTGGGTGTATAGGAGATTTAGTTAGAACATATTATAAATCATATTATATCAAAATTAGGTGAATTAGGATTGCGCCTAGATTAACCATATAAGTCAATATGCTAGTTTTTTTCCCAACCAAACAATAATATTTTAAATGCATTAGAAACTTACAACTAGGAACAACATGCCCATCTTTCCCCCTCCTTTTAAAACCCCCCATCTCCTGCCCTCTTTTCATAACATAAAAGCCTTGCTTACTATCCACAGCTCTCATCCCCACACAAGTTCTGTGACAAAACATTCAACCACACCTATTTATCTCTCTTCTCTCTCTTTCTCTGGTCTCTCCGGTGGCCATGGGGGCGCGGTGTCGTTTCCAGCCAATTTCGAGATGCAGCACCGAGGGACGATCAAACCAGACGGTGGCTGCAGACCTCGACGGCACTCTCCTCGTGTCCCGAAGCGCTTTCCCTTATTTCATGCTCGTTGCTCTTGAAGCCGGTAGTCTTCTGAGGGCACTAGTACTGCTAGTATCCGTACCCTTCGTATATTTCATCTACTTGTTCATATCGGAATCCGTAGCGATCAACACGTTCATCTTCATTTCCTTCGCCGGTCTGAAGCTCAGGGACATTGAGATGGTTGCGAGGTCCGTCTTGCCCAAGTTTTACGCAGAAGACGTTCACCCCCAGACTTGGAAAGTGTTCAACTCGTTCGGCAAGCGCTACATCATCACGGCGAATCCCAGAGTTCTTGTCGAGCCTTTTGTCAAGAACTTTCTTGGTGCTGATAAGGTTCTGGGGACAGAGTTGGAAGTGACCAAGTCCGGTAGGGCCACCGGGTTTGTTCAAAAACCAGGTGTTCTGGTCGGAGAACACAAAAGAGAAGCCATTGTCAGAGAATTTGGCGCTGACTTACCGGATTTGGGTCTCGGAGATAGAGAAACTGACCATGATTTCATGTCCATTTGCAAGGTAAGATGCTAGTTTTCATTCATGATTCCCCCACTGGTAATTCTTACCTGATTTGTTTGTCATAATAATGAGCCGGCATTTGGTAGAAACATATATCCATTTCTGAATTTGGAAAAACAAAAACAAATGAACACCGTCCGAACCTAGTAATAAAATCGGTAAATATATAAAACTTTTATATTTTTATTTTTGATTAGTTCTTTCTTTCTGGATATTAAGCATTCAAGTTCGAACACTGCTAGCTGTTTATGTCCAATTTGAAACAAAAGTAAATGCCATTCGTCTAGGTTTATACGAGTTTGGTGAGCGCCTTAATGCCAACAATATGGTCGGCTATGTTACATGTTATATCTTACCCTCTACTTGATGCATTTTGAAATTTTACAATGCCATTCTACTCAACTTTCTTATATATCACCTCCAAAGATTTTGAGATCTACAAGTTCTTGGTTAGTAGAGTACACAAAGAACATTTATGTCACATTTGTGTGACAACTGGCACCCATACGATCTTCATGTTCAACCCACTCCCTCTACTTAATCAATTTTCTCATATTTTTGTACATTAGGGTAGAAATATCAAATATGAGATAGTAATTTACGCTTGATATACCATTTCCTCATTCACCTTTCAAGCTTGTGACTTGTACAAGCTTACCACAATCTAGATTGTTCTCCTATTATGCATGTCTTCGTGGTCTGGTACATAAGCTACTGATAAGTGGAAAAAAAAAAAAAAAAAAACTACACACTTCTGTGTCAAACAAAATTCTGTTAGGTAGCTTGAGTTTGGGAGCTTCTTTCTTTATCAAAATAGTATTATTAGGTTGAAACACAATTGTGATGCATTTCTATATAAAGCAAGGGTTGATAAGAATAACCAAACGATTGTTACAATATTGTTTCCCTTGTTTAACATAATGTAAGAGGTTTTGTTGGTCAATATATTGTGAGAGTTTATTGACAAAATTCAACTATTTTGACACATTTGATTTGTTTACTTTGCAGGAAGGGTACATGGTTCCAAGGACAAAATGTGAGCCCTTACCAAGAAACAAGCTCTTGAGCCCGGTTATATTTCATGAAGGTCGTTTGGTACAAACACCTACTCCTTTGGTTGTCCTCTTGACCTTTCTATGGATGCCGATAGGTATAATCCTATCCATTTTACGAGTCTACACCAACATTGTATTGCCTGAGAGAATTGCTAGATACAACTATAAGCTTCTGGGGATTAAACTAACCGTTAAGGGCATTCCTCCGCCACCGCCTAAAAAGGGCCACCCTGGAGTTCTATTTATCTGCAACCACCGAACAGTTTTAGACCCTGTTGTCACAGCAGTGGCATTAGGAAGAAAAATTAGTTGTGTGACATACAGCATTAGCAAATTTTCCGAACTGATCTCTCCGATCAAGGCGGTGGCGCTGACGAGGGAACGAGAGAAAGACGCAGCGAACATTAAGGCTTTGCTTGAGGAAGGTGACCTGGTGATTTGCCCAGAAGGGACTACTTGCAGAGAGCCATTTTTGTTGAGGTTCAGTGCACTGTTTGCTGAGCTTACTGATAGGATTGTTCCGATTGCCATTAACACCAAGCAAAGTGTGTATTACGGAACAACGGTTCGCGGACACAAATGGTTGGATCCTTATTTTGTGTTCATGAATCCAATGCCAACTTATGAGATCACGTTTTTGAATCAACTACCGATGGAACTCACTTGCAAAGGTGGGAAATCTCCGTTTGAAGTGGCGAATTACATTCAGAGGGTGTTGGCCGGAACTTTAGGGTTTGAGTGCACAAACTTGACTAGGAAGGATAAGTACTCAGCGATTGCTGGAACAGATGGTAGGGTTACTTCACCAAAGAAGGAAAAGGAACAGGAGAAAGCCTAGCTAGCAAAGGAGAGCTTTGAGTTTTACCCGATGATGATACTGATCATCAAAATTAATCTGTCTATTGTTTTCCAATATCTTCTAAACTTTTCTCATAATAATGAAACTGATCGATTATTACAATTATTATAAAAGAATAGTACTAATGTACATTAGCTTTCATCAGTATTGCCATTTTGTCTGTTGCACCCATCTATTTCGGGCTTGCGGCCGACTTCACTTTCCAATTGTATTCAACATGAATGACAAATAGACGAGACATTTGTATTTGTAAATTACATGATATATACTGTTCAGTCAGTTTCGAACTATATCTCACATTGTTGCCTGAGATCTAGCTATCTATGTTAAAATTCTAGAATTCTAACTGTATAATTGTTTAATATAATGCAGTCATGCACCCTTGTGAAGCGTGATTGTGAGATTCTCCAAATTAATCCCATTGGTTTTCTGTTCTTCTTGTGGTGGGTCGATTGGGTGGCCAAGCCAGTGCCTATGTTGGGTGACTGGTATGAATACGACATTGAAGGGATTAATGTTGTCTCATCAGTTAAGGTCCAAGCTCAAAAGAAAAAGACAAATGATTATAACTACCTACCTAAGATTATTCCTGACATCTTTCGGTAAAGATCGATATCACAAATCACGTACTCCGGCAATATTGTGTACAATAATTTGGGGATTCTCTGTACATGCATACATCTGTAATCTTATATGATTAGATGGGGATTCAGAATTAGGGCTCGGCATAGAGCCCGTTGAAGAAAGAAAAAAAACCGGCAAATCGACCTGTTGAAGAAAGAAAAAAAAAAACCGGCAAATCGACCCGATATGACGGTCAAGTTTTTTTTCGGGCTCGTTATAGGAAAAGTGAAGTTTGGGCCGGTCCTACTACTAGTCGGGCCGAGCTCAGTCTTAATATTATTTGTTTTTTACGGCCTGAAAGCCCGACATATATTTCTTACTTTTCCAAATAACCTCATATCCACTTTTTTTTTTCTTACTGAAGCACTCAGTTAAGTCAATTTCCTTTCTAATTCCCAAAGTTTCAAACCTAAACGCTCAGCCCTTGTCTTTCATCGAAGAAAAAAAAGCACAGCCTCCGTCGTGCCCAAAATCCCAATTCATCTTCATCTTCTTCAATCGCCCCAAACCCTCCGTTATGCTCGAAATCCCAACTCATCTTCATCTTCTTCAATCTGAGAAAAAAACCTAATTCTCAATCCAACCCTAAACCCTCAATCCATGTTGACCCAATTCGCAATCGCCCTTCATAATCCTACCTAGAGTCCCAGAACCACAAAATCCAACCTTTCCATAGGCACAATCAAGGTCCGCATCAACACCAAAACCCTTGCCGCCGCCTACCCTAATGCTAACCACCGTTCGAGACACAGTTTGACGCAATCCCATTGATCAAATCCTAAAATTGGAATTCGTCGACCATTGTCAACCATAATCGATAGGTGAGTCGTCTTCTTCATATCTTATGGTATCTTCTCTCTGAGTTTGAACTTTGAATTGGGCTGAAACTGAAATAGAAGATTGAAAGAGTCGTTTTTGATTGATAGTGTCATAGTGTGAGCTTCAGTTTTCATATCGCATTATGAAGGGCCGAAGGACCGGCCGATTTTTGTTCTGTCTGGGAAATTTTCAAATGGAAGCTCGGCCCGGTTTCTGTACCGTTGGTCCGGTCCCAGTCCTGCCAAATCTGTGGCCGGTCTCGGCCTGCGCCCATCCCTATTTAGAATCAACTAAGCAGAATTTGTAATCTTGTGTATGTATATCTCCTACTGTTTGTTTGGTCGTCCCAAAAATCTCATATATCATTGATTTTGATTTTGGGTTTGTAAAACAATGATAATGAACATAGTCATGAATGACGCATGCAATACACCCCTGACAATCACACACAAGACAATTAGTTCAATCCTAGAATTTAATTGGTTAATCTTGATGAAGATGTCAATATGTCTAGATATATATGACATAATCATCTCTACAAAGTTTCAGCTCATTTGATGATCATTAAAGTGTTGAAACTACAATAAATCAATAAACGACCGAAATATGTCAAACTGAAACCGTTCGTATAAATCACAATTAAGAAAACTCAAACGATCATCAAATTGGATAAAACTTTGTAGAGATGATATTGTCATATATATCTAAATATTGACTGACTTTGATAAAAATGTTAGTGAAAAGCGAGCTACAAAAAAAACCTTCACACTTTTAATTAGTTTCGTTCTGGATAGAAATTGATATAAACCAAAAGACCAAATATATAGATCTATCAACTCAACCAACAGTTAGTTATATTGATGGTACATGAACATGCCCTAAGTCCCCCAACCAAAGTCTATACTGTTTGTTGGAGGGTCACCCAATTAATCTCGTTAGCTAGGCTGTGAAATTATGGGGATTTTGGATGTGGTCCTTGTCATGAGTCATAGCCATAGATGTGACATGACCATCGATCATGTATATAAGCTAGGGACCAATATATAACTATTAGGTTGAAATACTGATGTATGACAGAATGAGCAAAACTCTATATTTAACCAGTTAGATCGATTTTGTCCCTTGAACTTAATTATACGTTTGTATTATCTCTATATGCAAGGCTTCGGTATTGACTGGTTGTATGACAGCACAGCTTCTGTTAACTCCACAATAGGAGTGCATATATGATTTGGTTCTGGACTGTTGCTGGGACCTTTCCACCACATATCACACTGCTAGTCTTAAATTTCACATGCATATACATGTTCAAGGTTAGGCCAGCCTCTCTGTTTGGTCACAGCTTGAACACTCATCGATCTTCCGAATAGATCAGATCGACACTGGGATAGTCGATCATAGACCCGGCTTCCTTAATTAGTTGATCGATCGACTTTGCTACTCCTATTTAATCCCATGCTTTAGTGTCCTTGTGTTCAGTGTGCTGTAATCTCAACTCAAATGAACTGGTCGATCGATCAAGAAGTCTTACCTTTACACCCACACTTAGCCCCATCTGTCTCGAGCTCTTTGAGGTGTTGATGAGAATGTTGAATGAGAACGACTGAGCTCGATCACTTGGCTTGTGAAGAAACATACTAATTAAACAAACATGCAAGGTCGGCTAAGTTAGATGCATTTACATTGTAGGATATATACTACAATAAACAGCTGCCAATGAGGCAGTGACCGATCAAGCTAGCTGCATCGTAGTTTCTGAACTATAACGTACATAATGGACCGAATGGGGACCTCGATCGATCACCAGTCGTATTTAAAGAGAATGTACGTGATAAAATTTATGAGCTAGGGGCCGGCATTGCATTCCAGACTACACAGTGTAGCTCATCATGACGATCCAGGAGGAGCAGCTGCAGCAGATCGAAGAAGATGAACCAGTAGTGGCAGTGCGTGAGTTACGGGTCGATATCGAATTATCGATCATCAGTCGCCGGTAAAGTTTATATGTGCTAAGCAATAAGCATGTGTCGCTACCAGTCCCGACTTTGTTCTGAATGGAACCCTTTATAAATCATAAGCAAATACGTACCGTGTTTGTTAGGGTTTCAGCTGGACGGACTTTTAGGTGGCGACTTATGTTTGTGCATTATTTTTCACGTAACAGTTCTATTGAGATGGTCGATTGATGGCATTCGTCAAAAACCTGCAAAGAAGTAACTATGTAGGTCATGAAGCTTATCAATGCCCAATTAATCTTTGACATCCCGTACGTGTATATATGATGGAGCATTTGAATGGTCTCTCACGTACCTCTTTACAATGCCATAAATAATGGCCCCAAGTAGTCTCAGTTTTCTTAATTGGCTTCTCCCAAAAGGGCAATCGATATATGACAGGAGTAACAAGACAATGGAGGATTGAAGATTTACGGCACTCGTGGAACCAAGAAATTAGAAGAAGCTTAAGCTCAGAATCTTATCGAGACCTTCTACCCTAATATGTACTAAAATTAGACAACGAGAAAATGTTTTACCACTTCAAATTAGTTCGAACTATAGTTTTGATTGGCTTGTATTATTCGCGACTAATGTTTACTTTTACAATGATTTATATTACTAGCTAGATGTATTATCGTCAGATGTTAATTGGCTCGATTCTCGAATATTCACAAACTTGATTACGAAAAGGGGATGAGTTTAGGAATCTGCCAATCAGAATCGATACCGATTCATTTTTTTTCTCATTCTAATTGTCTTTGATTCATGATTATTTTTCATTTTAAATAAGTAAACGTACTAATAAATTAGATTTTTATTGGGCTGTATAGAAATTAGAAAACAAGAAGCTAGGTTGGTCAATGTGAGGTATGAATAGCTTATTGGTGAGGAACCCGCTCCAATGTGAGTGAGGTATGAATAGCTTTTTGGTGAGGAACCCACTTTGCCCGGGCGGTGCTAGGAGTTGGGCCTTATACTTTTCTACACGGGCCTGAGAACCCATACAACGACAATATTGTCGGTTTTGGGCTTAGACCATTCTATACAGTGGATTCTTTTAGGTTGTTGGCCCAAAAAAGGCGCGCTTTGTGATTGTCATCTCTGGCTCTTAAATGACCAAAAAGGGCTTTCTGCTGATTTTGGTTTGCTCACAACTAGTCAACTACTGAACAGTATTGTGAGATATTTTCAGGGTGAAACTCCGAGGGCATTATTGGAAAGACAACCATAAAGCTTTCCTCAGTTATCACACTGCTTACTAGTGCCGGTGAGTTGAAGACCGTTCCAACCAAATCTTCAACTTTCACGGCCGCTAATGGAAAACGGTAACCACCGCGCCGCCACCGGCCCTCGCACCGACGACCGTATCAAGCTCAACGTCGGCGGCAAGCTCTTCGAAACGACCATATCCACAATCCAAGCGGGCGGCCACGACTCTCTGTTAGCCGCCCTCTCGAGCCGGACCTCCGACGACCCGGACCCGGTTTTCATAGACCGGGACCCGGAGATCTTCTCCGTCATACTCTCTCTCCTCCGCTCCGACGGTCTCCCTTCCACGGCTCGCCGATTCTCCAAGCAAGAACTCACCGATGAAGCTCTCTACTACGGCATCGAGTCGCAGCTCAAGTCGGCGATGCTGCCGCCTCCGCTGTCCGGAATCGACGCCTCGATTGTGACGACAGTTCAGCCCGCCTCCGACGGCCTCCCCTCGGCGATCACAGCCGGCACCGACGGCTCCGTTTGGATCGCGCACGGCGGTCAAATCTCCAGCTACGATTGGAATCTGAGCCACGCCGGAACGATCCGTACTCATCTGGAAGACATCAACTCGATTTGCCGAGTGTATCCCGAAATCGCCGCCGTGGGATCCGAAACCGATCCTGGACTCCACTTCTACGACTTCTCCGGCGTGCGGAATATGGGGTCGATCCACTGGACCGACCCGACCGACCCGAGAATCTTCAAGGCCCGAGTCACGGCCGTTTCGGACTCGCCGAGCTCAGTCTTCGCCGGTTTCGACTGCCCGCACAGAGAGAACTGCATCTTAGTGATCGACAAATCGACGCTCAAGATCGTCGGCGAGCTGAGCAGGCAGTCCGGAAGCTCGGCGAAGAACTTGGCCGTCGGAAAGCTGACGTGGCTGCCTGAAACGGGCTTGATCGTTGGCAGCTCCGTAACTAGCGGCGCGTTCGGGTATTCGGGTTATATCCGGATGTGGGACCCGAGGTTGAATGAGGTGGTTTGGGAGACGAACGAGCCAGGCTCGGGGCGGAGCAGTAGGTTCGGGGACTCGTTTGCCGACGTGGATGTCGACATTGAGGAGTCGGCATTGTTCAAGGTGTGTTCAAAGTCTGGAGATTTGGCAATGGCAGACTTGCGTAATTTAGGGGATGATCCGTGGGTTTATTTACAAGATAAGAATCCAAGCATGAGGACTAAGGGGAGTGCGAATTGTACTAGTGTGATTCACTGTTACAAAAGCCAAGCCTTTGTGGGAAGAGATGGTGAATTGGAGGTTTGGTCTCGGCTTCCGAGAGCGGAAAACAGGGTGGATAGAGAGAGTGAGGTGTGTGAGGGATTGTATAGGAGGAATTTTGTGGATAAAGAGGAGGATGCTCAGAGAGGGATTATAAAGAAAATCGAAGGCGGTGGGAATAGGCTGTTTGTTGTTAGAGAAGATGTTGAAGGTATTGAGGTGTGGGAGAGCTCTCATTCTTCTGGTGCAGTTTCAGTTTTGTGAAAGCACAAGTACGCTCTGTAATGTCTATATTTTGAGTTTGTGACACATTGTCTGAGGTTTCGTTTTCTTTATTAGTCTTATAGATGAAATGTTTAGATATCTCATTTACATTCACTATGGCTCAACTGTAACTGATTAAAGTTAAACCTTTTCCTTTAACTTCCTGGCAAAAGAGGATATACCTTGAAAGCAAGTTAGCGAGTTAGTTTGGAAATGTTTACTGTGAGAAATAAATTGGATGCTTTCAATTAGTTCATACTCGGATGGCTTGAATTTTGTTGTGTAAAGCACTTTGATTTTCCCCATTATTTATCTTGACCAACAAAGCTAGTCTTTTTGTGTGCTTGTTACTTGTTAGTATTACCATTACTCTTGTCTCACTGCCTACAACTTAATTCTGCAGAAGTGAGGGGCCAGTAAAAACATTTTGGAACAATTGATTCTGCAGACTCTTGGTAAGTATAATCATTGTGACAATGCAATCACACTTTTAGGGCTGATTGTTACTTTTCCATGCCATTTCATTTGGTTATTATTGAAACTGTAATCCCGTATGACTGTGAACAATGAAAACTAGTAGTAAATTTAGTTTTCCATAGGTATTCTGTGTTTCTGACAGTTGTTAACCGGCTTTCTTACTTGCATGATATGCTGTCTGGATGGTGAAAACATACTTTCCTAGCGCTACAGTCATCATTTAGTTACCAATAGTTATTACAAATTGAAAGATAAAATACTTTCCTAGTTCCTTTTATTTCATGGTGCACATAGTTTGCTAGCTGCCATGTCATCAATGATTTCGCATATAAAAAGGAATTTGTCCAGTGCTTCTGTTTATTAGTTTGGATTTAACTGTTTAGTGCTCAAGTTTTTTGTATACATTTTGTTATCTGTAGTTGACAAATTGAAAGAATTCGCCTTGGTGGCTTCTCACAGCAGAGAACAAAACTTTTGGCTTGCAGGTAAGAATTTTTTGTCAATGGAAATACTGTTAGCACTTTGTAAGGGGCTACAAGCACCTGTAGTTTATATGAGAGAGAGTGCAAGGGTGAGAAACAGATAATCCTATTCTACTTGGGATCAGGTCCTCTGTCATGTGATTTTCATGTGATGAATGCATCAATAAGATTTTTGGAGCACAAGGTGAAAATGTGCTTGTTTGGGCAACTTGAGCAGGGGTTAGGGTTAAACACCTGGATTGTTTGTGCTTGTCCTACAAACTTTGTGCTTGTCATGCTGTTTGGAAAAACAAGATCAAGGAAGATAGCTGCACAGCCTGCACCAGGTACATATGTTATTTCTTCTTTGTGGGTACTCTGGAAGTCTGGCAATATGTGGCCAATACATATGGTTTGAGACATTTCCCTGACATTGTCCTCGTGTGTTTTTCTGCTCAAACGTCTTCTCCTTGAGCCATATATAGAATTGGGTGATATCAACCTTTTCTACTATTTTCAAAATCGGCTTTGAACCTCAACAAGTAG
Organism: Fragaria vesca subsp. vesca; assembly: GCF_000184155.1. Lineage (NCBI taxonomy): Eukaryota > Viridiplantae > Streptophyta > Magnoliopsida > Rosales > Rosaceae > Fragaria > Fragaria vesca. The sequence continues at coordinate 7,851,343 of NC_020496.1, forward strand.
CTACATGATTAGTCCACGATTGGTTTATTAAGAGCAAGAATTTTTGGAGATAGTGAAAGAGGAGGCAAGCCGAGTGGCTTCCAACTTCCATGACACCATAAAGAGGAGTTAATGGATTATCACTATTATTCGACGCCGTCAGCGTGGCTGTGTCTATTATATTTGTTCACATTGGTGGATGATTCTGGAGTCATGCTAGGACTCGAAGTATCAGCTGATACTTCAACCTTTTCGCGCTGTATGCAGATGTTGATGTGGATTGTCACGCTTTCATTTGGGATGAATATGGTAGAGCTTTCTGATAACTGAAGTGCAATGCTTTCGTTCTACTTTTAAGAGTATTACTGGACCTTGGCTGCAGTTTCTACAGCCAATCTTATTTCCTGTATTGTAGTTGTATTTTGGTATGCTTCTAAGTTGAGGTCAGGCGAAAAGCAACAAACGCCAGAGGAGTACGACGAAAACCCCGTCAAGTTCATCTAGATTATGCATATGATAAGTAATTGTATACAAAAGTCATGCTACTATGCCTTAACTACGAGTGGATCAAGCACAGGTCCATCCATTTAGAAATGTTGTTCTTTATTCTCTGGGTCGAAGAATAAGTGGTACTATGTGACAATTGGAAAAAAAAGGACAAGATAGAGATTCACAACATTCATGAAAACCAAGACAAGAAAAAACCAGTAACCGCAGAAACATCCCCGCACTTTGTAAGAGTGAAACTGCTTGTGGATGTCTGATTAAGAGTACTATTTCTAGTACTCAAAGGAAGTTTCAGCTTGCAGTGGATATTTTCTGGGCCATAGTTGTGAAACTTGATCGTGCCCAACCTGAGTTTCACCCGAAGAGCGAGCACCGTATCAATACTATAAATTCCGGCAGCGGTCTCCTTGTTGAACTCGGAAATCTCCTTTTCCCCAAACTTCACCACCTGCTGCCCTTGAACGACTATGTCACGCAAAAAGGTGGTGTTCTTGTGGCCTTGGTAAAACGGTACTGTCGTATTAGGCAGAGTCACCATGGCAAACCGCTTCTTTTGGTAGTTACCGATGACTCGGATGCGCCGGTAGCTGATGCCGAGCTTTTTGTTTGGGTTTCTGATGGTGAGGTTGAAGGCAAGGTTGTAGTACAGGGTGCTGTTGGTGGCGGTGTTGGTGAAATTGAACTGTGTGAGACGGGCATCTGTGATTGTGATCTTAGGGTTTCGGGGAAGGACGATGACCCAGATGAAAAAGATGAATATGCCTGAGAAGAACAGCGAACCACAGCCGTGACAGACGCAGGAACGTTTGGCCTCAGCCATTTCTAGATGGTCACTTGTAGAAGGAGAAGAAAGTAGCTATAGAGCTTAAAGAGGAACTTTACAAATACTTGGTTTGTATCAGTTTCTGAAGACTTGCAGGAAAACTTATGTTATAGCTAACAAGTTTCAATATGATATAGGACGTCCATTGACTTGAGAAAATAATTCAAGTCAATTGTAAATAAACAAGCCAATCCAACCTGGACTGGGACATGTTACCTAGATCTTCACATGCGTTCACATCGACCTTGATTATATTTAGAAGAGGGAGCTAGTTGCAATTCCTTTTTGAAATTGTCCTCTTGTAATGTAACATGTTAAATTGACCCTTGGTTATATTTAGAAGAACAACATTGTCCTTCGTGATGTTAAATCATTTGATATAATTTACAAACAATGATCTTCACACTAAATTTACACACAGACTAGTAAAATCTTCAAATGACAATGTTGAAGCATATTGCATCAGTTGAAGTTGTGAACAAGACACTATTTCGTGAACTAGTTATTTGGGGCAGAATTACTTTACACCAACAATTGTGCATAGTTGCATGCAACTAGTTTGTATCTGCAAGTCAATTGCTTGACAGAGCAATTGTGGGAGAGGCAGAGTCAAGGGATCAACTACTCAAGTTGTGGTAGTATATACATTTGAGAATAAGTCCCAATATACAGCCGCACAAGTGATTTACGAAACAATCATCCATGACACAATAATCGCACATCTTGATCCGATGGATCGCGATCTCTCTCTTTCAATCTCGCAGAATATGAATGATGTCTCTCTCTCTAACTGCATGTACATGCGTCAATCAATGTGCCGATACATCAAGTAAACTTAGTTCCAAACAATGATAGACTAGTTTGATCAACGAAGAGGCTAGGTAGTCTCAAATAGTCCTATATATCAATGCATGAAGTTAGCTGTCTCTGAATCATACTAGTATATTCATGTACCGGAGACGAATCTCTACCTTGTATATCAAGTTTAGTAAATCTCAGAACACATCCTTCAAAATTACATGCAAGTAAACTGGGATTTCATTAAGAGTTTCACGTTCACACCCTAATACACTGAATTACATCCTCATTATTGCATTTGTAAGACCATTATTAAGGGAAGCTAGGGTCGTCGGAATTATTATTACATGACAATCGGAAATTGATCATACTCAGTGATCAACACTAGACAGGGAAATACACAGACATATAGAGACATTTCATTTTTTGCAACAGATATGGAGATCAATCAACCAATATGCCAACATATATTGGTTCACCTAGCATTACTCTTTCTCTTAGTTACGCAACAAGCTTTGATTCATAGTGTCGACGTCACCTAAGAGGCCGCAGCAGCCGCAGCAGCAGCAACAAGTCAGAATAGAAACACTGCAGAAAAAGCCACAATTATATATCTCTGTGTTAATATATCTATCTACATATAGCAAGTAACCAGCTTAGATCGAATAGCTTTGTTTTCGTTCTATATACATACAAACAACACAATTCAGTTTTGAAATTTGCTGCTTTCATTTTGTATGCAGTATATGATCGATCAAACTGTTTTTTACAAACTCACCAGGTAACGATAAGGGCCCATACAGTACCAAAGACGAAATCTATGATACAACCGCACATCTTTCTCTTTCAATTCTATCGCACAGAAAATGTATGCAAATATGAAACAATGGATACAAATAAGTCCTACCCTCCTCTATATATTTATACTCAAATAAGGTTGTTCTCATCTACTTGTGCAGGTATAGAAAAACGTATAGTCGTATACATTGAGTTCTCATATTTCTCATATACTAAGGCATGTAGAAAAATGCTTGCATCAGAGGTTATACGTCATCCCATATACGCAATGACTTTAGTAAACGCTAATTATACTAAAAAGAAAGACGTACTTCATATGTATTATATTTCCTTCTGTTGATTTTTCAATACGAACACTTCTGCATTAGGTGGAAGCGGGGAAGGCTATTAGACCAACTCCAACCAAACTGCCAAATGACAGGGTAGAGCTTTAACGGGAAGAAATGACTCAGAGACTCACTCTATCACTCTAATGGATATGTTCCTCTACCTCTTTCTTTGTTGTGGATGATCGATTGAAGCTGCATGTGAATTGAAGCAGCAGGAGCTGGTCCGGTGTTGACGTATATTATACATGTATATGTTCCAAAGCAGCTGGAGCTTTCCATTCCTTATTATCTAGCTAATTGAAATGTTGGTTACGTACTACTGATGATCAGTTTCAGATTAGCATGTAATAAAAAAGCCTAGCTAGGACTCTCCTTAATTATGATTCAATTAACTGATTAAGATATCGCAACAATGGGACTCCATAAATCTAAAATTTACTATATATTTTTAAAAAAATTTGTTATCATAATATGGATATCATTAGGCGGAGACATTGTTATAAGTTGGGTTGAAACACCTCTTCTGATGATTTTGTCATCAGGAAAAGTTATAAAAATAAGCAAAAAAGAAAGAAATTGAAATCGAAATGTTATGATTCCTAGCTCTCTTGGTTTTCAACAAGGGACTTATAGATGAAGAACGTGTTTTCTTTTGATACGAGATGATGAAGAACATGTTTAGCATTGGAAGTTGCACACAAGTACAGTACTTTACGGTGAAAGCATTGGTTTGTTAACATTTACATACATGTCTTATTTCCTGGGTGTATATATGCAATCACAGATTAACATAGTTTAGATTACTCCCCACCTAATAATGCAGAATTTTTTGTTTGTATTTGGAATACAAGTTTAATACTTGAATGAACAACTAGCTCGTTACCCTAATTAAGTAGTAAGATTCTAGAGCGCGCATGCAAACAACAAAAACTTGTCGTAGACATAGATCACCCCTTATTTTGCGCATCAAACCATACGCCTTAATTTTGTGAAAACTTGTGCGCACTGATTAAGTGATTATTTTTCTACTGGTGGCCGGGAACTGGGAATAAACACCAATGGCGATGGCTTTGCTCGGAGTTTCTACGTCATATCAAATACGTCATGGCATTGGTTAACGTTATCAAACTCACACATGATGGCACTTGATAATTACATATGACCATGCGAATAATTTCTCATATTTGCTAAATAAAACCCATGTTTAAGAGATAAAATCGGAGTGAAAAGTGTTTTGTCTCAACCCTAGTAGTTTGTAGTCAGCAGGTTTGATATGTCTTTTGTTTTGTGCGCTTGTGACTACAGAGATAATTATGGCTTTACTATGATACTACTATGATACTCTTGTGAATCTCAGTTCGAATATTGATTTGGTGGATGTATTACTAACTTGATGTTAACGTTACTGAGATGAGTTTATCTTACTTATTTTTTTTTTTTAGAACAACCTTACTATCTTATTAATATAGAGATGATTTGTTACCTCATGCTGGTTGTAGAAAAAAAATATTAACTAAATGGATAAGGTTGCACATGGTAGTTTCTTGGGGCAAAGGAAAGACTCAAATTAAAGCTAGAGATGCGTGGTGGTTTCAATTGATATCTTATTTTCCGAAGAAGGCAATAGCTTATCAAAGCAAACGTGCAGAAACGTGCAGCTCAGTTTAGCTACTTGTTAAGCTGCCCCCATTCTCCAATTAAACCAATATTAATTAGAAATATGCTGCCATTTCCTTTTTTTTTTATTTTTCTCGTATGCTTATTTGTATATAAGTGATTAAGTTTCACCTCTTTCAATGACATTGACTCATGGTCGATTATTCGTCTTTTGATCAAAACTCTGATTTACTGCAATTTTGCTTGATTATGTCCTGTAATCCACATCTGAGCTTATTTCCTATATATTACATGTGAATTGAATTGAGAATTATCTTATGAGTAGCGTTTGATTAGAGATTATGTAAGATTCGAAGTTCATGAAGAGTAAGTAATTTATCTCAAATGAAGTAACTAATTAAATAGGTATGAGATGCTCTTGTTAGAAGTTAGAAACTTAGAACTAGTTATTTACTTGACTAGATCTAGTTAGTAGAGCATTTTCTTTTGAAGTCAGGTCAAGTAGGCTGTGATCGATGCTCTTAGTAAAACTACTTACTTGACCAGAGCGCAAGAAGCATATTTTATAGGAGTAAATGCTTGCGACACCCTGTAGTTTATACCTAAAATCAGTTTTGTCCCTCACTTTTTTTTAAAACTGGTATACCCTTATACTTTGAATTCTCGACTGATTTGCCCTTGTCGTCAATTGACCGTTAAAGAAGACTGTTAAGTTGCTGAGATGACCGGCTTCAGCTCCTTCATCGTCTCTGGCCTCTCACTCTCTCTCCCACTTCTTCTCCCTCATCTCCCCACTTCCCCACCGCCCAAACAAAATGGAGGAGAAGAAGACCTCCCATCTCTTCTTTTTCACTCTCCTCCTCTCCCTCTCCTCCGCCGCCCTTGACCACCACACCCTCCTCCTCTCCCCCCTCCCTCCGCCCCCTCTTTCTCCCAACCCGAATCCTTTTCAGAAACATCCGAACCCGACTCCAACCCATCTTCCCTCTCCCTCCCTCTCCACCACCTCGACGACCTCTCCTCCAACCAAACCCCCTCCCAACTTTTCCACCTCCACCTCTGCCGCGACTCCCTCCGCTTCAACTCCCTCACCTCCCTCGCCTACAACCGCACCCGACCCGGCCCGGTTTAGGAGTAGCAGGAGGAGGATTTTCTCGGGTAAAAAACCGGGTCGGTTTGGGAGTAGCAGCATTTACAAGGGGCGCATTGGAGCCAGACGACGTCGGAGCCGGTGTCGAGGACCATGTAGAGCCGACGCTGATGCGGGTGAAGTACGAGCCGACGCCGATGCGGGTGAAGTACTCGCCGCTGCCTTGGGAGAGGCCGGAGACTATGGAGGAGCTAAACCCGGAGGAGGGTGGGCTGGGTCGGGTGCGGTTGTAGGCGAGGGAGTTGAGGGAGTTGAAGCGGAGGGAGTCGCGGCAGAGGCGGAGGTAGAAGAGTTGGGAGGGGGTTTGGTTGGAGGAGAGGGCGTCGAGGTGGTGGAGAGGGAGGGAGAGGGAAGATGGGTCGGAGTCGGGTTCGGATGTTTCTGAAAAGGATTTGGGTTAGGAGAGTAGAGAGGGCGGAGGGGAGGGGGGAGAGGAGGAGGGTGTGGTGGTCAAGGGCGGCGGAGAAGAGAGAGAGGAGGAGAGTGAAAAAGAAGAGATGGGGGGTCTTCTTCTCCTCCATTTTGTTTGGGCGGTGGGGAAGTGGGGAGATGAGGGAGAAGAAGTGGGAGAGAGAGTGAGAGGCCGGAGACGATGGAGGAGCTGAAGCCGGTCATCTCAGCAACTTAACAGTCTTCTTTAACAGTCAATTGACGACAAAGGCAAATCAGTCGAGAATTTAAAGTATAGGAGTATACCAGTTTAAAAAAAAAGTGAGGGACAAAACTGATTTTAGGTATAAACTACAGGGTGTCACAAGTATTTACTCCTATTTTATATATGGTGTTGTTTTTTAACACAAAAGGCTAGAACAAGTAGCATTATTTATACGGACTTGTTTCCTTTTATAGATCTATATTTCCTTGCAACCCTATCTATCAGGTTTTTGTTCCTCTTTCTTCTCTCTCCCATCGAGCCTCTCAGAGAGTGAGCTTGACTGTACCTAACAAGAAATGTCGACAACAACATCGGCACTTTCTCATCTGATGGATAGTGGTGAGCAGACCTACAAATTCTTTGAGTCACTAGTTCACGAACTATTAACCCATTAACATCTATACACTGCATATTTTTACCTTGTTGTGACTTCATTTCTGTTCTTCCATTGCAGTTCAGACTCTGCCGGATTTACTTACCACGTATGTAATCTCGATAGTTGCTACATACTTGACTGGTGTATGGGGGCTCAGTATCGTAAGCGTTGCTGTTATCATCAACCTGTATTCAGGCATTGTTAGCATAATGCCGCTGGGCTTGAAATTCATAGTGGATGCTTTCATCGGAAACTATGGGAATGTCTTGCTATCCAGATATGCCTTTACTGCTGTAAGTTGCTTCTTCCGCGTACTATTTTTCTTAGTTTTATTGTACTTCTCTGATATAATTAACATTTGTTACTTCTAAGATCTGTAATAACTGAAAGAGGTTTTCCATTGGTCTGAGTGTCTGATAATTAAACAGGTTTGAATGACCGATAAAAATTTGGTCTATGCATGTCGTTTGGAACAATTTGTGTGCTGAAGTGAATGGGATTCGATTCAAAATCCGCTATTGCTTAATTATATAATTAGTTTGGAAGAAGGTTTGGTTAATTTACAGTTTTACACATGTGGATAACTGGATATATATGACTAGGTCAACTCACAGAACATCTATTTATTCTTTAGGAGGAGATTACAAACATGTTCCCGAGTTTTCATTTCCCAACCTTGTCCCATGAATTAAAATGTGACATGAAGTTAAAACTTAATTTGGCCTAAAAATAAAACCCTTAATTGAAAACCTATCGAGAATGGTTAATTAGTTCATCTTATCAGATCACAAACTCACATCGAGCTATATATACAAATACTTCATGAGGAAAATTTTCTTAAAATATGTACATACTTGATCAAGTGTATGTGCTGAAAGATAGGGAGCATGCAGAATATATACGTATATAATGATGTTGGACATATGAACGCAGGGGTTTGTGCTTTTGACGATGTCAACCCCAACCGTCCTTTCTCGGGCAACAGGTACTTGCAGCACAGATGAGCCCGAATGCATTGGCCAAGTACAAAAGCTTCTGTTTAACGTAGCATTGCCTCTAATAGCTGTGGCAGTTTCTTGCCACAAAACCTCGGGATTGACGTATAGATTGAAGTCATTTCTGAATGAGAAGTCACCATCCAAAGGGGCAGGCTTCTACTGTGAAGCTGTTTTAGGGTTTGTGCTAATGCTCTTCGTTCCTTTAGTTTCACTGGGGGCAATTGGTTATATAGAAACTTGGTCAGTCAAGTTTGGGATCCCAGCTATATTCATCGTGGTATCACTTATTCTCTTCCTGATTAATTCAGGTTCATACCAACCTCAAACTAGAGCAGAATGGAGCCTGCTTGGTGCCACTGTTTTTAGGAAAAAAGATTCCAGAAGCATCCTATCATTGATACCCGTATCCATTAGCTTTATCTTACTAGGTGTTGTATCTTCTCTTGGAAACACTTTCTTCATCGAACAAGCCGTAGACATGGATCACTATGTCGGAAGCTTGTGGGTTCCGATAATTATCCTTCCAGTTTTCCAACATTCTTACAAGAAGAAAAGAGCAATAAGTTTTGGTCTCAATCCAAACTTGGGGATTGCATTCTCGATGGTATTTGCAATTGTGAGCTGCATCACAGCTGCAAGAATGGAGACGAGGAGGTTAGGCGTGATCACAAGCCAGGACGAACATGAGGAAACCATTCCCATGACCATGTTTTGGTTGCTTCCACAGTTTCTTCTCCTCGGGTTGTCTGAAGCGATTTCAGATAAAAGCATTGCAGATTTCTTCTGTAATGAGTTGGTCCTCGAACCTAATGATGTCGAGGCAACAAGAGAATCAAATCGTAAGTACATGGAGTTCTTAGCTCAGGCTCTTAGTGGAGTGGGAATTATATTCGGTTTGTTATTGGTATATATAGTAAGGGACGTAACTGCTGCAAATGGAGGGACGAGTTGGTTCGGCAACACTGTAAACACGAGTCGTTTGGACAAGTACTACTGGACCTTGGCTGCATTTAGTGCTGCTAATCTGGTGTTATTTGGTGTTGTGATCTCTTCACATCGGCTTTGCACTAAATCAAGGTCAGTGGACGATGAGCAACCTTATTACAGTACTATTGTCCCACTGATAGCATAATTGTTGAGTCCACTTCTTTCTTGATCTAATTCGGAATTTCGGATAAAATATGTTGTAATAGTTAACTCCAGGTGTGTTGGAACTTACTAGCTAGATTAGTAAAGGACACGTTTATATAAGAGTATCGATCATTTCCTTTCGCCTACCTTGCAGTTTTAGTATCGAATAATTAATATTCTATTTCCTATCAATTCTATTGTACTTATATTTTTGTAGTTATTTACTTTATATATATATATATATATATTTTTTTTTATAGTTATTTTGAAGAAGAAGAAGAAGAAAATAAGCAAAAGAGAGATTGAAAGGAAAAATCAGGAAATATGCATGTGCATATCAGTCAATTTAACTGATAGCAGCTCATAGCGAATTGGACGATGATCTTTATAATTTTTGCAGAAGAAGGTGTGGCCAATTTAGTACATGAATGTCAGCTACTCAAAAATCTGTTTTTCAACGGAAATGTGTATGTTTTGAGGCAAATCACATCGAGAAGGCCAATGACGATATTTTACTGAATACACTAGTTTTTTTTTTTTTTTTGGTCAAACTGAATACACTAGCTTATTATGTACATATCTATGGAGTTGAATGACGGAGACTCAAAACCCGGCCCTGATTCATTGAGGAATCATGAAACGAGAAAGAAAAGAAATACCCTATTAATTCTAACTTGAAAAAAGAAGTTTTTTACTGGTTTTCCTGTCAGCTTTGTGGTTAAGGCATCTGCTTTCTCACGAGTTGGCGGGGTTCAAAAGCTGGTATGGCGGTGGTGGTTGTTGTGGAGGTGTTCTGGTTGTAGAGTTTGTTTCTTCCTCAAACCCAAAACCAAACGATATAAAGGAACCAAAAAAAAAACTTGAAAAAAGAAACCTAAAGAGAGAAGCACTAAGAAACAATTCTCAATCTATATAGGAGCAGATGTTGGACGCCTAATGAGAACTTACAACATTGATATCTTATATAAGAATACCATGTTGGTATGGTATACATAACTAAATTGGGGGTACAAATTAGTTTTCCATTTTTATTCCAATGCATGTGGCAAACGGCACCATCTAACGTATACCAAATTTCTTATGGTGTCATAAGCTAGAATAACATTTTGCCGTCGACCCCATATGCAATGCATTATACTAAATTAGTGTTTAACTAATTTTCAGGTCTTTCTTTAGCTGGTTACCAGAATTAGATCCAGATCGATCACCTAGTTAACTAATTAAGTCGCCAAATAAGACTTACTAGATGCGTTTACTAAAACTAGTAATCACTGTTAGCCGGCTGCTCATTAATATATGGTGTTTTCTTCTTAATCAATGTTGTCTAGCCGAGACCACGTATAGATGATGCAGGATAATTATTAGAGCCCTTCTAATGAGGGATTCCTATTTTTTGTCACTTTTAGGGATAGGCCCATACCATTAGATCTGTTTTTTAATGGACTTGGATGGTTGAGATTAAAACAAAAAACTTAACACTTATGTCAAACCTACACCGTTCAAGATTATTAAAATTAAATCAAACATTTGGATGACTTAACGATCACCAAATTTTCTGAAAATTTACAGAAGTGATCTACTCATATACACCTACAAACTGAACAGTGGAGATGTGATTTAGTGATCGAGAAGTTTGTCAAATACTCTATCCCTAGAAATGAAATAAAAAAAGGATCCCTATCTATATCATATTGAAGAGCGCAGCTATAAATAATGTGCCTGAAGTACTTGTGCTTTACTACAACTCTAGCTATTTTCCTCATTCTAATCCTCCATTTCTTTCTTTTCTGTTGCATCTCCCCTCTCAGAAAGCGATCAGCTTGGACTGCATTACCTAAAAATGTCGCAAGCAGCGGCATTGTCTCATCTTATGGATGCTGGTAAGCAGATCAATACCCTCCCTCTGAGTCACTATGATCAGTGAACTAGTAACTAAACCAAATTCATAACATCTGTCATTATAAGCTACATTTTCCTTTTCACTCATTTTTTGCGTTTGGTTTTCTCCAATTACAGTCCAGACTCTGCCGAATTCGCTTACGACGTATATCATCTCGATAATTGCTACATACTTAACTGGTGTATGGGGGCTCAGTATCGTAAGCGTGGCGGTCATTGTGAATTTGTATTCAGGCATTGTTGGCATACTGCCGCTGGGATTAAAATTCATAGTGGATGCTTTCATCGGAAACTATTGGATTGTCTTGCTATCCAGACTTGCCTTCACTGCTGTGAGTTGCTTTTGTTAGCAGATTACTTCTATTGCATTTCTCTAAAGTTTTATAACGATCGATGTTGGATATATGAACGCAGGGCTTTGTGCTTTTGACATTATCAACCCCATCCGTCCTTTCTTGGGTAACAGGCACTTGCACCACGGATGAACCCGAATGCATCGGCCAAGTTCAAATGATTCTGTTTTACACAGCATTATCTTTAATAGCTGTTGCAGCTTCTTGTCACGTAACCTCAGGAGTCAGGACTGTCATTTCTCACAGTGGATTCGCCACCACCTGAATCTGAGCCATTCAAGAGGCCACAATCGGATGATTCTGAGGAGAACAACCGGGCAGGATTCTTCTGTGAGGCTCCTTTGGCTGGGGCATTAATCCTTTTTGTTCCTTTAGTATCATTTTTGGTGATTGGTTATATAAACCCTTGGTCGATCAAGTTCGGGGTCCCGGCCATATTCGTCGTGGTATATATCACTTATTCTCTTCCTGGTTCATTCAGGTTCATACCAACCTCAACCTAGAGCAGAAAGGAGCCTTGTTAAACACATTCTCAAGAGAAAACATGCTAGAAGCATCCTATTCTTGGTTCCTATATCCATCACCTTTATTCTACTAGGTGTTGTATCTTCTATTGGAAACACATTCTTCATCGAGCAAGCCGTCGACATGAATCACTATGTCGGGAGCTTGTGGGTTCCTCTACTCATCCTACCAATATTCCAACATTCTTACAAGAAGAAAAAACCACTAAACTGTGGTATTCATCCGAAATTGGGGATTGCATTCTCAATGATATGTGCAATTCTGAGTTGTATCACAGCTGCAAAAGTGGAGACTCGGAGGTTAGGCGTGGTCACAAGCCAGGGTGTGATTGACGAGCCTGAGAAAATCATTCCCATGACCATGTTTTGGTTGCTTCCACAGTTTGCTCTCCTCGGAGTGTCAGAAGCGATTTCAGAGAAGAACATCACTGATTTCTTCACCAATGAGTTGGCCCTCGAACGTAACGATGACGAGGCAACAAAAGCATCCAAGCGTAAGCATATGGAGTTCTTAGCACAGGCTCTTAGTGGAGTGGGAATGATATGCGGTTTGGTGTTGGTTTATATAGTGCGGAAGGCAACTGCTGCAAATGGAGGGACTAGTTGGTTCCAAAACACTCTAAACACGAGTCGTTTGGACAACTATTACTGGACCTTGGCTACTTTGAGTGCTGCTAATCTGGTATTCTTTCTTGTCGTGATATCTGTTCATCACATTTGCAGTGAATCGAGGTCCGTAGAAGATGAGCAACGTTCTTCCAGCACTGTGCCACTGATTGCATAATTGTTATGTTCTTTATCAGGATAAATTATATGTACGTCCAAATGTGTGTGTCATTTCCTTTTGCCTTGTATTTCCTTTTTATCAACTTAATAATAATTCATTTCCAATCAAGAGGAACTGGTAAATTATTGGTTAACAACTGAGTTATGGCAAAGGAAACTAGTAAATTATGACACAATACAAAGAATGAATTAACCTTAAATGACATAAATGCGCCTTAAATGACTTATATTATCATATGATTGATGAGCAACCACAATACAAAGAATGAGTTAACCTAATTGATAATCGAAAAATCACCTCAACAAACCGATAACCAACACCACTTTCGCTAGAAACAAACCAATCAAAACACAATCAACCTCATATTCCTGTTTACATGATAGACCACTTGAAGAGGAAGCTGAAAACCAACACAACTTCTGTTGATGCGAAATTTCGTCGTCAACAAGTCAAAGAGGAATCCGTTGAAATCCGATGTAAAGCTTGGTGGGGTTGATGCTCAAGTGTGGATCTTCATCTCTTGACCATGGGGTCTGTCTACTTTGCAGGAAGGTGAGGACATGTATAATGAGATCAACGATGTGGAGGAGCAATGGTGCAAGAGACCTATCACAATGAACAATTGGTTGTCTTGACACCGGCGTGATGCCTACCTATTAACCTCCGATGATAAAGTCAGAATAACATAGATAAGAGTAAGAGAAGTTTTTCTAGAGAGAGTGAGTGTAAGTGTATTTGTGTGTATAATGAATGAAAGGAGCTTCCCTTTTATAGGCCTCATGGAGGTGGTTTTGATTTACTATTCAGAGCATGGGCTTTGTACTTGAGGCATGTCCATGAGTTTACTTTCTGACACGGCAATGTGCCTCTTCTGACACACACACATACTTCAGTCTTTCCTAGATATGGGTTCGTCAGGTTTGATAACACGTGTCAAGACTTTTGCTTCCCCTCACCTCTAGTCACGCCATTCTCATCCATATTCATGATGAGACCGACCGTGAGATCTTCACACCAGTATTGTTAAGTGAGATACGATCTTGATAAAGGATAGACTCATGTACTTGTTGATCGTTTTCGTGTATGATCTCTTCTCTGTTGTCCTTGGTTGATCCATGGATGTCTGCCAAGGCGTCGTGGTACGGTGAGTCTTGGTGGTGACTAGGCTACACCGTTGTTCCTCCATCATTGGGTACTTGACATATGAGGAACGCGAGTTGGAAGTCGAGGAAGCCGTGGCTGAAACTTTGATCCCTCTATGCTTCGAAACTCCTACTTTACTCTTAAATGTGCATGTATTGCTCGAAGTTGGGTGTTTAGCACCGTTGACGAGTCAAAGAGTCCCCCGCGGACATTTTGACCTTTCAATGTGTCCTACGTACGTGCGTGAGGTTGAAAAGTCATAAAGTTAGTGTGTCTAAATTCTGACACGAACAGGCCCCCAGTTCCCCATCAAACTAAAAACTTGCGTTTGTTGAGGGACTCTAACAAGATTTTAAGAATTCTAACTATTGCTTATACTTCTAGTTTGGTAATATATGTCTAACATGAACTATGCTTAATGCCACTTTTGTTTATGAGAAGGATCCCCAAAATCCAAGGTGAATATGGAAATCTGTAGGGGTCATGAGTCTAGAAAAGCAAAGAAAATGTTGATGAGATAAATAATAATGCTATATATATGCTAATGTTATATGCCTACTACATATATGTTGATAAGATAAATAATAAGTGATCACCTCACTAAGACCATCTCCCACCATAGGCTAAAAAGCCAAATTTAGCCTATGGTTATTCCCAACATAAACCAAATTTCAATTCCCAAGGTAAAAATTTAACCTAAGCTATTTGGTAAGCCAAATTTGGCCTTCCACTTCCGTAAGCTAAAGCCAAATAATTTTTATTCAGTTTTATTTTTTTTTCCAGATTTATCCTTTTAACTACCATCTTATTCATTTTATATCATTTTTAAATTTGAACTAAAAATCTTTAATCCCTCACAACTACATAATTAAAAACTCGTTTCTATCAATTTTTTTTTTACCATTGTGAATATCTCGACGAGACCTTTCATATAAGCCTCATATCTAATATATTTAGATAAAATCATATACATGATTAATTATTGAATTAAAAAAAAAATATAGTTTATTCATGTAAAAATGTTACATACTTATTAAAACGTAACAACACAAAATGCTAGACTAAACAAAATTACAACATAAAGAAATAACTAACATAAAATGCATGCTAGACTTATTAAAAACACATTATTTTTCAATAAAGAAATAAAAAACCCATATTATTATAACAGTCAACAATAATTCGGTACTCCACCACTTTCGTTACGGAGCTCCTCCATGTCCATCACTTGTTCCGGTACCTCTGTTTCCTCCGTAGTCTTTACTTTCTCTGTGTCCAAAAGGTCTTTCATAAAGATTCATTTGTCTATAGTCGCCAATTTAAAAATGAA
The DNA here is from genome assembly GCF_000184155.1 of Fragaria vesca subsp. vesca. Classification (NCBI taxonomy): domain Eukaryota; kingdom Viridiplantae; phylum Streptophyta; class Magnoliopsida; order Rosales; family Rosaceae; genus Fragaria; species Fragaria vesca. Next base: position 7,866,540 of record NC_020496.1, read on the forward strand.
GCACCCGCCCCTACTATTAAGATGGTAGTTGATGAAACAACAAGATTTAGGCAATTTCTCGATCGCCATAGGAAAATCAAAGATAAGAAAGCTCATTATGAACTTCGAAATGTTTTGATTAAACATATTTGGCAGCGACATGGAAGCACGTAAGTTTGAAATCGTGATCGATAAGTGTTTATTTTCAAATAAATATTTTGTTTTCAAATAAATTTGTCGTTCTATTTTTTTTTAATTCTCTTTGGTTGTATCTTCTAATTATCGTATATTTCTTAAGGAATATGATCCATGTCCTTCTCAATATTTGTAGTTTCAGATTATTTTTAATATGATATATTTATATATATGAGAAAAGAAAAAATATGCATAGAAATATAACATTACATATATATGACAAAAGAATTAGATTTGGCTTTACCTTTAGATTTAACTTACGGTGGGAGTGTTTTTTAAAACCAAAAGGTTATTCTACAGGATATTCTTGTTTTATAGGCTAAATTTGGCTAAAAATTTAGTCTACTATATGAGATGCTCTAATAGTGATCTACACTCATCATTACCATTACTTGCGAAGACTCAACCACAACTTTTTGTTTTATTATTTATTGAATTTTTATTGTGTGATAAGACTAAACTCAAATATATGCACGGGGTAAATTTAAACTAGGTAAATTTAAACTAAGGGTTGTGATTGTATTGAATCACTAACCCTACTATCTGACAAGCAAGCAAAAATAAGTAGCCTACAGTTACTCCTCTTTCTCTTAAACTTTCGTCTTCTTTATCTTTTGGTTTTTCTCAAGGCAACACATAGTAGTGTTTCTCGGTCAGAATGGTGCAAGATCGACCTATATGGCACTTCCACAAGAAAGGTACATTTACAACAAACAGTGCGTATTTTGTGGCTAGAGACATTCACCTAGAAGTTGTATTAGCGCCTCCTCCTCCCATTGATCCAGTTGGTAAGCTTTGGAAAGAAATTTGGAGTGCTAAAATACCTGGTAAAGTCGGCATACATATATGGAGAAGCTGT
>NC_020496.1:7868344-7936346 GCF_000184155.1 Fragaria vesca subsp. vesca
AGCCCATGTACTTGCGAACCATGCTTTGCATTCGAGTGAGAGTCAAAGTTGGTTTACTATTGCTCCCCATTTTATAAGGGATGTCATTCTGAGTGATTGTAATCACTAGTTGTTTTAATGAAAAACACATTTTCAAAAAAAAAAAAAAGTTGGAGAAGAGAGAAAGAGAAACCAAGAGAGCTTTGTTACTTTTTCTGGGTTTTCAGATACTGAGTGAATGAGGTTTTGTGAAGGATTTGTACGCATGGCGTGTTTTTTCCTCTAAGACAAGGTGAATCGACTCTTTGTTTCCACCCTTAGGTTTTCTCTAGGCTTTCTGGGTATGGCTTCATTCCTTTTTGTCATGTTGTTTCGTTTTTATTCTTTGTTTTATTCTTATTGGAAGGCTTCTGACTTTTAACTCACAAGAATGAACAGGATAATCGAAATAGAAAGGGAGGGATTAAAAACAAGCTTGTTTATTGCATGTACCGTGTCGCCTTGTTCTTGATTTTCTGTTCGAGAATGATTTTCTGGTTGTATGTATGTCTAGGTTTTGTTTTTTTTTGTAGAGGGGGTGAGGGGGCTAGCTAATCGTTTTTCTGAGGGAATCATCTCCCTAACGAGTTTCCCTTCTTTACTTTTAGGGAAGAGAGCTCGGAGATGGAAGGTTCTACAGATGGAGAGAAAAGCTATAGTGAAGGAAGTGTGTCGTCTACTAGTTCAGGCAAGTCATCATCAGAGTCTTTGTCTAGTATTAAAGAGGGGAACGTATCTGCAGTGTCTTCTGATGGCTCAGGTCATCAGAGGTCTCCCTCCACTTGTTCCGAGTCTAGCAGCGGGTCTTCACTCTTGACTCTATCGGGTCCGATGGATTGAGACGCCGAGCTTTGGCGACGCCGATGCAAGGAAGAGGAAGATAGTCATCATAGGGAACCTGTGTCGAGTAGGAAAACATTGACGAAGGCTAGGAGACAATTACTAGCTTATAGGGCTACCCGTTCCCCCTGGACGGCTGATCAGGAGATGACTGCGATTAGTGTGGATGCCTTAAGTGAGTTAAGGAGAAACTTTCAAATCCCCAACTCTGTGGAGTTACGGTTGATTCAGGAGGATGAACTACCTAGCCAACCTTCGGCTGAGTTTGTTACTTTGTACCCGGCCATGTTAAAGGTGGAGGTTAATTAGGCTGCCTTTCCAACCTTCTGTGTATGCATGGTTGAGTGAGTTTAGCGTCTCTCCGGCTCAAATTAACCCTAATGGTTACATGCTAATCATCGCTTTGATTATCCTATGGAGAGAACACTATGGCTGTGACTCGCCGGTTGAAGTTTTTTGTCACCATTTGAGGCTTATGAGAAATATATCAACGACGAGGGATCCTATCAAGGGTTTTTATTGTATCCTTTCTCAACATCCTACCCTTATTACCGATATCTCCCCCCCCCGGTAGTTAAGACTTGGAGGGGCACATGGTTTTATACCAAGGGGTGGTCGCCTACCACTTCACTTCGAGTGGTAGCGTCCTTGCCTCTAGAATCACCACTCATTTTAGAGATGCAGGTTGCATGAAACATCTGAACTTCTTTCTTTATATGTTGAACTCGAATGGTCTATTGTGTTAATTTTGTTTATAGCTTCAACTTGACCGTTGGCTTGTGGGTGGTATGGTGATGCATAACACATCTTGATTCCCAACTTGGAGCAGAATTCTCTGAATGAGTCGCAGTCGAATTGCTTCCCGTTATCCATTACCAATGCATAGGGGACTTTAAAGTGACAAATAATGTTCTTCCAAATGAAGTTTTGCGTTTGGAGGGGGACTTAGCCTCTGCCCATTTGGTGTTGTAGTCCACGTATACCACCACATGGGTAGCCTTGTTGCTGTCTTTAGGCATGGACCTGATGAAATCAATGCCCCAATTTTCTTGGTTGGTGTGGGACCATTGAGTTTTTCTGACATGGACTACAAGTATGAACCATCGTCTTTGAGTCTTCTTTCAGGGTTGGCCAAAAATACCCTTGCCTGAGAGTCTTAAGAGCTAAAGATCAAGTGCCGGAGTGGTTCCTGTAGATTCCTTCATGGATGTCCGATAACACATTTATTCCTTCACTAAGGGTCACACATCGTAGGTAGGGAGCGGAGTACCCTTGCTTATAAAGAGTTCCATTAACAATTAAGTAGCGACCTGCTCGATACCTGACCTTCCTTGCCTCAAGGGGATAGGAAGTCAAAAATATGATCCATCCAGTTCGGAATGTTGTCAATCTGGAGCGTCTCTTGCTCTTCCTCGATACTTGGCTTGTTTAGGTATTTGATTGGAGTATGCTTTCCCACGTTGCGATTGATGACTGATGCTAGCCGAGCTAAAGCGTCTGCCCGTTCGTTCTGTTCTCTTGGAATCTGAACGATGTTGTATAATATGAAGTAGGGCTGGGCACGGGACGGGAATGTGTTTTAAAAATCTGTCCCTTACATCCCGATCCCGACAAATATTTTTTTTTTTTTTCTTCAAGAACAAATTAATTGATTATCAAACACCACCACAGGTAGGAAAAAACCGGGGTTTGAAGGAAAACTTACCCAAAGCTATTACAAAATAGCTCCCACCAATTAAATTTGAATTTAGGTTGTTATAGTAAATTTTCGACTATTTTTATGTTTGTTTAGGAAACAAACAATTAATAGAAAATTAATAAGGAAAAAAAATATACCAAAAACACATAAAAACAAAAAAAAAGAAACATTAGATAGAAATTAAGAAGTAACTAAAAATCAACAAGAACATAGGTGCAATAGGTAGTTTAAAATTACACTACCCTAACTTTTAAAAAGTAACCTAAAACACTACCCACAATTAAAAACTTAACCCTACAAACAACAAACTAAAAATATACCAAAATCACACAAGCAAAAAAAAAAAGAACATGAATGAAATTAAAAGTATTATTTTAGACCAAATTAAGTGTGGTTGAGTGCATTGTAACACCATGCAACCTAAAAAATCAAGTATAAAATGAATAAAATCAAGTATTCTAATATTACGGGACGGGACGGGATTTTTCGGGATAGTCCCGTCCCGTCCTGTCCCGTTATGGTAATGTTAAAACGGGATGGGACGGGACGAGATTGCTATTTTCAAAACCTATCTCGTCCCGTCCCGCTAACTTTCTGGACGGGACCGGTACGGGATCGGGATTCCGGTACTAAGTGCCCAGCCCTAATATGAAGCATGATAAGAGGGATTTCACCTTACTCAAGTTGGGAATCGCTATGCACTCGAACTTTTGTTGCTTCTAGCTCTTTTGCAATGCGGAAGCCAACGATGAGTGCCTTGTATTCTGCTTCATTGTTGGAGGCCTTGAAATTAAATCGAAGGGCGTACTCGAGCTTGTCATTTTATGGAGTTGTAAGTACTAAGCCTGCCCCACTTCCACTTGGTTGGAGGATTCGTCAATGTGCAGTGTCCAAATTGGATCCTGATCACAAATTACTATTGTACCCGTCACTTTTTTTAGCAGTTGAACCCTATCTCTTGGTGGGTGAATTATGTTTTTTGTGTTTCCTCCATTGCATGGGAAAAGTGGGTGGGTGAATTCTGAAATAAAATCGGCTATAGCTTGACCATTGTCGGCCGTGCGAGGGCTATAGTGGATATCAAATTCCCCCAATTCAACTGCCCATTTGACCAGTCTTCCCGATGTCTCGGGCTTCCACAATACTTGCTTCAATGGTTGATTGATCATTACTTTGATGGTGTGAGCTTGCAAATAGGGTTTGAGCTTTCTTGCCGAAGTTATGAGGGTGAGGGCCAATTTTTCAATTTCTGGTAGCGAAACTCTGCATTAGCGAATCCCTTGCTGACATAATAGATTGCTTCTTCATGCTTCTCCTCCTCGCGGATGAGCACTAAACTGAATGCCCTTGTTGACATTGAAAGGTAGATTAAGAGCACCTCCCCCGACTTTGGCTTGGAAAGGACCGGCGCTTTTCCCATATGCTCTTTTAGACTGATAAAAGCTTTCTCGCATTTGTTGGTCTAATCTATGCTTTTTCTAACTTTTTTCAATGCTTTGAAGAATGGCAAGCATCGGTCGATGGACCTTGAGATGAAACGATTAAGGGCCTCTACTCTTTCGGTAAGGCTCTAGACCTCCTTCTTTGTTGTTGGCGACTTCATATCGAGCAATGCTTGTATTTTTTCCGGGTTGGCTTCGATTCCTCTCTCGCTGACCATGAATCCTAGAAATTTTCCTGAGTGGACGCCGAACACACATTCATCTGGATTAAGCTTCATCCCATATTCCTTCAATACTTGGAACGCCTTTTCAAGATTTTCAGCGTGGTTGGTGGTTTGGTGCTCTTTACTAGCATGTTGTCGACGTAGACCTCTATGATATTCCCAATGACGTTCGCAAACATGCGATTCACAAGACGTTGATACGTTGCCCTAACATTCTTTAGTCCGAATGACACCCTACAATAGCAGTACAAGCCCTTGTCGGTGACGAAAGAGGTATACTCTTGATCTTCCTTATGCAATAGGATTTGATTATACCCCGAGTAGGCGTCCATAAAACTCAAGAGTTTATGCCCAGCGGTGGAATCCACAAGTTGATCGATGCTTTGGTAGTGGAAAACTGTCTTTCAAACACGCATTGTTGAGATTTGTGTAATCTACACACATTCTCCACTTCCCGTTGGATTTTTGTACCATTACAACGTTTGACACCCATTGTGGGTAATCTACCTCCCTTATCGATCCATTCTCCAATAACCGGTCTACCTCTTCTTTGATAGATGTATATCTTTTAGAGTCGAATAGCCTTCGACGTTGCTTGACGGGCTTGACACATCAGTCAACGCTCAACTTGTGTGTGATGACTTTATGTCGGATTCCGGGTATATCATTGTGAGACCATGCAAAAACATCTATATTCCTCTTCAGACATTTGATTATGTCCTCTCTTGTCTCATCATCGAGCTCGGCTTCGATTTTTACCACTTTCTCGGGAAGGTGATCTGATAACGCAATCGCAATCAATTTCTCTACTGGTTCGGGTTTTAGCTTCCTCTTTTCCTCGCTGGCTTGTTGAGAAGGGATAACCTTGCTGCTTCGTTCGGCATGCTCGGATGATATCATCAAAAGGTCCATCATTTCTAGGCCTGCATTTTGGTTGGAATCAGATGCATAACAAGCCCTTGCCAATGCTTGATCTCCTCTAACTTTTCCCACACCGCTGTTTGTGGGGAACTTCAACGTCAAATGACAATAAGAGACTCTTGCCATAAGGTCCCCGAGCGCTGGATGTCCTAGAATGACGTTGTAAGCTGATAGGCAGTCGCTTACTACGAATAGGGTCGTGCAAGTTCCTACATCTGACCATGTTCCTAACGAGAGAGTTAGCGGCATGTGACCGACGGGCTGAATTTTTGACCCTTCATAAGAGGTCAGGGACGCGGTTCCTCTTGTCAACATTCTTATTTCCACACCTAATTTGGCAAACGTCGTGGCGGAAATGATATTCACCGTGCTACCACCGTCAACAAGGACGCGAGCTACCTCACAATCAGTGATCAAGGCTTTGATAATGATCGGGTCATTGTAGGGGTAGATCAACCCTTCGCCGTCCTCGTCCATGAAGGTGATGGGTTCCAAAACTAGTCATCTCATCTTGGCGGGTCTAGAATTGATTAGAAAAATGTCTGCGCTAGCCGCTCAAGCGTATGCTTTGCGGGCCCTGTTCGAGGTCCTGGCTAGGGTTGGACCTCCAGAGATAATATTGATGACCGCCCTTGGGTTGTTAGGCCGCGTTTCCTGCCTTATGGGCCTAGCATCGCCAGTCTGAACCTCGTCCCTTTTGATGAAACATTGTATGCTCAGGGCACCTTTATCAATCAATGCTTGGTATGTGTCCGCCAAGTGTACACATTTCTCTAGGGTGTGCCCATATTCCCTATGATACCGGCAGTAATGTGATTCATTGATTCTTCCTCTAGTTAGAGGTCTAATCTTCTTGGGCTTGGGTAGGTCCCGGGACACGACAGCGAAGATCTCCGTTTTTGAGCCAGCGAGCGGAGTGTATTTCCCATATCGCGATAACGGTACTTTCGGCTTTGTTCCAGCATTCCCGGGAGTTTGGATGGCTTAGGTTTCTTGTACTCGTTGGTCGGGGCTTTCACACCGAATGAAACCTCATTAGCCCTCTTTGTCCCCACGGTAGGTAAGGTGTCTGTGCTCATGTCTTTAACATAGTTGAGGTTTTCCGCCCTTGAGTAGTTTGTTACTTCGCGCATGAGTGCTTTGAACGATCCTGGGGGATTCTCAATCATTTTGAACTAGAATGGACGGGACCTAAATCCTCCCATTAGGGCAGCATATGCTGTCTTTTCGTTTGCCCCTTCGCATCGATGATACTCTCCTTGGAAGCGAATCACATAGTCCCGTAATCCCTCTTCCGAGAGTTGACGTATCTGGGTTAGGTCATTTGGGGTGTACACCCGGTTCGAGACTATCATGAATTCATCGAGAAAGGCTCTTCGCATGTCTCCAAAACTCTTGATTATTCCGGCAGGGATGCGACAGAACCAATTGAGCGCCGAACCTTTAAGTGTTTGGGGAAATGCTTTGCATCGGTCTGCCTCAGTCGCGTCCTTTCCATCTATGGCTGACCTGAAATTATCAAGATGATCGTATAGGTCAGTGGAGCCGTCGTAAAGATCAATCTTTTGGAACTTCGTGTTCTTAGAAGTCTTGCCGTGCATTATGGACTCTGTATACGGGAGCGGGAGTTCCTCCGACCCGAGATCAAGGATGTACGGTGATTTTCTTGAATCCATTTGATCCATTCTTCTGTATACGACTCCTAGCTCCCCTACTACCGCTTGCCTGACTAAGTCTGCCATGGATGAAGTTGTCATGGGCTCTTTTGAGGTGCCTAACGACTTGGCAGTCCTTTTGTGCTATTTTCTGGAAGCAGCACGGCGCTCTCGACTTCTCGGTCCTGCACGCCTTTGATCATCGTCGTAAGATGAACTTTCATGCTCCGAGATCTTATCTTCTAATCCGCTAGGTTGCTCGTCGTCAGCCTCTGACTCCAGGAGCTCTTCCAGGCCATCATTCTCATTGATGTGACGCTCGATGCGTTGAGTCATTTCCCGCTGCGTAAGAAGTTCCTCGTTAGCTTCATCCAACTGCTTTATCAGACGTTCATTGCTGATTGTCTGACTCTCACATTTTTGATTGATCAACGTCATATGTGTTTGAATGTTGTCTAAGACACAAGAGAAGGCTCCAAGCTGCCCTTTGAGAGTCTTCGAAATATTGACCTTTCTCCTAATCTTTCGGGATTAAGGGATGACCTTCTTGTGGGGGGTTTCGGGGGCGGTGTCCTTGACGTTGTCCTCCGAATTTGCTTGTTGCTCTGAGTCTAGCTCTTGCTCGGTTCGATCTTCTTGGTCAGACTCTTGGTCTGGCTCCAAGTCATAATCCACCATTCTCGGTATGACAAGGACACCCACAAGCGTAAGCACTCAAGTAAACTTTAAAGAGATGTGAGTGAGGATTTCAACCGTGTCAAGAAAAGCAAGTGAGACCACGGTGCTAAGTGGCTAGTGTTCCCACAGACGGCACCATTTTGTTGATGCGAAATTTCGTCGTCAACAAGTCAAAGAGGAATCCGTTGAAATCCGATGTAAAGCTTGGTGGGGTTGATGCTCAAGTGTTGATCTTCATCTCTTGACCATGGGGTCTGTCTACTCTGCAGGAAGGTGAGGACATGTACAATGAGATCGACGACGTGGAGCAATAGTGCGAGAGACCTATCACAATGAACAATTGGTTGTCTTGACACTGGCGTGATGCTTGCCTATTAACCTCCAATGATAAAGTCAGAATAACATAGATAAGAGTAAGAGAAGTTTTTCTAGAGAGAGCGAGTGTAAGTGTATTTGTGTGTATAATGAATGAAAGGAGCTTCCCTTTTATAGGCCTCAAGGAGGTAGTTTTGTACTTGAGGCATGTCCATGAGTTTACTTTCTGACACGGCAATGTGCCTCTTCTGACACACACACACATACTTCAGTCTTTCCTAGATATGGGTTCGTCAGGTTTGATAACACGTGTTAAGACTTTTGCTTCCCCTCACCTCTAGTTGAGCCATTCTCGTCCCTATTCATGATGAGACCAACCACGAGATCTTGACACCAGTATTGTTAAGTGAGATACGATCTTGATAAAGGATAGACTCATGTACTTGTTGATCGTTTTCGTGTATGATCTCTTCTCCATCGTCCTTGGTTGATCCATGGATGTCTGCCAAGGCGTCGTGGTACGGTGAGTCTTGGTGGTGACTAGGCTGCACCGTTATTCCTCCATCATTGGGTACTTGACATATGAGGAACACGAGTTGGAAGTCGAGGAAGTCGTGACTGAAACTTTGATCCCTCTATGCTTTGAAACTCCTACTTTACTCTTAAATGTGCATGTATTGCTCGATGTTGGGTGTTTAGCACCGTTGACGAGTCAAAGAGTCCCTCGCAGACATTTTGACCTTTCAATGTGTCCTACGAGGTTGAAAGGTCGTAAAGTTAGTGTGTCTAAATTCCGACATGAACAACTTTGTTGGAACCAAACTAATCAGAATACAATCATCCTCATATATAGTCAGATTTACGTAATAGCTCTCTTTGAAAAGAAAGCTTTCGATGAAACAAACATATCACATCACTCGTCTATCTCACTAAACCTATTGATTATGTGATTCGTCTAAACACTAATTATGAGATGACCGGAAAATTGAAAACATGAAAAACAGTAAAAAAGAAAAAACAAGGAGAAGCAAAATATAAAGATGTTCAGCTGCGGTACCGCAGCGCACAATAAAACACTGTGTGGGGTACACCGACTCCTGTTTGATCAACATCACACGGTAGAAAGCATCTCAGGGTTTTACTATCTCTCACTCCCTCTCTTTGGGGTTTTAGACAGAAAAAGAAAACCAGATATCGGAGCCTCACCGGAGCTCAGATCGCCATGGACGTCATCAAGACGCAGCAAATTTCGGCGAGGTCGATCGAGAAGGTGATAGTTCACCCGCTGGTGCTACTCAGCATCGTCGACAACTACAACCGAGTCGCCAAGGACACTCACAAACGCGTCGTCGGAGTTCTTCTCGGAAGCACTTACAAAGGCGTCGTCGACATCTCCAACAGCTACGCAGGTACGGCAATCTCCCAATTCCGTTTGATATTTACTTTCTTGTTAGTCTTGGATCCGAAAATTTTATTGATTCAGTTAAAGCATTTGAATTTTTTGGAATTGTAGGGTTTGTTGAATCTAAAATTACTGTAATTAATTTCATGAGTCGAATTAGAGTTGTCGTTTTCCAGATGAGTGATTTGGTGGCTAGGGTTTGCACTAGTAGGGTGCAATTGTAGTTGGAAATGAGCTTGAAGTTGCTAAATTCTTAGTCTTTAGTCTTTAGATTTTTGTAAATCCTAAATACCTTGGCGTTGTTGTAATGTTCAGTGCCCTTTGAAGAAGATGACAAAGACCCTAGCATTTGGTTTCTTGACCACAACTATCATGAGGCAATGTTCTCCATGTTCAAGAGAATCAATGGTAATCACTCTTCAATATCTTGTGTAAATTTGGATGCTTTCTGTATTTGTTCAGCCCGGTACTCTGTTCTGTGAGTTGTTACTTGTTGGTAATCTTCGCATATACATGTATGTTGAATTTCAGCAAAGGAGCACGTCATAGGTTGGTACAGTACGGGGCCGAAACTGCGAGAGAATGATCTTGATGTTCACAGCTTGTTCCACAAGTAAGTTTACGGTATCTGGTATATTGTGGCATTGTGCATTGTCCTACATATTCTTTTTGTTTCTGTGAGTACTTTTTTTTTTTTGTAGAGGAATTTCTATGAGACTCGTAAGGTTTGCACAGCGTAATTTTTTTTTTGGAAAGTATGCATCACATTTTTTATACATGTAGTTATTCCCCAAATCGGTATCTCTGTGCATGTAGCTGCATTGTGCATTTGTCCAGCATCTGCATTTGTTTTCCTCTCTTTACTGATTGCATTCCTTATGTGATTCTATTCAATGCTTGGCTGGTGAGTTTTGCACATTTTTAACAATCTTTGACCATCACGGTTTGTCTTTTATACCGATTGATGAATGATATGCATATTTTTGGAAGCTTGTAATACATTATTGTGGTGTTTACTTTTTCTTAAATTGGGATCTTTATGATATGTAGCTATTGCCCAAATCCTGTGTTGGTCATTATTGATGTAAAGCCAAAGGAGCTGGGAATACCCACCAAAGCATACTATGATGTTGAAGAAGTTAAAGAGGTAACCTAAGACCGTTGGCTCACATGTTCTTCTTTGGCTACTATTCTGATTAAATGTTGAGGGAAAAAGTTATTATCACAAGTCTATTCTATAGAGCCTCCAGTTTAGCTAAGTTGAACATGATAATGATTACAGAATGCAACTCAAAAGAGCCAGAAAGTTTTTGTTCATGTGAGCTCTGAAATTGCTGCTCATGAGGTTGAGGAAATCGGTATGTGATACGATGAACTTGCAAGATGATAATAGTTTTTGCCCTTTTAAGTGTTTGTTTGAACATGAGACTACCAAGTGTGTTAACTTTATATATAATCAACAGGAGTGGAACACTTATTAAGGGATGTGAAGGATACAACCATCAGCACACTTGCAAATGAGGTAATTCTTTATGCTTTATATTTTGCCATTTGATTGTTTATTCTTTTTTTTTTTTATTTCTTTATTTCAGAGGTGGATATCAATTTAACTTTCAGAGAAAGAGAAAACTTTAGGACCGAATCTATATTGATGCTAAAAGCATATTCTGGATTTCATGAATTTGAAGAAAGCATTTACCATTGTTTTATCTGCAGGTTACTGGAAAAATTACTGCTCTGAAGGGCTTGGATGCACGGTTACGAGAAATACGCAGTTACCTAGATCTGGTGATTGATGAAAAGCTTCCACTAAATCATGAGATACTTTACCATTTGCAGGTACACTTCCTTTCATGACTTATTTGTAGGTTACCTCTCTTATTATAGCTACTGCATGTAGTTTATTGTCCTCACTAGTACTTTTGGCTATTATTTGGTTTATTCATTATAAATAATCATAAGATAGCGAATTTATGTGTCCATGGATAACCTGTGTTGCAGGACGTGTTCAATCTGCTTCCGAATCTTAATGTGGCTGAGTTAGTCAAGGGATTTGCAGGTACACAACTGAAAATATCTTGATGTAGGGGGCTCTTCGGATTAAATTTGGCTTTCTGATGCATATTCCTTTCTCTTTTGCAGTAAAAACAAATGACATGATGTTGGTTATATATCTTTCATCTCTCATTCGTAGTGTCATTGCCCTCCACAACTTGATCAATAACAAGGTAACCCTTTTTCTCCGACATACTTCAGACATGCACTGTTGGGGATCGATCACTTTATGCATGTCTGTGCCTCTTAACCTAGTAAAATTTGCCACTTCCGATTGGATTTTAAAAGGCTGTACAACAATATGTTGTATTTTAAACTCTTGTAACCCCAGATTGTAGGATTAAAGCACGAGTATTGAATGTGATACTTTAAGACTGGATTGATACTCTGGCCCTGTGGTAGATATAATGACATTTATCTATGGTTTCTGGTTTTTCAGATGCTAAACAAAGAACATGAAAAAGCTGAGGATGCGAAGCCAGCAACAGCCCCGTCTACTGCTGCAAGCTGAAAATCATGATTTAGAGGTGATTTGGGTGTCAGCTGTGATCTATTACAACAGAGATGATCCGTTACTGACAGTTTCTAGAGAAAATTTTGTATTCCCGGTATAGACAGAGCTTGCAGGTTGAAGTATTTTTGTCATCGGCAGTGTTAGCATTTAGTACCATGCTCTGTAATTCACTGCATTAAGTGTAGACTCCCATTTATCGACTGACCAATGTTTGCAACTTTGCATATATGCGTTAGTACACTGTAACCTTTTCATCTTGTTGTGGATATTCACATGGAAGTTTATGAAAATATCATCCATCACAAACAACTATCAGATACGCTTTGGCATTGGCTTTTGACAGAAGCAAGGTCTTCAATGGCCTCGAGTCCTCCATCGCTGTACATTAAACCGACTTCCATCCGGAGCTATCTTCAAACCTAAATCCTAAATAACTCAAGCGCTAGAGACCGAGGCTATGTGAATGTCCAAGTGGAAGGCGACTCGAAGCTCGTGATTGATGCCATCAATGGGAAATTATCCCCTCCATGGAGATTGCAGAAGATTGTCCAAGATATTTGGACTATTGCTACCTCTTTCTCCTCAGTTTCCTTTAACAATGTATACAGAGAGGCAAACTTTGTGACAAATGCTTTTGCAAATGAAGATCACCAACTCCCTAATGGTCGTGAGTGGCAAGATGGATACCCAACAACTGTTACTAGAGCGCTGCTATTTGTACTGTTAGCTTGTGTTTCTGAGAGATTTTTATTTGTAATGTTTTTAGTTTCGTATTAAAAAATAATAATAATAATAATAACTCAAACTAATCTTTTGATGACGTGTGAACACAAAATTTGACCGAGAATGTACTACATGCATCATAGAGCCACGCCCAAAATTGATGCTTGAGAAAAACGGCATGTCGTTCGGTTGATAAAGTTTCGAAAATGAAACGGCACACCGTTATTTTGTATATCTCCACCAGTAACCGAAGTCCGAAGCTCGTGGTGGCGGCAAGCACAAATCAGAGGGTTTAGGGTTTTCCGGCAGGGCGCGTCGGAACAAATCCTCAATCCAAAGTTGAGAAAAGGAGAAGAGATGGGGAAAGCTTCAAGGGATAAGAGGGATATCTACTACCGAAAAGCCAAAGAAGAAGGGTGGCGTGCTCGGAGTGCCTTCAAGCTTCTTCAGATTGATGAGGAGTTCAACATCTTCGACGGAGTCAAGCGCGTCGTCGATCTCTGTGCTGCTCCTGGTAGCTGGAGTCAGGTATCTTCTTCTTCCTATTCTCTTCTCCCTGTTCTCACTCTAATCCAAATTCCAAGCTCCTGACTGTGATGCCAATTGTGTAGGTTTTGAGTAGGAAATTGTATCTCCCGGCAAAGCTTTCGTCTGATTCTAAGTAAGTTAATCAACTACTTGTAGAACTCTTACTCAATGCTCTTTTAAGAACATTGAGAGTCTAACTTTGACCATCGTTATTTTTAGGAACGGCGATGTGCCTCTTATTGTAGCTATTGATTTACAGCCAATGGCTCCGATTGAAGGTGTTATTCAAGTGCAGGGTGATATAACTAATGCACGAACCGCCGAAGTAGTAAGTATCAGCTGCATTTCTACATTCTGTGTTGTAAATTGTTGTGTGTATTGCCATGAATTATTCAGCTGAGTTGGTGTTAACCCTTTTAGGTCATCAGACATTTTGATGGTTGCAAGGCGGATCTGGTTGTGTGTGATGGTGCTCCAGACGGTACGCAATACTTATGGATTTATTGTCCACCTTCCGACTTTCTTTGTGATTACTGTCTGTTTAAGGTTGCCTTGTGTTATGCTCTGACTTGCAGTTACTGGCCTTCATGACATGGATGAATTTGTGCAGTCCCAGCTGATACTAGCAGTAAGTGTCTGCAACTTTTTCAAACCCAATCTACAACCATAAGTTAGCATGATAAGTACCTGTTTAAGAGTAAGATAAAGTCACATGCTTTTTATGCTTGTTAGCCTAACATGTATTATGTGTTTGCTTCTGAACATTGCATTATATTGACAGCTGCTGGATCTTCCTTTCAGGGTTTAACAATTGTTACTCATGTACTCAAAGAAGGTGGTAAATTTATTGCAAAGATATTCCGTGGAAAAGATACAAGTCTTCTCTATTGTCAGGTACCTTGAAGCTTTTGCATGCCTATAGACTAGCTACAAAGTTATATTTCTGCATATATGATTTTAAGAACTACATATTGATGCAATTCCCTTGTTTTCTTTTCCTTTTTTTCCTCTTTCTTGGCAGCTGAAGGTATTTTTCCCGATTGTGACTTTTGCAAAACCAAAAAGCAGCCGCAATTCCAGCATAGGTAACATAATGGTCTTCAATTTTGCCCTTAGCAGTGTGCTTTCTCTTTCTTATCCATCTGTATTTGCTCCTACCTTATTGTGTTTGCCATGGAATAGAAAGAGTCTTACTCTCAACTTCTTGAGATAAACTTGTTTAAGTGAGCCAAGAATTTCACCCATGTTTTAGGGTCTTATGGACTCTCTTCTGAAGAACTGATTTTCACCTCTTTGTTTGGCTAAAATGTTTGTGGTACGACTAATTCCCAATCCCTGGTATGTGTAAACCCTTTATTTTGCTTGTATTGGAGAATAATAGAATAAATCACTGTGGTAGCCACCCAAGGACTTGTGGGAGGCTGGAGCTGAGGACACAATGTAAAAGCTGTTCATCAAAAGCTTGAAATATCTAAGCACATATCATTTATGGTAATTGAGGCAACAGTCTCAAGTGGCAGCATTCTGTCTTTCTTTTCCAACCTGCTATGCGATTCAAGAAATAAACTTCTGGCTCTAATATTAGCATACAGAAAAATAAAAAATAAAAAGGGATTGAGAGAAGTACCAGGGTTGGTTTTTTGGTTTTTGTATTATGTGAATTCAGGTGCAGTTCTGTTCTAGATATATATATGCTGCATGAAATGAATTGGGTTGATCTGCAATGCATGTGTTACAAAATCCCACTCCCTCAGGAACAAAATACTGTGTATTTTAACGATGATCTGGTGGTATCCTTCTTTTGTGTTAAAACTAACAAATGTTGTTTGTCATACAGAGGCATTTGCAGTTTGTGAGAATTATTCTCCTCCGGAGGGATTCGACCCTAAGGATCTGCATCGCCTCCTAGAAAAGGTGGGAACTCCCTCAGGAGCACATGATCTAGGTATGTTAGTTCTTCCAAAAATTGAGATATTCTGACTCGTATTCACATACAACAATCTCAATGGTCATCCTTAGAAATTTTTATGATGCTTAATGAACTCTTACAAACAGTTGAAGTTCAAATGAAAATTAACAGCTTCATCTTGCTTTGGATTTTGATGGACTTGGTTAACATGGCATCAATTAATGTTATTTCCTCCTCCAACATGGCAGATTGCAGTAGTGGGTGGTTGGAAGGACCAAATAAGGTGTATATCCCATTTTTAGCTTGTGGTGACCTCAGTGGGTATGATTCTGACCGTTCATATCCGCTGCCAAAAGATGCCAATGGAGCTTACCGGAGCTTGGATCCTGTACAGCCCCCAATTGCTCCTCCTTATAAGAGAGCTCTTGAACTGAAGAAAGCTTCCAGCCAGGGAATCACCGAGCTTGAGAACCACTCCCTGGAATCCTGACCACATTAGTCATCGTATTCTTAATACACTGCATCAAATCAATAGTTATTGTTCGAATTGCAAACGGGCTATGTCCCAATTATTTTGACAATCATTGATCTTCTTTTCCTTTTGCCGTTGTAACAATATGACTCGTGGATATAATTGATCTTTAATTATTCATTCTAATCTGGAGTATGCTCTTAACAATACCTAATCGATATTTCTTTTAGTTGTTGAATCTCTGTTTGATTGTATTTCGGAACCAACACAATCATAAGGTGGCTTTTGATTGTTGGCTTTGTGCTTCTACTGTCCCCTTGAATATGCAGGGTAACTTGAGCTGCTCTGCTTTCTTGGGTCAAAAGATTCAAACAAATTAGATATAAAAAGTCGGGATATTCACCGAGGTTGAACATCGGTGGTCCTGACATCGACTTCTGAATTCTGATAAGGCAAAGGAGGCACAGGACTCAAGGTCATAAGTTAGTATCATGTCTGGTACCAGTAAAATATTCGAAAGGTAAGTTTCAACTTGGAGAATTACCAGAGTAGTTGGTGAAAAAGAAAATTAGCAGAGTAGCTAAACATCTGCTTTTCTTCATCAACATCCATGCACAGTAATTCCACTACGTTACTTGCATTGTTAGACAATTCTAACCGGACTCATTTTCCGTATGTACTATGTAGTTTCTGTATTAGCTTCAATAGTATTAACATGGTATCTGCTTAGCATACCATGCTTCAGGATTAACACAGCATATATATAGCTAATTGCATACATAGATATATGGAATTATGGATTCAGTTTCATGAAGAAAATTCACACCAGAAGGTGTGATTTGAACTCATTATGTATCTCGCTTCCTACATGTTACAGAAGAATTGTCATGCAACAACCATGAAGGCATAAACTCTCTCTTTTTTCTTTTTCTCCTTATATAAACATAAACATCCTTTACAAAATCTAGCAACAATTTGAAGTAACTGAACTCGTTCTCTGTAGAGAGGAAGCAGAATTCAAGAACTCGATGCAATCCTCTAGCGCTTCAGCTCGATGAGACTCGATGGGATCTGACACAGACCTTGACCTTGTAAGGTTAGATGAAGACACCTTACGTGAACTCCTCTTCCTTGCTGACATAACTCTAGACACCTTAGCCCTGAGTCCACGTAGAAATCTCACCGGAGCAGAGAGTGAATTTGTATCATTGAGCTGCCTGAAAGCCCAAATTCCAGTTGCCATGTTTCTGTTTCCACCAACTCTGGTGCCACCACTCTCTTTCAGATACATGATTGGCTTATGATCATAGACATGATCATACACATCAGGACTAAAACTCACACGCCTGCTCGATTGCCTTGACATAATATTAGAGAGAGAAGAACACCAAATGATGATGGAGGAGAGGAGAGAGGTTGAGTTTTTGAGCAGAGGAGAGGCAGTTGGATTTGGTAGAGGGGAGTATTATATATATTCGTGATGGGATTGGTCTTGAGGAAATTAAAAGAAGCAAAGGAAAAGGAGGGTGAGTAAAAAAGATAAAGAGAGGAATCAATAGGATTGGTTTTCTGGCTGGAACGAAAATGATAAGTAGTGGTCTGTTTGTGTTAAAGCATTATGCTGGTATTGACTGCAAGACCAAGCAATCGTTTGGTTCAAGCAGTGACTAAAGTCGTATATATGCATGAGCCATGCACATGGCGTCTGTGATGTAAGAATCTACTTAGCTCACATTCTCTGCAGGCCTTTGGAATTGGTATAACTATTTTAAATTGGAGGGGGCACTTACTAGTTATAACCAATCTTGAATTGATTCTATGATATAGTAATAGGTAGTGTGATGTGGGGGGCCTGGTATGAACAGCAGGAAAATTGAATCATAGTAGAGTTGGGATGATGATTATGATTGAGATCAATAAAATGGGAAGTGGGGTCTGGTCAAAAGTGAAGATTAAAGTGGTGGAGCCATTGGAGGTAGAGTGAGGTTTTGGAGGGGAGCAAGAGAGACAAGCACTCGATACAGTTGTCTCCATCTCCCATTGATTCAGTTTGAATCAAATTCTGGCTAGAAATCAAGGCCTATTCTTTCATTCTTTGTGTGTGTTTACTGTGAAACTTAGTAAGAGGAAGAGAATCTGTTGAACTATGCAGGTTTGGATTTGCTTTTGTATTTTCTCTTCTTTTTAATCTCTTTGGCAGGGAAAAAGAAATTCCTGTCTCAGAATATGTTTGCTGGTGTAGTTCTTTTGACTGGGCTGATAAAAAAGGCTCTTCCCAGTTCCCAATAGATGTGTATTGCATATTCAGTCAAGAACAAAATCCATAGTTTAAAGAACAAGGGAGCAGATATTTCATTGGATTCATATGGTGAATGTGATGCCCTTTCCTCTAATGACCCTTAATCAAACCCTTAATCAATTGCTCATTACTTTGTGGCTAGTTTAGCTCCTTCATGTTTGAATTCCAAGTCCAACTCTTCTGCTTAGGTGACCCTGCAATCAGTGCATTTAGATGGAAGAAGTCAATACTAGTTTATATGGATGCTGATGCTGCAGATAATGCAGATGCTGTAGTTGACATGACCAAGATGACTTCATACATGCCTAATTTACATTGACAGAGATACCTATCTATACTGCAGGCTGCTTCCAAGTTCTAACAGAAGGTGCATGGGCCTAAAGCCAGCATTGCAGTGTAATTTAGGGCCGACTTAATTCTTGGTTTGGCTATTCTTTAACAGGCAAAACCCAGTCACATATCTAGAGGACTGGGATTTTATGGGCTCCAACGTCAACTTTTTCTTAATTAACATTGTTATATATTCTCACCATTGGTGGAATATGATTTTTGGAACGTATCTACAAATTTGACCCGTTTGTGTTTTGCAGGCTCCAACAGCTTACTCATCCTTCATGTATGGAAACCCTATTTTATTTTATGCCCAATTTTATCCCAACAGCTTCTTCCTTCTACACCCTATATGATCCTAACTCCATTTTATTATCCGATATTCGTTCTCGCCTTAGGTTCAACATCTGGATTAACGTTTTAGATTTGATTGTATGTGAAGTTTTTGTCGTTAAACGACAGTAATCAAACAAAGAATTTACGTTAAACATAGACAATTACCGTTTCTCTGTTGAGATATAACGTTCGTTCACAACTTGATCTTCATTGTAACACCCAAGTGACCGACCATCATTTCTTTAGTTCATTTCTCATTTGAGACTGATAAACATAGGATGCTACTTCCACCTGAGTGACAGACCATCATCCTTACAGATGCTACTTATTCTCTAAAGTTTGATTCATTTATTGTCTAAAATTCCAAGCAGGCCTCTTGTATCAATGTTTGTTTTCTTCACCCATGCCAAGAGGAGAGCCAAATCAGAAAAATATCTACTTTAGTGTTGCTTTCTTGTTTTTAGTCTTTTTACCAGATCTGTAAGCATATGAACCTAGTTTTACCAGATCTGTAAGCATATGAACGTAATGTAAATCTTAATTCATATACACCAGCATATGCATCACACTATAACGTTACGTAATTAAACAAGTTTGCCATATTAATAAACTCTAATGATGACTAAGCTCACTTGATTAAGATATCAAAAGCTTAATTTTACAAATAATGTAATGACCACATGATAAATGGATATTCACAGGAATATATTATGATTCTAAGGATAAGTTGACGCTTCCTGATATCAACACCATTGACCAGTGCTTCAAGAAAATGGCTCAACCATCAATTGATAGAATTCCGATCAAATAGAAAGGTTGCGTGAATGATTTCTATACTCAAAAACCATATAAACGAAGGTCGATCAAGAGGGTTACTGATAACAATTGTTTTCCTTCTGGTGTTTGTGTCTATTAAGGTATGACAACTTTAGAGCCGCTTGATTAGTTCATTGTGTTAAACATACGATAAACAATAATTAACTTAGTTGCTTCTAACTTCCGAGTTTCCATATAGCTGCAAAAAGAAAGAAAAAGTCCTCATTCCCCAACTGATTCAGATTGCTCTTTGCTGGGAAACGCTACGCTAGTTAAAACGCATCTTTTATATCCTTGAAAAGAATTATTGAATCAAATGACCATCATGAGGAAGAAGGAATGATTTAATCAAACGTCTCCATCTGGCGAAAGAACAAACAGAAGAATCAAATCACCACACACGAAAACGCCAGTAGGAGCAGAACAACGCACGTTGGATAATCTGGGGAACCAATTATATGCATGCCACTATTTCCACCAAGTACATGACAAGTGCGGATTAAGTTTTTATCTCCAATCTTTCATCTATTGGTGGGATTTTTTGTTTGATATCACTGCTGAATAAAACCAAGGATTTGAATAGGACTGCAATAGGACAGTAAATTATGTTCTAACATACATTTTTAATAGATATGTCCTAATACATTTGTTGTTGGAATATAATATTGACTTGATATTACAATGAATATGGAGTATCAGCTTGTGCAAAGTATATAGAACTGATTGAATGTAATGACCGAAATTTGTATGTCAGAGTTTATCGCTCGCTCTATGTCTTATAGAAGAATTTATCGTATAAAGTATTTCTTTGTTTTATCTTCGGATATTCCTTCAATTAAAAAATTCTTATTATTCTTTTCCTAATGAATTCAATCACGCGATACACACACAAAGTTTATGTTGTTTCTCTTGTCGAATAGCGCAAGATAGGTATGCAAGTAACCCAGCCAATCGTGTAGGAAGGAAGAAGAGAAACTGACGCCATTGAAGGAGAGAAGCATATACTAGAAGAGCTTCCATTCGATACCTCCTCTGATAGAATATCCATTGTTAAAGGTCCTTCCTGCTCCTTTTGGATTCCTCCCAATAATTCATTTGTCCAAAACCCACATGCGCTTACTTTCAAATTTTACTTAATAAAATCAGCATCAAAAATTTCAATCAAAAGCGCACCTCCAACTTACACACACACTCAATCACCATGCGCTCCTCTCCTTGTCTCTCTATAAATCCCTCTCTCTCTCCTCCCTCAACCACTTCCTCTTCTTCATCCTCTTTTCCTCATTCTTCAGTTCCCAAATTCCCAAGCAACCAATATTCCTGGCCAAAACCCATCAGCCTTTTTGCTCATAAAGCTCGATTAAGCTACTCAGAAAGTAGGAAACTTGAGGTTAGAGCAAGCAACATGACTATTACTGAAGTTGGGCAAGAAGAAGAGGAAGAGGGTCCTCCTCCTTATGTTGAATCGGAGTCCAACTCGAGGCCTCGCCGCATTGCTCTGTTTGTTGAGCCTTCCCCTTTTGCGTGAGTACCTCAGTCTTTGCTTCATTGACTATTTTTCTTTATTGTAAAGAACTGATCTTGATGAATAGTTTGACTGCTTCTTCAATTTTTTGAGATGCCCATCTTTTGCAAAATGGTTCCTTTGTTGTTTTTAGTTATGGGGTTGTAGTGTTTTAAGCTTTAGTGAGTGAAGTTTGTGACTTTAGGTTCTGCTATTGGCATTGGGTTTGGAACTTAAGGATCTAGCCGGCTTTAGATATACTTACTTGAGCTTGATGAATTGAGTATGAGGGTGTGATATTATTCATTTTCCGGTTCATTTGAGTGTATTACATCTAGAGTCATTTAGTTGTAGCCACAATTTGTTTTTTATTTTTAGTTTGATTGATATCGAATATGTCCTGATGATGTCGAATGAAACTAGGTTCAGCTGGTGTTGATTTACGGCATGTCTAATAATTTAGTGATTCATGCCTTCTGAAAGGTAACGTAGTGTGCTATGCCAGCTGCTAATTGGTTGGCTGCATTGGCGTTTGGGATTACATCTTAATGAGTAATGAGCTAAGTTGGGCACTTAGCTATTAAGAATGGAACATATTTTGCTAAATATTTGTTAATTCATGTCCGGCAATATAATGTTTAATAGTTCAATTTAAGCCATATTACAGAGTGAAGTTAAGGCAAATGTAGCTGCCTTGACTATCAATGGTGTTCTGATACTGTTCTGGTATACTTGTACTAATGTGTTGAATGTAAGGGTGTTATAACTTAGCTTTGTTGCCAATCCTCTGGCAGTTCACTATTAATAGATTGCATTAATGATCCGCCATATGATAATTATCTCTTTTCTTTCAAAGTAATGAGTTGCTGGTTCATAGGAAATTCGTAGCTTAGGAAAAGAATCTCTGTAAGGTTGATTCAACTCAAGTATTGTTTAAAAATGCAGATGTACTGTAGTTCAGTAAATCACAGCTTTGGTTGTTCTTCATTTATTGCCGAAAAGCCATAACACAGATAGAAACACATTTCTCTCTTTAGGCTGATGATTCATCATTCCTACTCTGATAAATATGCAGTTGACATGAAATACAAAGTATTAAATACATTGTGTTTCTTGCAGATATGTGTCAGGGTATAAGAATCGATTCCAGAATTTCATTAGGTACTTGCGTGAAATGGGAGATGAGGTAAATTGTTTATATCGCTTGTCTTGTATTATATCACTATGTATATCCTAAATCTTATAGACTATGAAAGTATAACCTGTACCCCTTGTAAACTTATGAAGTGTGTGCAAACTTGAGCTCAGTCTTGCATTAGTGCTTTTTGCTCATTTCCAATCCCATCATTATTATTTTAAAGGTCTTCTTGTAAAAATTGATATATGATATAGGTGATGGTTGTGACAACACATGAAGGAGTGCCCGAGGAATTTTATGGAGCAAAATGTATTGGATCACGAAGGTAGCTATCTTTGTTCCAATGGTTTAATGCATAAACTAAAAGTCTGGCTAACTTATGCAAGACTTTTATTTTGCTTTTTGCTATTCACTTTTCCATCTTTCTCTGTTTGGTATTTATTTATTTATTTTTGTTCATTTTTTCTCTCAGCTTCCCCTGCCCTTGGTATCAGAATGTGCCTCTTTCCCTTGCACTCAGTCCTAGAATAATTTCAGAGGTTGCCAATTTCAAGCCTGACATCATACATGCATCCTCACCTGGAATCATGGTGTGCTTTTGTTCTTGTTCTCTCTGTTTTTATTTATTCTTCTTGTTTTGGGTACCTTATGCTTTCTTTTTGCTGAGACATGAATATCAAAAGGTAGATGACAATTACCAAAACTGTTATGTAGGTATTCGGTGCTCTCATCATAGCTAAACTATTGTCTGTCCCCATTGTGATGTCTTACCATACTCACGTGCCGGTGTAAGTGATCTATTCCAAGTTTTCAGTATATACTATGTCAGATTAAAATAGAACATGATTGCTGAGGGCTGAACATTGTTTTATTTTGGTCTGCAGATATATTCCAAGATACACCTTCAGTTGGTTGGTGAAACCCATGTGGATGGTTATAAGTATGTAACATTACTATGCTTTTACTTCTATATGATGCCAGAGCTTATTATTAATTTGTAATTTGTTCTTCTCAGAATTCTTACACACAGCTGCTGATCTTACACTAGTACCATCAGCAGCAATAGCTAAAGATCTCCAAGTTGCTAGAGTCGCAGCAGGTGAATATGTAACCATAGTGCAATTGGACCTTTAATATTGGTTCTCTATTTCCCCGTCTCATATAGTAATCTCATTTAATGTCTTGAATCCAAGATTCCTCATCTGCTGAATGCATAGACCGGGAAAAATACATCTCTCACTACAACTATTTTTAGACTAATTTCTTTTTTTATTGCTTATTTTCAGCTAATACAATTCGTCTTTGGAATAAGGGTGTTGATTCAGAAAGCTTCCATCCTCGCTTCCGTTCTGATGAAATGCGTTCAAGACTAAGGTAGCACCTCTATTCTTCCATTCCTGTCTCTGTTTCCATGGTGTGGAAGTTATCTTAAGACATATTTGTTGTTGTGAACAGCAATGGTGAACCCGAAAAACCTTTAATAGTCCATGTTGGAAGACTTGGAGTGGAGAAGAGCTTGGATTTTCTAAAAAGGTATCATATATTCATATATCACTGTTAGAAATACTCAATGTGAGTAACTTCTTTCATTATAAAAATATAGAATTTTAAATGCTTTCACCCAACCCAAGATTAGCAAACCCCTTGGATTTGTTTTTCATTGTGGTACCTTTCTACTTATTTCCTCTCTGTTTTCATGTGTTGACAGTGTTGTATATAGTATTCTGAACTGACTGGATAACTCATTGAATCTTAATTCAGTTTATATACCAATTAGACTGTTGACATATTTGTCTTGCCATGTGTTGCAACTTGAATGTTATGAGATATCATAGCATTCTCGTCTGTAACAAGTATGAAAATTTATTGCTTTTCCGAGTAACTTATCTGGGATAAACCATTTGTCTGTTAACAGTGTCATGGATAGGCTTCCAGAAGCACGAATTGCTTTTATTGGAGATGGACCATACAGGTATTGTTCTCTTGCTGTTCTGGCAGATACCAAACTTCTGTAGTTCTTAACCAGTCGGTACACACGAACAAAAGAACTGATACAAAATCACAGAGCATGTTATTGGAATTAGAAGCTTGTGGGATATAAACATGGAAAACATGGAAACTACCTGCACTCGTTTGTTAATTGTCTGGCCTGTACTTTGGCAGGGCGGAGCTGGAAGAATTATTCTCTGGCATGCCTGCAGTATTTACAGGAATGTTAGGAGGTGAGGAGCTCTCTCAGGCATATGCTAGTGGTGATGTCTTCTTGATGCCCTCGGAATCTGAGACACTTGGACTTGTGGTATTGGAGGCTATGGCTTCAGGCATTCCTGTAGTAGCAGCTCGCGCAGGTGGAATCCCAGATATTATTCCGGACGATCAGGAGGGGAAAACGGGATTTCTCTATAATTACAATGATCTGGATGACTGCTTAAGCAAATTGCAGCCTCTGTTGGAGAACAAGGAATTAAGGGAAACAATTGGCAAAGCAGCACGCAAAGAGACAGAGAAGTTTGACTGGAAAGCAGCCACTCGAGTGATACGAAACGAACAATACAATGCTGCCATATGGTTCTGGAGGAGGAGAAGAGCACAATTCTTGAGACCTCTGCAATGGCTGATGAAACGTATCTTCCCACAAACCCCACCGGAAATCAAGTACAGATGATTCAGATCCTACTAGTACTGGTTGCTCGTAGACTAGCTTGAAAGGTCTTGTGGATTGTACTTTGCAATAGTCATTTGAATTTGTATATATTGTGGAATTGGACCCTGTATTTTTAGCCAGTTGTTCTATTTCTTGTGGAGCAACAAACCCTTGCACACATGTACATGTAAAACACACAGAAAACTGCATACTATGGTTGTCACCTCAACAAGTGTTTACAATATCCATGGCCAACAACAGAATATTTAAAAGCAAAGAAGTATGATATAAAATGTATATAAATTATATGTAAAATGGAAATGGAGGGAAAAAAATTATATTAAACCAGTTTGTGATGTGCTTCAGCTGCCAGGAGTCGAATCCAGAGAAGTACATTGAACCAGTGTATGATGTGCTACAGCGGATTTGTTGATAGAAATATGATATAAAATGTATATAAACTATATGTAAAATGGAGGAAAAAAAATTTCCGCTGCCGGGAGTCGAACCCAAAGAAGTATATTGAACCAGTCTGTGATGTGCTACAACAGATTTGTTGATAAAAGTATGATATAAAATGTATATAAACTATATGTAAAATGGAAATGGAGGAAAAAAAAAATTATTCCGCTGCCGGGAGTCGAACCCGGAAAAGTACATTGAACCAGTTTGTGATGTGCTACAGCAGATTTGTTGATAAAAGTATGATATAAAATGTATATAAACTATATGTAAAATGGAAATGGAGGAAAAAAAATTAATTCCGCTGCCGGGAGTCAAACCCAGAAAAGTACATTGAACCAGTTTGTGATGTGCTACAGCGGATTTGTTGATAAAAATATGATATAAAATGTATATCATCTATATTTCCGTTTTTTCGTATAACTTTTATGTTTTTTCACAATCCTAGCCTCCTGTGTTGTGTAGTTCATTACCATTCTCTAAAGTATGATTCTGGGTTCCAAACATCCAATCCCGGCACCGTATACTTTTTTCTGTATGCAATCCTCTTTCGTTTTATTATTTGCCAAACAAATTGCCACAATCAATTGTACGTTTACAATCGTGAGTTTGTGACCCAGGATGTGAACAAAGATTGCAGTAGAGTTTCCCAACAATCTGGTGTAGTTAGCTCATCATAAATCTCAAGGCAGTTTTGGTATTAGCTTCCAGTTCAGGTCCAACTCTTGGAACCGGAATATTAATTTTAGTAGTATTAGCTTCCAGTTCAGTTCTCTCTTGGAGACTAACAGATCCTCATTGCTTTTTATCATCGATCTAATTCAGCAGCTAGCTCCTGTAGTACGTATGAATAGCTGCACCACCAATTGGTGTCATGTCTGTGTTCACATGTTTATTTGAGAAAGGTGAAGTACCAAGTGCCATGGACCACGCTATCCCAGACTCATCAGTGCACTCCCTTGCACCAATAATTCATATGACAATGAATTTGGATGATTCAGGTCCTTCTCACTAGCTAGGTCGACATTGCATTTGCTAATTGCCAAGATCTTAATTTTCGATTCAGCTGGTTTCTGGCATTCCATCTGTGGATTTAGCTCTAAAGAATTAGGATCGCATCAAGGAAAGGGTTGGTATTCTCTTTCAAAATCCACCAGAGTATGCATAGAATAGGACTATGAAGATCACTCGATAGATCAGCAATAATTTTCATCACTAAAATGGCAGAAACTACTTAAAATCAACCCTTTTATTGTGTATATCGTATATAGTTAATCCTTAACTTTGAACCATCATTCGTGAAAGAAAGAAGACGGTAAAAAATGAACTTGTCAAAGGTACAAGATGATGAAACACGAACTTGAAAGGTGAGGAGTATTTCTGAAACATGTACAACTGAGTCGTGAATCTCCTCTTCTCAAAGCTATTAGAAGAGTGCTATGTGCAATGCATTGCTGACACGGTACTCACGCACAGTCAATCACTAGTGAGTACTCGATCACATGAGAAAGTTTTGGCATTTGGGATTGAATGGTTGAGGTTGAGATCATATTGATTCACGGAGATATGCGGGGGCCATTGTGAGATAAGATGATGTTTCTGCATCACTAGCTCTTGTTCTACCCAGTATTGCAGATCGATCAAATCGATCAGTGAAATTAAAGTCGGTGGCATGAGTCAAGACCCTTGCACTTCCACAATTGTGAGAATACAATTACTTCTTGTCCTGTTTATTGAAAGTAAGGCATCGCTGCACGCATTTTACGAGTTTGGTTCAATTCCTCCCACTTAAATCGTTTCAAAAAAAAGTCACGATTCTTGAGTTTGTATCAGGCATTTGCACGGTGGTAAAATACTAGGTAAACCCTAAGTAAAAAAATAACTAACGGATCAGCTACACAATGCCGATGAGAGATTACTGACCTTATTACTCCATGAAGTACTCAATCACAACGAAATGATGTTCAGGCATACACTTAATTTCGACCGGAGCAATGCATTGTTCATACTTTTGCAACCCTTAAACTTGATCTCAAAGCTTGACAAACTTCGGAACACATATATGTTGTGGACGACATTTACATTAATTTTACACTCCACAGTGCATCGTTGCCGGGAAGTAATCACATACCAACAGAATGTATTAGTGTATGATAATATTATCATAGTTATTCCATGCCATGATGCATGAAGTAATAACAACTCAACTAGTAGTTTACCAACATCATTGCTCTTAATATTTTCATAATGGTGTAATCATTATACACGAAGTACTTTGTTAGAGGCTACGTTTGTTAGGTATTTATTCTAGTTGTCTTTCTCTCCATTCCATTTTTAATGATTTATTGCTACCAGTGAAGCGACTTAACTCAAAAATTTTATAAAAAACGCGATATTCTAACTTTACAATACTCGATCCGATTCACGTATCTTCAAATCTAACTATTAAAAAATTTAAAAAACATACATATTCCGAAACCTGAAAAACACTTGCATGATTAATCAATTACTAATACAAATTAGGAAGACTCTCAAGGAATCCCCAGAGACAGCTAATGATCGATCAGTCCATTTCGTTCCTACTCCCTACTACAGTGGTAGCTGAACCACATATTTGGTACAAACACATAATTAGACACAGAAATTAGGAATCCATAAGTACATTGGATTCTTCGCAAATTTCATCACGTGGAAACTTAAACTAGATTAACACCAGGGATTAATTATACATAAACCTAATTATATATAGTACACATCACCACCCTACTTGCTAAAACGTCGCTGTCTGGCGGCTCATCACAACCGTCCAATGCCATCAACCAGTTTTGACCTCATTTCAACTCCCAAACACTAACGGTAATTTGAACATTAACAACCTCCGCCGCCCCAACTAAACCACCGTCACGTACTGCATGAACTCCTCATCCAACTCCAGCCCCGCCATCGTCTCCGGCGCCAAAACCACCTCCAGATCAACGCTTCCATTCCCCTCACGTCCCGGAAAGGCTGATATCTTACCGTCGAACTTATTAGCCCTACCGCTCCTTACAGCTAACGGCAGCCCCCAGCCGAAGTCATTGTTATACATCGGAAATCTCGGCGAGCTTCCCATCGTCATTGAAGCGCCGTCAAAGTTCCCAAGAGGGAAAAGCCTCGGCGCGCTCTCCCAATCCTCTACGCCGCGGCGCACGGTGTCGCTGTCGTGCGCCACCACGTTGTTATGCAGCAGATCAGCCCCCCAGCGCAGGTCATGGGAGAGAAGATCGCCGACTGTGGCGATCGTCGGGATGCTTTGGATCGCGTTCCCGAAGTAGTGTGAGTCCAGCTTCGGCTCCAGCCTGTGACGGCAGTTCACGGCCATTCGTAACGTCGTTGGTTTGGACGGGTCTAAGTTCCTGACACGTGTCACCGAGCGCCAGAGTTGCGCGCTCAGCGACTGGAAGGAGGAGATTTCAAATCGTGATCGGGGAGTAAGGTTCCGATTGTCGTTGAGTGACTTCCCGTAAATCTCAGCGATTTGGGAGAAGGAGCTGTTGTTGTTGGCTCTGGATTTCAGCTTCAGAATTGATTCTCTAGTGAAGTGGAAGATTCTCTCTCGTAACGGCTCGTTGCCGGAGAAAGTGATCTTAGGGCCGCCTTCGGGAACTTTAAGCACCGCCGAGGAGTTGAAGACGGTGTCGCGGGAGAAGTCCGGGGATTTGGTGATTTTCATGGCGCCTTTGTTTATCTCGGCAAAGGTGTTGAAGAAATGCCACAAGGAGGTCCCGTCGGTGACGGCGTGGTTGACAGTGCAGCCGATGAAGACTCCGTCAGCGAGCTCCGTGACCTGTACGGCCGCCAAGGGCTTGTCATGTCCGGAATAGCTGATGGTTTGATCAAAGGTGAAGAACTCTTTGAAGCAATGAGGGACATCGCAATTGGGAGGCAGGACGCCGTCGACGCTTAGGTGTTTAGCCTTGGCCTGGATGAAATCAGCACCGGCGTCGTTGCAAACGATGTGGACGTACCCGTCGGAGTCAGTCTCGAAACGGCCGGCGAGAGCCGGGAAGTGAGTCAAGGCAACCGAGAGTGACTGCTTGAGAGAATTGACAAGGTCGTTGATAGAATAAGGTGGGGAATTGAAGAGAACTCCCTTCTGAATGTAGTGGCAGGAGAGCATGGGAAGATCGGAGACCGAAAGCTTGAGGGATTTGATCGTGGACTTCTGGTTTGGATAGACTGTGCATTTTGAAGTCACAGTCACAGATGATGAAGAAGGCATTTTGGATTAGTTGTGTATGATTGGGATTGAGATTTTGTGTGAGTGTGACTGAGCTGGTTGAGTAGCGAGGGCTTTATATAGGAGAGGATATGGGGTTGGATTCATGCACTTGCTTTCTACCTTCGTTTTTTTTTTTTGGTATCTTCTCGTTTACTCTATAATTCAATTACGAATAGTATGGATGATGAGTTTTACAGTATTCTACTACAAACAATGTATGCGACAGGATAATCATGACGTGCCAAGAAAGTATGCAAAGCTACTGTTACAGAAGGACACGGGGATGATGGAGTAGGGGTTTAGTCACACAAAAATCAACATAGGAGTTTGGGGTGCTCCATAATTTTGTAGGCATGGCCGCATGGTTATACTGCATATCTGAAAAAGATCAATTTTGTAGGTATTGGATCACATATTTAGTGACTAGCTGCATGGGGTTTTCTGTTTTCATATCGTAATCTTCAGTGACTCATGTCTCATGTGAAGGCCAAGATCTTTGGGAATTGGGATTTGTACCTAGATTTATATTTATCAAATATACCGGTGTGCATTCTCATGCAGCTCTCTCCTACTTCATTGGGAAGAAAGAAAAGTTATGTACCTCAATTATTGGTATCTCTCTTGAGATATCACTGCAAGCCAATCTAAATTCTAAACACGAGTTTAAGTCCGTCGTATGTTCTGTTCGTACGTAACCGCTTCTTAAGAATAGGAACTATAGGGTCGTGCTTGTTCTCACAATTAACAACTACCTTGCCCTCTCTATGGTTTGAAAACTCATTAGGTGTTGTCAGGGCAAAAGGCAACTAATTTGAGCACTTAAGACATCATTTAAGCGGGTTGAACGGACTTGTTATATAACTTTGCATATAGTCAAAGTTTGAAAACTTACTAGACGCTACTAGGGTTGGGGTGATAACCTGTATCGCCTAAAAGCTGTCTAGACGGCACGGATTGGGCGGCCTTGTTTTAGAACACTGGCATTGACTAACAAACTCATCTATGTCATTAGTGGCTTATATACGCATGTTAATTGTGTGAAGATCGAGCTTAGATTTTTTTCACATAGGACATCACAAATGGAACAAAGTACACGTGCTACAAATGTTCACTTCGCTTTTCTCATTGCCATTGATATCGCAACATTCAATACTGCGCCCTATCCCTTTGACCCCAGATGATGAAGGTAACCATGCACCGTGTTAAACGTGGAGATAGTGTTTGGTTAAGTTTGCTTAATTTGCCATTTGTTTCACGTATTTCAACAATCTCTTTTGTTCTGTTTTGGAAAGTTAACAAACTTCTAACCCTAATAAACAGAAAGTGGATCGAACAAAACAAAGTACCAAGAACAGGTCTCTCTTAAGTAATTAACTATCAGGAAATATTCCTTGCACCAATACGAACATGTGGATATACATAACTAAGAGCTAGCTAAGTTGAAAATTTGTAATACATCTCTTCAATAATAATATGTTTTCGTTCTGTTTTGGAAAGTCATCAAGCATGTATCTAACCCCTAAATAGAAAGTGAGAAAGTAGCAATGTACACATAGTCTTAAGTAACTATCGGAAAAGATATCTTGAGCTACATTAGTTGAAATTTGAAAACGATTCCTCATATATATATTAAGCTTGTTTTCGAAATGAAAATACATCGGTGTGGTCTCGGTCAAAAACTCGATCTATAGCTTATGGTTGTCTGTGTAGGTATCTCTCTTATCAAATTGATAGAGGGAACACTAAAATACCCCGCATGTCCTAAGAAAAAAAACAGGTTTTACTTTAGTTTTCGAATTCCTTATATCCAAAACAAATTACTTCTTTCAAGATCGAGCTTGAAACTTATAGCTTGAGTTTGGTGAGCGACGTCGCGAGTGTGGCTATTGGGACCTCCAAATTTGCTTAATATATATCTCATTCTCTCTACACCTCCCTTTTACTTTTCAATATAATTAAGCATTTTCTCACTATACCTCATTTCAAATTCCTAACATAACCTTAGTTATTTATTAACATATATTTCAATTAGTTACTTACTTTAACTCTTATTCACTCAATAGACCTTTCATTCATTTTTTTTATTTTTTTTACCTTTTTGTTTTTGAACATCCATTATCCCTACCTTCATTTTTGATTTTTTTTTTCATGCAAGAAAATGTTTTATATATCATGAACTATCCTATATATCTTTTTTAACTTTTGTTTTTCTCTTTTGTATGTGTTATGTTTTCTCTATTTTTTTTTTATTTTGAATAATTTGATCTCTATTTTATACCTCATAATAAATTATTTTAATAAATATATATTTTCTATAAGCAATAGATATATATATATATATATTATTATTTTTTTGCAAAAATATTTATGCACATTGCAAGTATATGTGTTTAACATGTATGATAATACACAATTTTATGTCACATGATCGATATTTGATCATTGTTTTAGCTCTTATGAACTATATATATATGTATATACAGTCCGTCTCAGTTGCGGACGTCCGCACCAATGGTTTTGGTGCAGATTTTCATTTTTGCACCACTTTTCGATCTAATTTCCTCATCTCCACCGTCTAGTATCTAGATAATATTTTGTAAATCATCTTTGCAAAATTTTAGCTAATTTGGTAATCGTTAAGGCCCTCAAAATTGTGTTTTTCTGGTATAAACATGAATCGGACAATTCAGTCCGTCCATTTGTTTTTCGAGTTTGAGGGCCTTAACGATTACCAAATTGGCTGAAATTTTGCAGAGATTATCTACACAATATTATCTAGATACTATATGGTGGAGATGAGGAAATTCGATCGAAAAGTGGTGAAAAAATGAAAATCCGCACCAAACCATTGGTGTGAACGTCCGTAGCTGAGAAAAATCCTATGTATATTTATATAAATATTATATATATGCTTTAATAAAGAGAAATTAGAAAACAAAAATATATAAAGAAAATAATAAAGAATGTAATCAATTATTATTTAATTGAAAAGTCTAGAGAGAATAAATATAATATTTCTTTTTATATAATTATTGTCTTTAATAGTCATTATGTATGATGATATATATGTCATTTAATAATTCACAATAAAATGAGGTTTAGTGAGCAAATTTGGAAGTCTTAATAGCTGCACTCCGAAACAAAAGGTGATTATTTTTTAGAAAGCGATGTAAAGACTAATGCGGACATATCATTTTATCGATATTGATACAAGTTATATG
This sequence comes from Fragaria vesca subsp. vesca, assembly GCF_000184155.1. Taxonomy (NCBI): domain Eukaryota; kingdom Viridiplantae; phylum Streptophyta; class Magnoliopsida; order Rosales; family Rosaceae; genus Fragaria; species Fragaria vesca. The sequence goes on from NC_020496.1 coordinate 7,900,751, forward strand.
ATATATTGGAGTTTGAAATTTTGATATATTAAAATATCGGAAACAAATATCTAGGGTTCTACTTAAGATAAACATTGTTACTTGTCAAAAAGGGAACTTCTGGACGGTTACCTCATGGGTATATTTATGGTCCAGGTGCGTGGTTGATTATCAACATAGATTGTTCAATGAATGTTTTTAAGTAAGAAGATGATGTTTATCCTTCCAAAATGACAAATTACTGATAATGATGGTCCAAATGATTTTAATTATTTGCAGTGCACCTGACCATATCTAAGCAAAATCTAAATGAACTGACAAAACATGTCTACTTCGATGATTAAGACCTGTGGATGTACCAAAAACTGATCCAGTATGTAAAAGCTGCTACCAATTGATCTGGTTCAACTATATAACTTTTGTTTGATTAAGAAATAGGACGAACCTTTTTTCCACCATTGATGGGAAATCTCGAAGCAGGTTTCAGTGGCCAGCCAAATAATAGTACTTGAAATTACAGGACAAAGTCGCAAGGACATGGCCAAGTGCAATTTTTATATTTTTAGAGCTGGGATCAGACTTCAGTGACAGAAGTCAAGTATGGAGTCAAAACCACCTCCTAAAACCCTAATAAGACACCTGGGCATGATGTAAGTAACAGTTAATCAATATTTTTAGCTGATATTGGTCGTGAATTTGGGAGGTAGATTGTGTTTTTAACCTCACTTGAATAAACTAAAACCACTTAGATACGAGTTGATCTTAATTTTAGGACATATCACATATATGATCGTGTACTAAAGATTCTCTGCATATATAATCAGTAAATCCGATACATATAAAATAGACAACGTATGAATATGATGATGATCGATAGAGAAGAGTGTTGTATTCTGTGAATCAAGTTCTTTTCACAGCGCGCTCTATCTCTCATAAACGTGAGGCGGAGAGGAGAAGGATCTAAACCTTGTGCATCTTACTAGCTAGGAGAGGAGATAGAAGACGACAACAGCCAAAGAAAAAAGTTCATCCACTTTTTTCCACAAAAGAAATGAATAATGAAGTTTTGATATTGTCTGATTAAGCTTTTGACAAGATGCTAATCCCCCACTAAGCGTGGTCTTAATTTGGTGCTTACCACATACTTTGGTATATTCATTATAATTTACAAGATCGTCAATGATTAGTTGTACAATATCGGTGCATGAATGTAATGATAAGTACTGAGAATCATGGCATCTGGAGCTGTAGCAATCATACTAGCTAATTGAGGCTAGGGGTGCCTGATTAGTATTATCAGGGGAAAGTTCTATAGCACATGTTTTTGTCCTCAGTTAATCGTATAATTAACTGATCAAATTCATCATGTATGACCCCCCAAATGTACTTAGTAGCCGAGATACTCTTTAGTGCACTACTTGTAAATACACGATAATAAAAATGATTAAGATCTATGATTTAAGTAGAAATACATAATATGGTTTCAACACATGAATGACGGTTGAGATTGCATCGTCTACTTGCACAAATTGTGTCAGTATATACAAGAATTTCTTTTTCTTTTTAGTGTTCCACGGCTTGACGTATTTTGCCTACTTTTCGTTGTTCTTGAAGTGTGTGGATGTATGATGATTCATATACAATGGCCAAAGCCTAAAAGGTGACTTTGACAAGAACAGGGGCAGTTAAATGGAGTTGCATGTGATCGATGGAACACAAATAAGTCGATTGGAAAAAATGAAAATTGGACGTGTATACATTTCGATGTTACTTTTATGTTATTTTCAGAAGTCAAAAATTCATGAATCCGACACCTAATCCATTAAATAAAAGAAAGGTTGGAGGCATTTAGTGATATTCTTAAGTCTTAACACTAACAAAGAAAGAAAAAAAATCATTGGTTTTTAGTCACTGCCAAACTGACCAACCTTCCTAATTTCCACTTAGGTGAGCGACAAGCTGGCACAGCCAATCCAGTTCATGTTTTCTGATCTTTCTCCCCATCTCTAGCTCAGTGTGATCTTTGCGGTACTGCTATACATGACTCCAAAGTAGATATATATTTTAGAAATGTCGATCAGATGCAATGTTTCGGTTCATCAGAATGGGGACAACATATCACAGTTCATGAACAACCTACAGCCACAGTAGTTGGCATGGCAAAGCATTGCAAAGTTTAAGCACTACAATCCTTTGTGCCGCATCATCGATATATTGTTGGCAAAACGAAGTGAGAGCTACCAGTTATGTTTTGCCCTAAACGAACAGCAAAGGCCCCGAGCAAGTCTGGCACTTGTTTTGGCTTCGAACTACCAACAAGTTCATGTGGGGAGTTGTTGTTTCCCACTTGGCCAGTGGAGTCAATTAGTGAAGGCCAACTGTAGGAGAGAATAATCTCATGCCATGGCCATTATCCAGAAGCAAAAATCTCATGCCATATATGACCATTATCCATGCTCGAGAAGAAGACTTTCGGTACGGAATAGTGTTTGTTTGGAATTGTATTGGAGAGACTTTTCGTACTACTCCACTAGCTAGCTAGGAACATATGAGTTGAATAAGCTCTTGCAATGTCGTTTCGGATTTCGTTTCAAATTATTAAGCTAGAGTTGGAGAAGGTGACAAATTAAGGTACGGGTTCTCTTTCTGCTGCATGTTTTTGTTGCATATGTAATGTGGAGTAAGCAATTAGCTAGGAAATGAGTTAATTAGTGTCCTTAATAACAAAACTGAGTAGCAAATCGAAGCTTGAACTTCTACTTAAATACAACAGTGGAGAACAGCCTAATGGTTTGGATCTTGTCACCAAAACTACCCCAACTGACATGATTCCGGGTCAATCTCAAACGCTTGAGACTTAAAATGACAAACCAACAACTAGGAACTGGGAGGGTGACAGATGAAGGTGCGGGTTCTCTTGCTGGATGTTTCTTTTGAAGAAGTAATGTGGAACAGTACTGGAAGCACTGAGGAAATGAGATCATTAGGGATCGATCGAGTGGTCAATAAAGCAACGAGGAATTAAGGAGCTAAGTGCCACCATGCACATCTCTTTGGCTTTGACTAGTCGCTAATATATATTTGACTCACTATTCATGAACAAGATCAAAACTCTGAAACATCTTTCTATCCTCACAAAAACTATCTACTAACTTCCTAATACGAACTAGGTGGTTTAAAATCTTGAAACTATTCCATTCTTTTCCTTTTGGATTCTTGAAAATCAAGTAACCCATGCAAGCAAAATCTTGATGAGCTCTTCATTTTAGAGTCTTAAGTGATCTCAAAACTATGGGCTAGACTTGGAAGATGGGTCATATGTTCTGCTTTTAGACACAACTCAAGGCCCAACTAACATTTACAAGGAATAAGTGATTCTTTTTGTAGTTTGTTAAGGCACATTATTAGTCCAGTTAATGCCAAGTCTAATTAACATGGAGTCTCTAACTCTAAGATAATGAACATACTAGCATTCCTGCACTCGCGCGTGCGTTTACTTGTTTTTTAGAAAGTACATTGGTTTTTTTTTTTTTTTTGTCGATTTGTAGCGTCTGTATTGTTCAGTTCAAATACTCAGCACAACAAAACTACTAAAAAAAAAAAATGAAAGAATAAGAACTCTATTAGTTTAGAAGACGAATCAATAAAACATGTAAAGTCTACATAGAGTACAGGTACATATCATCAAATAAAATAAATAAATCTAAAATGATAAAGAACCCCTAAATAGAATTGGATTTGCACCCGCATGTAAAAGTCTAAAGCTAGTGTTGATGTAAACAACCTGAAAAGAACAATAAATATGATCAGCCATTTACAGCTATAAATATCTGCAAAAAACAATTGGTATTAACTAAACAGTGCCAAAAGATCAGTATGTATGCCAAAGTAATCAATTTTTCAAATAGCAACAAAGTTTTAATATTAGTTAAAGATGTGAAAATAAAGGCAAAAACAAAATATTGAAAATGATAGGAATAGTAGATTGAATCACCTGACTGATGAAACAATAATACGTCTTGTTCCCAGCTATAGTTGATAGAAGTCATAATCAGCAGCCTATACAGACTAACTATTTTACCGACCTTTATATAATGGCGTATTTTGGGAGACTAATTTAGAAGAGTACTGTACAAGTATTATGAAGTGTTGTCTCATGTTAATTTTCTCTTGATTAATTAGCAGTTTAGCATCATTAGCATAAGAATCCATGGGAAAGACAAAGAAACATGTCAAAAAAACAATAATATTAGAAGAAAAATAAGTTAATCATTTCATAATTTATCAATTTGTGTAATTCACAGAATACTAGTTTACTTCCTCAATGGCTGATTAGCGAATTCAAATTGTTTACTTTTATCTTTGAGTTATTTTTTTTTTTTGAGTTATTTTACTTTTATCTTTGAGTTATTAGTATGAGTTACATTCAACATATACACTAAAAATGACAAATATTCAAGCTATATTAATTAGCTAGCCAACGACCAAAAAAAATAGCTATGTTGCTAGCTTACCATGTTCATAGCTACATAATGTGATTATTCCATTACTAGTGGGTGGTCTCGATATGAAGCACTACTAGTGGGTGGTTAAAAGCATATACTAACCAACAAAGCATTTCTGTATCCAAAAGCTCATACAGAAATCTCTAAACCAGTTTAAGAATTTGGCCGCTCAAATAATTGAGTTGCGTCCTGCTCCCCTCTACAAGTGCCCGTATATACTTTCTTCACAGTTTCATGCAGTTGAAGCTAGCCTACATGCACTTCACAAAGAGGAGCCATCAAGGAGTTTGGTTTTGGGATTGAGGAACAAACAAGCTCCACAACCAGATCACCTCCACTGTAACCATCATCTCCACCACCATTCCAGCTTTCGAACCCCGCTAACTCGTGTGAAAGGCGAAGGCCTTAATCACAAAGCTGACGGAAAATGGAGTGGTCAAGGAGCTGCTTAATTGGTTTGCATGAAGAAATAGAAACCATGACAAGGAATTGCACCTACGCATGAGCTGAACCAGTAACCAGCTCATACTAACACTTCTGAGTTGTGGCTTTCTGTATTGCTATTTCCCAACAACCACTTTATTCCCAATAGAATGCAACAAGCCACTGTTTTAAGTTGTAATAATATATATTCTGATTCATTAGTGATTACCAAGTATATAAAAACATCTTTCCTTTGTTTGAATGCAGACGATAGCTACATTCATTTGTTCATTGGGTTTAAATAAACAAGAAATCTTGTCCTCTTTCTTCCTACTTATAATTCTTTACTGTTCTAAACTAGTGATATGAACATTTTGAAGGATTATATATTCTCAAACATCTGTGGACCCAACCACACACTGAATATCGCACCATCAAGTTTAAACTAAGAATTGCACTGAGCTTTCTTTCCTTTTCAATGCAGCCAGCGGCAGTGGTTTAGAAACTGTGACCGAATTTTAGTTCCAACTCTTTAACTATAATGTATGGGGAAAAAAAAATAAAAAAATCTCTTTAACTATTAATTATTAGGTGTCCACTTAAACTCTCGATCTCATGAGTTAAACATCTCCACAATGAACCCGAGATAGAGATAATCACTTGTGAATCGCATGTATGAGATGAAATCCAGTAATTTAATGATAATCGTTTTACAAAAAAAAAAAGCTTAAACTTCTGCTATGGTTGGTAAAGTTAGTAATTAGAAAATGTCGAAAAAAAGCTACTAACGAAGAATTCGTGTGGCCAGCGTGTGGAAGCCGTGGTTAACAAAATCTTATTTGCACATGACTAGGCATGGGCACTTGAAAGTATGAATGCCACTACTAGAGAAAAGAATCAGAACATTTTTTTTTATAACGAGACATTGAAGGAACACAAGAAAGCCAAAAAGGTGATGTGGGTTTGTGAAAAGACTAGCTATGTGGCCATAAATCAACATAAAAGTTAACAAATGAAAATTAGAATAAAGTGGCCAGAGTGCTTGCCTTAGGCAATTGGCAGGAAAGTTGCTTCTTCTCTTTTTTTAAAAAGGAAAAAAAAAATAAGTGGGCAGTTTTGTCTAATTGATCAAATAATTGTTTTATTCTGTTACAAAAAGTTTGAGTGATAGTTTCTTAAGCTACACCACCGTTGTTATTAGAGCAAATATGTAACATTATTAACCCCGAAGGATTTAGGGTGGACACATATATACTTGTCACAACCGACACCAGCCTCTAAGTATGGATTTTCATAAAAAAATTTATACATTTAAACGAGATGTGTTGTCAATAGGGATCACACTTAAATGAAGTCTCCACCACAAATTCGTCTTTAGCAATTGAGCCAAACCTCGTGGGCAATTGATTAAATTATTTTTGTTGGGATGCTTTACAATTATATTGGCTCCATATATGTTTGGTACCTCCAAGTATTTGTTTAGTGGTTAGTAGGACCAAAATAATGTGTGCGAGCAATATGGTGGGCACTGAGCTTTTCATGATCAATGAAAGGTTCGCTAAAAGCAACAAATAATAATGCTAGTGCCAGCAATATTTACATTCAGCAAACAATCGAGCCGACATGGAAGATGGTAATTGGGGTAGGGCGTACGTGACCCTTCTCCATTGTTAATAGCTAAAAATGATTAATCTAGGTAAACTTTGCCTCCAATTAGACAATGATACGTGTAGAAGATCATGATAATAGAAAAACAAAAAAAACAAAAAAGAGTTAGTTACTTGATCGATCTTAGATTCCTAGTCAGGATCCAAGTTTGGTGACAAGTCTCTACTTCCATGATGAGATCTTCGGCAATCATACCAAACTCAAATGAGTTACTAATAAAGTTTTCAGATCAGCGCAACCTCCGCTTGTATGTTATTTGTTTTCTATTTGAAATGTTAATCGAAACTGTATTATGACATTCAAGGTTGATTGCGGTCTTTTGGTTCGGTGAAATATTTCCTTACACCACAAATTACATTTCTCATTCTCAATGCTTAATTAGTTTACATCCCAAATTGATTCCTTTGATAGTATTGCATGCATCTAATAATGTCATTATAGTGTTCTTTCCATTGCAATGTTGTAGCTCGCAGTTTTGTTTCAAATGACTAGCTATTTGTTCAGGGATGGAATTAGGATTGAGAAATAAGGTAAGCTAAATTTCTTAGTGTTCTATTTATCGGCCTTTTTTTTTTGAGGTCTCCATAAATCATTAGAGGAATCCCTCCATATCCCACCAATCAATCTGTTGCCAATCATTTTGGTTCTCCATGAGGCATGTCAGAAAGGAGAATAGTTCTTCTAACTAGGATATAGTGAATGGCTAAATGAAAGTAGAATAAGAAAAATAAACCAAGCTTGTTGTCTTTCAAACACTTAACTATACTCATGGGATAGCTGTCGTGGGTTTCTCGAAAGCTTGAATGAAAATTGTTACAGTGTAACCTCTCTGCTCCGAACTCTATATCACTTCTCCGGTTGTTATCAAAGAAAGATTGCCAAACATCAATACAACCTTGAAACTCCACATATGTATAATAATTTTTTTGTCCCTAAAAACATGAGGTGCGCTGCAACACAGCCTAGCCCACCTTTAGGTCTGTGCCTATATTTGTTTTGCTAAATAAAAATAAGTAGTTAGAGAAATTCGATATATGATATGTTTACTATGTTAGTGGCTGATGTTTTAAGTTTTTTTTTTTAAATAAAAAAAGTGAGATTCGATATATGTATAGCTAGGTTTGCAATTGGATCATTCCATCCGCGGAGTGCATTTCACCGTGGCAACGAGATGCTTTTTGTCATGAAAATGCTTCAATATTACTTCGAAGAACCAAAAATATATAATGCCCTTGCCATAAAAGAGTGATTAGTAATTGACCATTATCCAAGTGATTACTTACTAGCATTTGACATATAAAATCATACATATACCGAATAAAAGTTAGATATCCCATAAAATTCCAGATTTCTTTAATTAGTAGATATTGGGGGTTAATTAATGGAACACCATAATAGCCTTTATCTAATTTGGTACAGTACTTAAGAATCATTAATCCATGATTATTCCTTTGGTGATTACAGTTAGTGTACGTAGTCAAAGCAAATCCAAGTCGATCTATGATTCCGCTGACAATTTTGGCTTTCCTCTTTCTTTGGGGTGGTGTGGTTGTACGGCTCTCTAAGCTCTTTAATCAGTTTTTATTGATAAAAAGTATTGAGTAATTACTGTTAATAATCCAAGATTATACATGATCAGCTAGGATCTTCTTCCACGTACCCTGAATAATATATAGAGAGTAGAGTCATCCTCATGAGGAAGAAGAGGGTAGAGAATGAAGAGAATCAAGAAATATAACAAAGAGGGTAGAGAATGAAGCATGAGATGCTTGAATCAGTGGCCTTTGGTCTTAGCTTTGAGTCAAGATTCGATTGTCAAAATTGTAATCCAATTATGTTAGAGATGCTTGATTATATATAATTATTAAACCCTGTTTTTCTCCTAATTCTGTACAGCATTTGTTTGTTAATTTATTTGAATGGTACAGTACTATTATTCTGCACTGAATCTTCACACTGTACACTGAAAACCTTGAAGTCAGATATTTCAGAACCTGCATGGAGAGTTGTCATTATTTTTGTGTACCTTCAAAGTTACTTCCTGCAGGAAACTACTATAAATAGCAATATTTGCAATCAAATCTATGCAAAACTCAATCTGAACCATCTTCTTACTATTCTCAACAATCCCATCTGAAACACATATTAAGCATACAACCAGAACATCACAAGTGATAGAAAGCTCAAGCTTTAGATACACAGCCTCAACACCTCAGAATTTGATTTATCTCAAATCACAAGAAGAAGTAATTAAGCGCTCTCTCTGTACTGTCTAACACTACGGACTAGCTCAATCAAAGTCCATAAGACAAAATGTAGCTGCGTAGATTGATCGACCAATCTGAAATCTCACTCAACCAAGACTGTGGCAATATGATACCCTCTAGCACTCCAACCTCCAATCTATGGATACATATTGGTGATATAGCTAGCTTCACTGATATTGCATCTCGAAACGCGCATTGTGATGATCAAACTGAGATCCATGAAAGGTACTGCCACTGAAGAAATCTTGCTCCTCAAGCTTAGGTACAGGTGAAGAAATGCCGATGAAAGGTCCAATGATCGCATTCCCATTCATCGAATTGAAGACCATCTGCGGTCCCTCATTCGACACTTTCCAGTCAAATTGCTGCTTATTACTCATCTTTGGATGTTGCTGTGACTGAACCACAACTGCAGACTCATGATCTTGTGACGTTGAGCTTCTAGTAGTACTCTGGCTACTCCCTACTGATCCAGATTTGGTATCTGACACATTAACGGTTGTGATGTCGTGGATGCTAGACCTTCTCTTGTCTTTGCCTCCTGTGAGTTGCCTGATATAGTACTTTTGAGCATGACTGGCTACTTGAGTTGGTGTCCTAGTGGTCACAAAATTTCTTGAGATATTTCTCCAGTCACCTTTACCATACTTTTTAAGTCCCATCAGAAATTGCCTGCAATACAGTTTGCCATATAACACACTACATTAAAAGCTGCAGAATGATCCCCTATTCCACTAGGACACAAAGCCAAAAAAGGCTTCATGGTAAATAACCCATTTCTAAACAATATAGTACTGTTCATCTGCTTATTAAATTGCAAGAACTAATTAGACCTAATTTGCTATCTAACAAGCCTTTTTAACTCTCTCAGTACCATTTCGGTTTGTTCAACATTGATTATACTCTAAGCTATATATATGAACAAACTAGAATAGAAGTTTGACACAATTTCAGTTCTAAGCGAACCTCAAAGCTCCAAGCCTTGAAGGGTTTCAACTTTCAAGTACTTTGCTTTCAAACATTTCGATCAAGTACTAAATTTGCTTTCAAACATTTGAAAAATGACCAACACAAACAAAGTTGATGCTCAAAGAAAGATATTCAGGTAAGTTACCTGTGCTCTTCTTCAGTCCATGGCACACCTTTCTTTCTTTCCTGCTCAGACGGCCGAGTCGACGAGCCTCTCTTGCCACCATTCCCACCAACACTATAATATTGCTTCAATCCATCGAAGCCTTGATCATCAACCCACTCCAATGTGAAAGAATTATTATTAGAATACCCAGGAATTGGGATAAGACCAGCCTCAATATCACTCACATCTTCCTCCAACTCCTTGTACTGCTTGATCACATCGCCAACGGTCTTTCCAGGGATCAAATAAGCCACCTTTTGCCATCGATCAGGGGTGTCCTTATCATAAAGAGCAAGAGCATTCTCAAATCGCTTGTTCTCCTCTGCGGTCCACTCGGCTCCTTTGCTTTCTTGGAATAACCAATTTGAGTTTTGAATATAAGAGGCTGGAGATAGAACTTCAATTCCCCTATACATGTTGGCTCTTACAGTAGTGTTGGATTGAAAAGCATAGGAAAGGAAAGTAATGGAGTAGCTTTGGTCTCTCTCTTTTCTCTTTGATAAGTAGCTCAAACAGAGAGAGAACCCAGATAGGAAATGCAGAGAAGTGGAGGTTTTTAATGAATTAATCAAGGAGTAGCATTTGAAAGGGAGAATCTCAGTGTGCTTTAAGTTGAGGAATCCAAAAAAGAGGAAAACTTTCCAAAACAAGAGGGAAGTGGAATAAGCAATTTGAAAAGATTAGATCTTGGATTGTCAAGCATAAACCCTAGAACCCCATATCAGATTCAAAGCCACAAAGATCACACAGAAAGGAAAAAGAAAAACCCAGATCAAGTTTCAGGAAAGTGAGATTTTTTTACACAGAAAAAATGAAAGTTGATGCAAAACCCAATACCCAATAGAGGAAACCAGATAAAAGCGGCGTTGCAGAGCTGAAGAAGATGAAAGAAAAGAAGAGGTGAGAGCGTGAAAGGAGTGAAGAGCAGAGGGTAGCTGTTTCTCTTTGTAGTGATTGAGTTGAAGGACAGGGATCTATGGAACAGGAACAAGTAGAGGGAAGAGAGTGAAAAGGAGAGGTCAAAGTTGTTGAGTTGTGATTGGTGGGTATGGTGTTTGGGGTTGGCGAGAGAGAAGAGAAAGAGAAAGAGAAATGCCCAACCAAAACCGAGTGTGGGACTTGAAATCGACAGCCTGGGATTCGCTGATTGGAGACCCTGTGTCGATGAAGTGGGGGTGTTTTTGTAAAATATAAAAGTTCAGTAGGGCTGGTTTCTACTTGAGGGATGGCCGACTACATTGGGCCTCGGTTGAAACCGAATCTAACCCATTAGCATAGCCCAATTCGGCAACTATGGGAATGATCGGTTAGTGGTCATTATACCACGACACACATTCATACAAATAATCATAGTTATGAGTCTCTCATCAGAACAACCATAAGTCAAAATGGCCTAATCTCTAACTAAAATTTACTCTCGAAATGAGCTGCCAGATCATGAGAGTATTGATACAACTGTTGGAACTTGTGTGGGATTTATCCCACATGGAAGAAGAACCAAAGGTGGTGGTCCTTATAAGGTACTTTCCTTGAAACTAAGTAGTTGATGTAAAACCTTGATTGGGCTTGGTGGGTTTATATAGTCAAAAGATGGGCCTTAAGCCTTGGGGCTCTTGGGCCCTAGTTGGTTAAAATCTGTTTTTAATTTCTGGAATATTTTTGGAAGTTAAAAATCGGATAAGACCAACATAACTATTGGAGAACAGTTACAATTGCATGGACAAATGCAACTGTTCGATTTTGGCTTTATATATAGAACGACATTGTTGTCGTTGTTCCCATCGGAAAAATACATCGCTTTTCTTCTTCCTCCCCTATTCTTATTTCAGAAAGCATACTGTAAATTCGCCAGGGACAAGTTCTTGTGCAAGAACTTGTACCAGATAGTTGTATCCTCAGGATAGTCGTCCGGAACTGCAGCACAAGTGAGGGCGAATTTTTGTCTTAGGTCACTGCATTGCAGGCCTCTATCTAATCAAGTTAGTGAATTTCAATTGTGTTTATTGTTGCTTGTACGTTCAATTTGATTATTGTGATATATATATATATATATATATATATTGTTTGGAATTGAAGATATTGGATTGGAATAACAACAACATTGCCACCAACAATAAACCGAGCTAAATACCTTTATTCAACACCATGTCCAAACCAGATCACATGCAAAAGCAATTCACCCTCATGTTGATAACTAGACAATACTGAAATGGAAACACATAATCCCCAGGAGTGACACCATATAAATAGCATACCGACCAGAACAAGACACCCAAACTCTCACTCGATAGAGGAGAGACTTATTAGACCTAACCATAAAAACCTACAAATGAAAATAAATTTCAAGTCATGTTGAAAAGGAGGACACAAACCCAAAGGAGAACAAAGCCCGCTAGGAAACTCATGATTGGGTCCAAAATCACCCTAGCCTACCTTGGCAGTTTGCTTATAGAGCCGCCTCATGTTCTTTGTCGGACCGCCGTCACCAATCGTCCAACTTCTAATCATTCTCTTCCCCAAATTGTACCCTTGCAAAGCAACCATATCAGGATCGACTTGAGCATAACAAAGCCACCACGATCTCTCTATCTCTGGTCCACTCCCATCCATATGCTACCACTCCATGTCGTCGTTGCCTAAGCAAAGATGGTATAGCCGCATCTTCAATCTGATTTACACTCAAAATCGATCAGCAGGTATTCGATCTCTGAACCCCCCACAGTCATGATCTCTACATCAATCTCATGAAACTTCCAACCGCACCGTACCATCAATCCTAACCAATACTAGAGAATCCATCTGATGACGGCGTCACAGGTTGCACAATCGAACGGAGAAGAAAACCTTAGTTTTGTCCAAGTTTTATGGAGTGACTTTTGACTCGGATGTGTTGAGATCTGAATCCTATATGGGAAATATATATGCTCCTTGCCTGTGGGTTTATAAGGGTTTGGATCTTTTCATCCATTGCCAATTAGTTTTGGGTGTGAACCCTATACTACTTCATCACGGTATCATAGTGGGTTACCAAGTCCACGTGTAAGGTGTAACAGTCACACTGACTCCACGTCACCCAAATGTTCTCCACGTGTATGGCTTAAAAAGTTGCCACACTTGTGGAGGCATGTTAAGATATGAATCCCACATGAGAAATATGAGACATTACATATGAGTTTATAAGGGTTTTCACATTTCTAACCATTATCAATTGATTTTGGATGTGAACCGCAGACTGCTTCATCATGATGATCACATGGTTAAAAATGCTCCCAATAGAATCTAAAAGCTTTTTAAAATACCAATATGTAGTAAGACGCAAGTCATGATCGAAATAAAAAAAAATCCTTTTTGCAAATATAATTGTATTTCCAAATGCATGTCTCGATCTTCTAAACAGAATCTCATTATTGTATTCGAGTAATGCTAGGTGTACCAGCTGCATTCTGCCTTATGTGATGACAACTAATGTTGCAGAAAGTCCAACCGATCATACAATTTCATCAAATAATGCACTACTACTACAAAACAAATAAAAAATTCTATGACAACTACTTTATGACGTTTGCCCAAAAATGTCATTGTAAACTTTTTCTATGACGTTTTTGGAAGTAAACGTCATGTATCTAAACGTCATAGAGTTTTTTTTGTAGTGTTAGTTTCAAATGGGATACCTGAAGCTTGCCACCACTGTTGCCAAAGCTCATTTGTGCATCGATAACCTTCTCCAATCTTTAAATCCTGAATAATTTTGGTAACCAAGGCGGGCACTTAAGAGCAAGTCCAGCCCAAAAGGTTTTAAAGGCCTAGGCCTTTCGCCACTTAGGATTAAAGACTCAACTTCAAAATACCAACTTCCACCCACAAAAAAAGTTTAACCCAATGATCATTAGGCCTTCGCCTGGGTCAGACCCATGACCCAGGTCACCACTTTTGATCACCCGGGCCTTCCCAAGCTAGCTCAGCTCAATCCCAGGTCCACAACGACGTCAGCCACGTTACAGAGACAGATGCCATCTGCAAGACGCGAAAAGTATATGCGTCCACTACACGGACCAATGGAAGACGTCCAGGTGCCATGTACATGCAAGATTTTGTCTCGTTGTGGAAGCCAAGAGTGGGTCTTGAGCAGGTTGTTTGATCTGGACCGTTTGTCTTAATTATTAAAGTGAATCAATGGCCATCAATTATACACTGGGTTACAATTGTATAATTCAACGGCTTGAATTTTTTATATATATTACAACGGTAACTTGAGTTACCCTGGGCTTGAAAAATTCTTATAAATACCAAACATTTTTTTTTCTAGGCTTAGCCTGTCAATTTAAGTCATGTAATAAATAAATAAATAATTTTTTTTAAAAATTATTTATTACCTTTTGTATAATTTCAATACGTTATTTATAATTTTATTAACACATAAAATCATTATTCACATTCAAAATACCTAATATAAAATTCAATAAACAATCAATGCCACGTGACGACCCAGAAACAAAAATCGTGGGTGAAAACTTGAGTTAAATTTCACTGCCACGTGACGACCCAGGTCACACCCGTGACCTAGGCCTTCCCAAACAAAGACCTATGGGTGGACTTGCATGCTCTAAGGGAGGTGGTTCCTCGGCCTTGCCATTCATGCAATGTGATAGCGGCTTCAGGAGCGTCACTTGTACGAGCTTCTTTTGGACTAGAAAATGAATTTTGGAGGGTTTTGGGTTTGGAGTCCATTCATTTTTTTGAAGAAAAAAAATGCAAGAGAGGGTGAGCATTTGAATGCGATGGCCTTAGAGGGGGAGGCCAAGGCGAATTGTTGCATGTGCCTAGTATCCAAACAGGAGATAAAATCATGTTGTGCAGGTTGAAGTGATTTTAGATCTGCTTCATGTCCTAGACCTAAAACATCCCCCTCAATCGAAGCAAAAGAGAAAGGAGGAGGGCGGAAATTGGCATCGAGAGGCGGAACCGGAGAAAGGAAAAGGCGCGGTTGGGGTCGGAGAGGACGTTAGGGTCGGTGTCCGGTAGAGGCCGAGATAGTTAGGGTTAGGGTCGGGCTGGTCGAGAATGAAAATTTGGGGTTTGAGGCTCTAAGCTTAATTTGGGTTCGGGGAAGTTGTGTGAGATTTTGTGGAAATGTTTCTAGCATTAGGTCAAAAGTGGAAAAATGAACGTCATAACGAAAGTTTTATGACATTTCCGAACGTCATGGTCTATTCTATGTTTATCAAACGTCATTAAAATAAATCTTTTATGACATTTTCTAATAGTCACGGCTAAATAATCATTGATGACATTAATTTACCGAACGTTATAAAGATATTTTTCTTGACATCTAAAAATTATCATAAGAATGATGGCAGTGATTAAACATCATTAGAAAGATCATTTAATGACATTTTCGGCCTAACATCATAAAATTACTGTCCTTAAAAGACAATATTAGTAGTATAGTGTGTAGGTATACGTGCATCCTACTTTAGTAACAATCATCGAAAGAGAGGTTAGACAAAGAAACTTGAAATTCATCACAACTTTATAATATTACACACAATGCAGAAGGCTTGCACATCCAAAACCAATAGATACAACTTTTGAAAAAAATTTGTACCACAATGAAATATTCCAACAACCAACAAAATTAGTCATGAATGTTTCTTGAGCAGGTTCTTTTCCACTTACTCGAGCAACAATTTGAATACATGAAATACATAAATCAGCATCTGTTTATTCATCCTCTGTTTTGTTCTTCTTCTTGATCATTTGTGCCTCGATCTGACAGTTCGAGTCCGCACAGTTTCTTTTTGGTTAGAGATCTCTACTTGCAACGCTAGATGTTTTTGGCGAGAGATTTAACAGGTCGGAAGATCCTTTGGAGGAGGTAGAAGTGATTGATTAGGTCCTTTCCCATTGTCCACCAAAAATGCCATCTTAAGCCCCCATGATGTGTGCACTTCCAAATGACAATGCATAAACCAAACACCTGAAAAATGATGCACATAATGAAAGGGGTAAGACACCAAAATGAAGAAATCAAAAGTTATAAGCAGCTACAAGTTATTCCGAAATGGGTGAGGAATTTCTGTATGAGGTCGTTATGTCTAAAAGGAGATGACAGCTTACCAGGATTATCTGCGATAAATCGGATTGCTACCCAACCACCAGATGGAACACCAATTGTGTTCCTTTCAACAGGATCAACAAGATTGAAGTTCTTAGGATCGGTCTTGGGGTTGTAATTGCCAAGTCCCCTGCCAATCGCAAAGAAATTGAAGCCATGCAGATGTACTGGGTGGTTCTCAGGGGCTATAATTCCAGTGTCTTGCAGCACAAGTTGAACAGTAGAGTTATAAGCCAACCTATAAACCTTTGTCCCATTTGTAGTCGCCAGACTAGAATTTGCTGGGAGGCCTCCAGAAAAGTTGAAAGCATTTGGTGGGTTAGCTGGAAAATCAGTGGTGAAAACCCCTTTGGTTTTGAAGAAATGTGCTTGAAGCAGAGCTGTGGTTGGCATAACAAATGTGACATTGTTAATACTGGCCACCACACGGCTTCCATTACCAGCTTTGCAACTAGGGCATGGGTTAATCCCTAACCCAATTGTGAACAGAAGGTTGTGATCAATCTTTAAGGGGACTTTGGCAGGAAACTTCATTGTGTTCAGGCTTCTGAGAGAGTCGGTAAAACTGTTGGCGACTTGGGTAGCATTTTGAGGAGGTGGGCTCGTGAGAGTTGTGGGTGAGTTAGAAAGTGTGCCTGAATAGTGCACAGTGGCAGTGGACGTCAGGTTGTCTACGGCGATACCGGGAGTGTCTAAGAATGGGGAGGCGGTAACCAAGTACTTGCCGGACTTTTGGTTTGCAGTGATGAGAGCATTCGTGGTTTGTCCAGGGGCGATCACTATGGTGTCAGTTTTGAAGGGTTTTACATAGGTGGCGTCGACTTCCACTATCGTCAACTTATGTCCGGCGATTTTGAAGAAGAGCTCTTCATTGAGCGCAGCATTGATGATGCGGAGCAAGTAGGTCTTGCCGCTTTCCACAGACAACTTGAAGCCGCCTGCATTTCATTAGCATTGCATATATTAGCTACTAGTGTGTTTAATAACATAACATGTTAGACTGTTTTCTGTTTTTTGTTTTGAATGAATGTTATATTAGGCAGAATCTGAGTACCATCTGTGGTACAATTTGGAGAGACCAAGCCAGGATGACCGTTAATAGTGTGAGCATCTGACACGTTAGGTGCTAAACCACCTTTGAGAGCTTCATTGATCACTGCTTCAGTATCTGATTTCCACCATTCAGCTGAAATTTGTACACATATTTCGACGATATTAAGCCCAGCATAACCTGGAATCAGTATGCTACTAGTTTGATATTGAATTAGTAAAGATAAATCTTACCTAACACAACTGGAACTTCCTTGTGGGGTGTTGGGAAAGGATAAGGCACACCACGCTTGGGCAGAATGACAAGAGCACCATGGACTGTGGCTCTTAGCCAGAGAATATGTGCATGCCAAAGAAGTGTGCCTCTCTGGCCTGTGATGGTGAAGTTGTATGTAAAGCTTTGGCCTTGAGGAATAGGGCACTGTGTGATGTATGCTGGTCCATCTGACCAACCGGTCCGGATTTGCCGGATACCATGCCTGCCGGATAGAAAGGTAAGTCGGAAATTAACTAGAAGTTAGCTTCAATTACAAGTGATTATATAGGTATGGATGCTAATGATTCTCACCAGTGAATGGAAACGTTGTACGTGACATGGTTGGTGACTTTCACAAGAACGGTGTCGTCTTCCCTGGCATAGAGAGTTGGCCCTGGAAAACGACCGTTGATGGTTACAATTGGCTTGGTGGAGCATAGTCTGGTAGTGTTTCTCAGCACCACCTGCGTACGTTAACAAAAGATGGCAAGGTTAGGTTTTAGGTTTTGCAGTCTACATCGATCACAGAGTATGAAATACTGTCATTTGGTAGAAAAATGATCGAAGGTGTAGTTTTTAGGTTTTGAGGGTGTACCTTCCATGCACTTTTAACTTTTACACTACTATTTTTTCAATTTAGCTAAATAAAATCTATATATATTTCAGCTTTGAAATAATTAGGCACACCATCCTCTTAGGTCTTATTAGCTAGCTTTTAGTTTAAGAAATCCATCATATGTCTGTGACCACTGATCAGAGACTCTGTGGTTTCATCGATCTCCAATCTGTATGGCAAACATTCATGCTACATTGTACACCTCTTCCATGAGTGTTTCCGAATAATATGCATGTAAACATTTGATATTAACTAAAGAAATGAAACAAACTCTAATGAAATGAAACAAAAGTTAAATTACTTACATTAAACTTGTAGTTACGAACCCTGCTCTCAACCAAAGCCGGAAGAAGGCAAGCCAGAAGAAGTAGAAGAACTCGAATCCACGAAGCCATTTTAATAGAGGAATTCGAATCGTTCTGCTTCTCTGTGCAGTAGTACCAGTAGTAGTAGTACTACAGATAAAATATTCCAGGTCTTCGTTTTGTTTGTGTTGTTGATAAATTTTCATGGTGACTGGCCAGCACAATTGTTATATAGGGTGACGAGAGGCATTGCTGCCAAGTCGTTTTTCTTAGGTTAGGTGGACATAGTGGCATTCTTTAAAAACAAGACTTCTTAAGCCTAACCAAGGTGTTTTTCCTCACATTTCTTACATATTACTTAAAGTTCGTAATCCATCACTGTAGCTGTCTATATTTTTCTGGTAAACAACAATTTATATGTAATTAGCTTTATCATTCAATTCCCTCTTATCAGGTTCCAATAAGTTTTTACAAATTTGGTTATTTGTTTGTTTCCGAGTTGAGACAATCAATTAATTGTGTCGTCCATCTAGTCATAAATTTAAGCAACTATTATTACAGAAAGGCCTTATCGATCTGTGTCTCTTCTTCTGTTTCTGTATTAAGTATTCCTCGAATTCTTGATCGAACCTTGTACTAGTGCAAATTTATAGCACTCTAGCTTCGGGTGCTGTTTTAAAGCTTAATCTTTTTCTCTCAGAGCTAATTTTGAGAAACAGCTAGGGCACATATTTCAATTTACTAGTTTTAATCTAATTTTTGTAAATGATGCTGCAGTTACGTACTAATCACTAACCATCCAAAGTATAAAGACATAAACAGTAAATTAACTAGCTAGGTTAAATTTTGTTACGGACTTTCTTTTCGATTATGTTCCGAGTTTATATGTGTCTTTTAATTCAAATTTACTAAATATATTGAGAGATTAGGTCCTCAATAGAAGTTGAATTGGATTGAACAAACACCCCACATGCACCCCTCCTTTCCCATCATATTTTAAAGGAAAGAGAGACATCAGCTGGTCCTTTTTGCGTAGGAGTGTATAGTGTATATAACTCGATCATCAGTTCATGCTCATTTTCCTAGTACGTGATGTAGATTTGTGGACAGTTTTGAGTTCTTGCAGAAAAGTTCGATCGAGTATGAGTGTGTACCTTATTTATAACTAGCGTACGCAAGGTAATTTCCCTCAAAAGTTAACGTAATTAGTAATTAACTCCAACAGTTTGGAATTACCTATCTGTGGTAAGTATGTATATAGCAAGACAGTGAGAGTATTGATTAAAAAGCCATATACATATGATGAATATGAGCTGCTGGTGCATGCAGCCGTGCAGGTGAGTGGTTTGTGGGTGTCTGATACGTAGAGAGTTGGAAAATTAGTACGTGTATGAATCCAAGGAGGATGCTTAGGAACCAAAATAGTTGGAAGGTTGGGAAATGGCTTTCAGGTCACAAATCAGATAGGAACTCCCAACAGCATAGCCATTATAGTTTTGTTTCAAAGTCAGACGAATTAAACCGACGGTGGGTAAGTCCATTTCTCATCACCGTGAGTCCTAATCAACTCTGAACTTTCTCTAGCTCCAACTAGCTAGTGACTTTGATCTGGTCCTATATATTTATTTTTCACTTCAATTAGTTTTAATTTGTTCTATTTTTCTCCACTCTCAACAATCTCTATCAGTCTATATCTCAAATCACGTACAAACACGAAGATTCGTTCAGGCAACAATAATGGTCAACTTCGATGGAAGCTAGCAAGGTAGTCTTCATCATGAAGTGCTAGCTCATTGCCAGCAGAAAGCTTGGCTTCAGCTGCTTCACGACTAAGGCTAATTGCTAGTTAGTCTTCAAATAATCTTCTTCATCATATAGTTCTTGTTTCCACTAAATAACATCAAGAAAATCGATCCCTTTGCCCTTTTCTTGTCTTTTATTCAGTTGTGACCTATTGTTGGTGTTGTACGCAGCTCTATTATGGCAATGAGTTTCATACATGGTAGGTAGAATTTGTCTTTCCTACACATACGTGCATTGAGCTCAACCCTTCAAAGGCTTCACGTACTTTTCTTTTGCATAAAATATGACTTCATTGTATCATAAACTAGGTAAATTGTAGCGTTGGAGTAGCCTCATTTAGTCGCATGATCTGATTTTATATACAGATATGTGAGGTAACGAGTCGTATTTCCTAGGGCAAGAAAAAGAAAGGAAGTGTGTTGAGTAACATGAATCAAATTTTCAAAACCATGCCATTAATATATAAGAATTTAGAACAGATTACAACTAATTGTATGAATTGATATCTAGTCTCACATTGATTAGTGAGGCAACGAAAGTGCGTAATTAAGAAGAGAATTACTATCCTTTCATTGAAACTGAAAGCACTATTTCATCTGAAAATGTTGTAGCTAAGTTTTCATACTTCAAGAGAGAGAGAAAATTGCTTTCGTTTCTATAGTTAGGAATGTTTCATGATCATTTTCGATAATTTAAACTTTAAAGTAAAAATTACATAAACATGTGACAATAGTCCCCGATCTGTAAAATCTATATGAGGGGGAGTGAAGGAACGCACCCACCTGCATTCTAGAAGCCGAGTTGTGTCAATATGTTCAGTAACAGCGGGGAGAGATAAAATACATCAAAACGGCTGAGTCCGGCAAGGATAAACAAAGAAAGTTTCGTCGACATGCATCATATATGATACATATTCTTACCTTTGTTAAGAGAAAATTTGACATTATTAATGTGAGGGCAAAAAGTTACCATCGAAAGTTTTTTAAAATTTTTTTTTATTAGGAATTTTTTTTTATGACTTACCCTAAAAAAGTCACGTAAGAATCAAGTCATGAGGTTACCCTAGAACAAACATATTGCAATCACCATATGATTAAGCACAAGAGAATAGAGAACAAGAGAACCATAAGATTGCTAGAGAACCCTAACTTTACTAGTAAAACGAGATTATTCAAACGCAACCTAGGACCACCCTAACGGATTAAAAAACCTAAAAGACTAAATCTCAAAACAAAATTAAAACTAGGCCCAAACAACATCAGGGCTCAGCCTTTTGTGCAGCACATGGAAGCCCAACTAAGGCCCAACACATACACCACCGTCAGCCACCTGCCTTGCCGTATTGGTCTGAATCCTCGTCGTTGTCTTCACCACTAGCGCGATCTAGCATAGAAATTGAAAGGAGACTCCTTCCAACAAGTATCCAAATCGAACACCATTAGCACTAAACACCATTATTAGCCGCCGCTTCGAATCAGAGATCTAAAACCAATGCCTCACACGGTTTACGGTGTAGCCCAGCCGCGCATGACAACCGCCTCCTCCGTCGTTGGATCCAAACATGCCAAGCCTCACCAACCCTCACACATGCCGCAAAACTAGAACGAATCAAAGATCCAGCCACACTCCTAACCCAGAAGGGTGGATGAAATCCTGTCTGACGACGGCGCAGGGCACGCCGCCGAATAGGGAGGTAAGAATCTTGGGGGTTGCTCTCTAGGGTGAGAGAGAGAGAGAGAGAGATGCATGGAAAGTTTTTCTTGTCAGTATTTGAGTTTTAAAGGTCATAAATGTTGCGGGAGAAATAAACTAAGAGAGAGAAATTGGGGAGAATATCGTTCTTATTTTATTCATAGAATAAGCCTATATATATAGAGGATACAATACAAAAGGAAAATACATATATTCCTATTACAACATTGATATCGAATCCTATTCTGATTTTACTTTGACTAAGGCACATACAATAAATCATATTTCCTTAAACACTCCCCCTTGTGCCGTGTCAAAGTAATATGATACATTCAGATGCATTTCATGTTGCCTCATTAAAAACCTTGCCAAGTAACAATAAAACCTCATGGGCAAAAATAATCTTGGTTGAAAGAACAAAAAGAGTACAACGCATCATTCACATTTGAAACTGACATGTATGTGTCAGACTCCCCTGATGTCTGCACCTCCCCCTGATTCTTACAATTATGGGAGCTTAGATAACTTAAAGCATACCAATGCTTTTGACATGTTTTTCAAATGAGACCTTAGGCAGTGATCTAGTAAAAAGATATGACATATTATCCTCATATCTAACTTGTTTCACTTTGATCATGAGGAAAACTCATTATTTGCTGATCACGTACATGATATATACTTGGTGTTGTCACCTTTGGTAAAACATTGCTTCATATGTCGAATGCAAGCATCATTAACCTCATAAAAGTATGTAGGTTTATCTATTGGAAACTTTAAACCATTTGCTTTTAGAATATGTGTAATTATAGGCTTCAGCCATATACACTCACGAACAATTTCGTGTAGAGCAATCATATAGACATCATTCAAAGATGTAGCGACAAAACTCTGTTTAGTTCACCAAAATATTACGTTGTTTCCCAATACATAGTTCACATGGAAACAACTTTATGTGGGTTAAAGAGATACCCAATATCAGCAAATCACAAGTATTTGGTAGAATGAGTAGAAGGCTGCCCAAGAACTCAAAATAAGAGTTTGCGTCGAAATCAGATTCACGCGTAGCATGACCTTCGTGTACTAAATCAGTCATAACTTCCTGCTCAAAATAGATATGGACGAACCGTAAAACTTTCTGGAAACTACACATCCGTATCTTTCCAACCATATATTACTCATAATCAGATTCGTCATGAGCTGATCACAGAGCTCTGTCGAAGTTGACTGATCTGTAAAAACAGATTTTCTGATTTCGCCTTTAATGCGTTTTTCTTCACGCATGGCTTGCAGCGATGGCTATGTGATGCAATACATCATGCCATATACTCTTCTCTTTATAGGGATAGAATAAGCCCAAAAATATCATGACTATCCGAAGATTATTTTTATGTCAATCCAATGACAATGTGTGGGCGCGTAGCTAAATCTAGCTAACAAGTTCACAATATGAATGAGATCTCAAGTCTTGTATATTTTGCTTAGTACAATAATGCGCTTATTGTACTTATATTAGACATTCAGCCTCTAAAACGTGTTCGCCATCATCCCTTGGACGAAACGTATCCCTGTAAGGGTCAAGACTACGAACGATCATGGGAATAGTTATAGGCCTCACTTTATCATCATTAGAGTGCCTTAATATCTCATAATATAAGCCGATTGATGGACAATACCATCATTATGGTGCTCGAGTTCCAGTTCGAGACAAAACCATATATTCCTAAGATCTTTTATCTCAATTCGGATTTCAAATCCATAGCGGTATCTCTTAGTTCATCAAGAGTCCATTAAAACTTATGTCATCAACATAAACCGCAATAACTGTAAATCCGGAACTTGTCCTTATAATAAACACGCATTGGGCACAATTCATCATATCCCTTCCCAATCAAGTAGTCACTTAATGAGCGTTACAACTTTATTGTAAACGTGCTCCGTGGTCTAGAGCCACTTGTATTGGGTAAATGAAGTCAACCTGGGACATTCATGTATATCTCGTAAATTAGATCCCCATAGAGATATTGTGACCACATTCATAAGCTACATGTCAAGTTTTTCGGAAACTACCAAACTGACAAGGTAGTGGAGTGCAATGACATCCATTACGAGAGAATACATCTCCTTGTAGTCGATCCCAGGGCAATATGACAAGCCATGCGCCATGAGGCGAGTCTACTAAGCATGCTTTATAACAAAGACTTATTAAATTGATAGGTTTTACACTTGGGCGTGTCGGCATCACCAACCCAAATACCTTTCTTTCAACTTAGCCTGGATCGCTTCTTTCCTTTTAGGCCAATATTAACTACGTTTGCATTTTAGCAACGAAGTAAGGTTCGATATCTCAATATCCCACGTCTGCATGTACACTAGTGTAATATATAGTTGTAGAGATCTCTATATTTCAAGAATTGGTTTTAACATTGAGGCGTCCCCCAATGATAACCATAATTCATAAATATTCACATGAGACGGATTTGAGTATCAATGATCAATAGATCAAGTTGTGCCAAACTCGCTCACTCCTTTAGGTGAGTATTGATCGAACCTATAGTGCCTCCCTCTTTTCCTTAGGGAGCCACGGCCTGTGACACCATTATGCAACATTATGGTGTCACTATGCTACCAACCATGGCGGCGGCGTTGACACCAATTTCATTAGGTGGCGCCATGTCCTCTTAATAGGGCATCAATCCTTACAGGCATGTTTGCAGCATTTATATTATGATCTCGTCGCTTTAATATTACAAAACGCATCAGGCATCGAATCTGCTACGTTATGAAGATCAATTGTTCTACGCACTTCAATATTGTGCGGTTTTGGGGATCATGATGAGACAAAGTGGGGATAAATCACGACAATTTTCTGTTGTTATCTTTGAACATTCTTGTTTTTATCTCCCCCTAACGACGGGAAGATTGTCTCATCAAAGTGACATTCCGCAAATATGGCGGTAAAGAGATCGCCTGTCAAGATTTCAACAAAGCGGACTATAGTTGGAGACTTATATCCAACATACATACTTATTCATGTCTAAGAACCCATCATAGTGCGTTGTGGCTGCGCAATTTTGACACATAAATGCGTAAGTCGCTAGCTTTAACGCATAAAAAGGTTAAGTGGTGATGGTTCGTAGATGAATTAGTATAGCTGCATGCAATCGCATAACCCAAGCGGAAAAATTGGTGCGCATTACCAAAATTTAGGCTACTATCGTAGTCATTTACTTGTAACTTTCCGCGAGACTATTTGGGCATGTACATGGGAACATGATATCAAACATCATTCCATCAAAATGTACAATAGTCATCGAAAATTGTCGATGTGAACTCTCTAGCATTATCAAGTCGAATTGACTGAATGAGATGATATGGGTAGTGAGCCCAATATATAATTTGTGCTAGAAGTTATATGATAAGCAGCATATATAACTAGTAGACGATAGTGTGACACGTGACCAGCGTGTATGCACGTCAACCAACACCATAAAATATCAAAGATGCCCGCAAGTTGGTTGAATTTGTCTACAGAATCCCCTTGGATTCAATGTAATTTAGAACATTATATATGAGAATACATGTGTCCTTTGCATAGGATGAATCTCAATCCTAATTTTCCAAAGAAATAGGCTTTACAAAATGAGTGATTAATTGGCTTTCAGAAGTAACCAATGAAGATTTTGGTTTAGCCATAAAGTCATAATTGACTTGAGAATATGGAACGATTGCACCAACATGTGCATCAAAAATGTCCCAAAGCTGCTTAGGGGAAGCGACGGCATTTTTATACAAGTAGCAATATGCCTCTTGAACCATATTCTTTTGGTTCTTGCTTCTTCTCACTCAAAATAATGGATGTCCATGTGATATTTTTATTTTCAATATACGGATCATCATACCATGACCATGATATCTTAATCTGTCATGTCAAAACCTATATGTGTCATAATCCCAATGTCATCTCATATGATGTTGTTAGATTCAACAATTATAATAGTGGTTACAAATTAACCCACTAATGACGCATAATCTTCTCTAATACTCGTGTACATCCGTAGTCATTAGAGGTAATGCAAAGGAACTCATGTCCATTCTCTTTTATGCGTTTCCACATGATAATTGTTGGCAATATATCTTTTAGTGCTGATAAGGGTTCGATTAGCTTTTGGAGCATAAAAAGCTTCAATGATAATAATCATAGTGCCATAAAGACAAGAATTTGAGCCATCTATCGCTCGTTTTTTATTAGTTGTGATGATTCAATCATCTGAGTCACAAAAGGATTATAAGACATTATTCCACAAATAATTACCTGCTATTAGGTATTATGTGGGTAGTCATACTATCGACTTTAAATATTTGATCTCCCCAAGTAACATACTGGCAAATTATAGGAGATCAGTCAACATATGTTCAAGACATACAGTGAATGTAAATATACTCAAATAAACAATTTTTTTGCTGTTACTGTTCACGATGAACAGTACCTTTTGTTGACTTTTTTTTGGTTCAGCTGACTTTTCGTCAAAGAGACCTTTTTCGTCATAGTTGACTTTTTCGTCACAGTTGATCTTTCGTCACAGTTGACTTTTTCGTCAGAGTTGACTATTTCACTTTTTTCAATTCTTTGTCGAAAATATTTTGTCACCCTTTTAATTCATATTACCACACCATGTGCATTTATGGTGGAATTATTTATTTCTTTTGAACCATATATCAGAATAAGGCATGATCACAACTTTGAATATGACATTGTAATAACAAATCAAATAAAGCTCAAATCTCATAAAAATATATTTGAGACTTTATTAATATGCCAACGTACACATCGAGGTTTTGTAATCAAAATCTAATCCAAATAATAAGAATCATGACCAAACGTCATTTATGAATTGAGGCATAGAAGCATGTACAAGTATTCTTGGAAAATAAATGCTCCAATCAAAATCTGTAACATCAATGTGTTCTTTGCCAAATTTGAAATATGTAATAGTGAGATTGATGTCATTGCCATCTCCATCTTCTTCTTCAGCTGCATGATGAGCATTTGCTCTCTTATATATTTATATACTTTATATTGTGCAGCTAATTTAGCACTTGCCTTGCAATGCTCAAAATTAATGCTTATTAGATTCATGTCTATAGCATATATACCTCATCTTCAAATACCAAGCCATGTCATGGCATTGAGGTGGTTCTCGATGTCAGTCACCCATTGGTGATATTCAATATCATTGCAGTACAATTTTGCAAATTCCGGGCATTTTTTTCTTTTATTTTCTTTGCCCTCTTTTTTTTTGACATCTTGAGAAACAAGAAGAAGAATTAGTGTTGTAGTCCCAAAGACTTCCTCGACCACTAATATTTCCAAGAAATTTGGATTAGACCAAAACCATGATGTTTAAATGGTCGTTTTGAGGCTCATGAATTTTTCTCATAGCCATAATTTTCTTTTCGATGCTCATAGCATATGAATCCCCACGATTCAATTAATTCTCAAAAGTCCCACGCCATATGAGGGGTCGGGATGAAGAAGAAGGGAACTTGGAAAATCCCTGATGAAAAACACAATTCTCAGAAAACATGAACTTTTTTTTTTTTTTTGACTACATCAAAACCAAGCCTTGAAAAGAACTTATACAAAGCTTAGAGACTTGCTACAAAACATTGAAAACTAGAACAGTAGAAAACCGAGAGAGAAAGTACATGATAAAAATACATTGGCACCAACATCATCATCGCCTCGTTCATGTACATGATCCCCTGTTGTATTATTCTCAACCTTATACCTCTGCAGTCGAAACTCCTTAATCACATTAACCATAAAGATCAAACACCACAAATTAAGACTTGAAAGTTCCGTCCTAGGCAACATGACGCCACATCGAAGAAAAGTAGACCAACAATTAACCATGACGAATGTAAGGAAATCCCAGGAAATCCATACGAAGGAAAGGAATAATTTCAGCAGGAGGAGAAGCATGCCAAATCCAAGATGAAGAGGACATACCTAAATTGGCGAGTCTATCGGCAACAGTGTTCCCTTCACGAAGGACATGAGAACAAAAGAAAGACATTGAACGAATTCTAGCAGCACAGTTATACCACAATGTGCGTAATTGCCACGGAGGGACAAATGACGACTTAGAGAAGCATTCAACCACACTCGTAGAGTCACACTCAAGCCAAACATGTTGCCAGCCGAGCTGAAATGTCAATTCTATCCCAATAATAACAGCCAAAAGCTCAGAGAAAAAAGCGTTATGGTGTCCTATAGGAGTGCTAAATCCGCCAATGAAATGACCTTGATAGTCTCGAAAAACACCCCCACAAGCTGCCGGCCCAGAATTCCCTTTAGCAAGACCATCAGTATTAAGCTTAATCCATGGAGACAAAGGAGGATGCCACAAAACTAACCGGATTCCTTTTTGGGCTCTTGAGGTTGGTGTCACCCCCATTTTAACAAGCAATTGGGCATCTAAGATACCACTACAGGAGCATGAGGAGCAAGAAACTGAAGCCAAGCTTTAATGGATCGAAAAACACGCATAAGAGATGGTTTTTTGTTCTCAAACCGTAACTTATTGCGAGACTTCCAAATAGCCATCAGAACATATAAGCCTCCTGCAAGCCAAAGATTTCTCAACTGAGCAGAGAAGGCCTTGTGCTTGAAGGAGTCCCAAAGGTCAAATAAAGAACCGGTGGATGAAAGAGAAGTACCAAAGCAGCAAGCAAGCCATTGCCAAATATGTTGTGCAAAAGAGCAATTGAAAAAGAGATGAGTCTGATCCTCTAGAAAACCAAAATTACAAAGCTGACATACAGACACCATAGGAATACCTCTATTTTGAAGTTGATCATCCGTAGGCAACTTATGATGAAACAACCGCCACGCTAGCAAAGAAAAACGCGGAGGGATAAAGTTACGCCACACCGTGAAAGCCCAAGGCGGTGAAGAGAAATTTGGGCGGAGCTGATCGTAAGCAGAGGAAAAAGATAGAACCCCATCACTTGAATGTTCCCAAATAAGCGTATCATTGGTAGACTCCGTAGGCAAAAGAACAAGCATAATATCTTTGACCAAATCAGGAAAAGCTTGACGAAATCGAGCTGACAGAACCCAATTTTGATCAGATATAAAGGCTGCAACGGTAGATGACAAGTGAGCAGAAGAAATAGTAATATGTAGCTTGTCAACAATGGGTACATCAAGCCATTTATCACTCCAAAATTTAACTGAATTTCCATCCCCGATAAGCCATTTTGAATTCTGGAACAATATAGGAAGTGAAACCCTTAATCCATGCCATAGTGAAGAGCGCAAATATCGAGATTTCATATGATGAAAGATTGAGAACCGGCTGCGAGCAAAAACACCCCATGCTGAATTAGAAGTCAGAACACGCCATCTCATTGTAAGAAGTGCTGCCGAGTTAAGAGATTTCAGATGTCAAAGACCAAGCCCACCTTCATCCTTGGGGGCACAAATTTGACTCCAGGAAACAGTGACAATCTTCTTAATGCCAACATCACCGGACCAAATGAAATTACGTGCAATTACGGCAAGGAGATCCTTTATCCCCACTCTTATTTTGTCTTGTCGAGGAAGCGTTACGCCGGGGTCTTACAGCTCTTTTTTCTTCTAGGCGTGTGAAACCGATATCCCTTCCACGAGGTTGCTCTCTCACTCATGTCTTATATGCAGATGACTTATTTATATTTTGTAGGGGAGATGATGCTTCTCTTACTCGCTTGCAGTCTTTTTTAGAGAGATATGGCCAGGCTTCTGGGCAGCTAGTGAACAAAGAAAAGAGTACTTTCTATTTGGGAGATTCATATGCTCACCGACGTAAGGCAATACGTCGTATATTGGGTTTTAAATTTGGTACTACTCCTTTCACGTATTTGGGTGTCCCAATTTTCAAAGGTATGTCTCGCCGGTTCCATCTCCAAGCTCTTGCAGATAAAGCAAAAGCTCGCCTGCTGGGTTGGGCAGGAAAGCTTATATCTATGGTCGGGCGTGTTCAATTAGTTCATGAACTTTAATATAAAGCTTACTTGAATAAATTTTAAGCTTGAAATTCTTATCACGCTTGTGTTGATGTAGACGTGTAAAAGTCTCTAAAATTGATGCGTGTCATCGATCCGACTACGGGATTGCTTAGACTGCCTCAATCTTTGGCATATTAGACGTCACAATACCATCATTTGGATTTCCCTTAAAATAAAACAGAAGGTGAGCTATGGGGCCTCAATACGTATACGACCATGGAATTCAAGCATAATATATATAACCAGAGGTGTATCAAGCAGAGGTGTATGTAATATATAAAGTATAATCACAAAACTTAGCTTTGTTCTTGAAGCGGTGATTGCTTGGTGATCAATAAGTGCCTCGTGTCTTCTCCAAACTTAGGGTTTAGCATGCATAAACTCATCTGCTCATATACTTTGTTTATAGTTGCAATTATCTTAATCTTGTTCTCCTGTGAGTCCTCTCAATTAATCATAATCTTCCACTCCCCCGATTTATCTATGTATGCAACTGTACGCACTCCAATTCCAAAAGCCATTCATCTTGACATGGTGGTTAGAGTAAAGTGTCTGATAACGTGTTGCGGGAGAAATAAACTAAGAGAGAGAAATTAGGGAGAATATCGTTCTTATTTCATTCATAGAATAATAGAATAAGCCTCTATATATAGAGGATACAATACATAAGAAAAGTACATATATTCCTATTACAACATTGATATCGAATCCTATTCTGATTCTACTTTGACTAAGACACACACAATAAATCATATTTCCTTAAACAATAAATACATAGATAACATATGAATTTCTTTTTTGGGATCCCTAATTCTAGTTAATAAAAGCATTTACCCTGATAGGAAAGACCAGTCAGTTCCTCCGGGCACTAGCTGACTAAGAGATTCATGCTCAATCATCCTTAGATTATGTCTAAGGATGATTGAGCATGAAGTTTTTGTTAGTTAATAATCGGGTGAACACTATTGGGACATACCACGATTGAATTCATTTTAACAAAAAAAAAAAATACGATTGAATTCATGTTCTTGGGCTAAAAACTTGCCACCGACCAACATTTACGAGTCATATTCTAAACAAAAAAACATTTACGGGCCATATGAAAGTAAAGTTAAAGTTCAACCTAAACATGGGCCAGAACGTGCTCATTATTCTGAATTCTGATTACAGATAGCAACAAGTAAGCACATACTCTACCCAAGTCCTAAGAAGGTGTGCCATGGAAGCAAAAGCTAAAGATTTGGTTGTTAGAATGGCCATTGATGAAACGCTGTGGTGCATCTTAAATTGACATTTAGCAGATCCTACTAGTCGAAAATGACACAACTATACCTACATTTATGAGTTACATTCAGCAATGCAGTTGAAGTTTGATCCATTTGAACCGTGTGCCATGCACAGATTTATGCACATGATGGTTACCATATATATATATATATACAGTAGCTGCCTGTACGCAAATTTTTGTTGCATTGAAGTTGAAGATGAGCTTGTCTCTCACAGCAATGGCAGAAATCGATAATGTTTACACGAAAGATGGAACAACTGATTATCGTAACCAGCCTGCCATGAAGAACAAAACAGGAACATGGAAAGCTTGCCCTTACATTCTAGGTAAGTAAATGATTTGATGGCATTGAAATATGATGAACGACGTACAACTGCTTAGTACTTACATTCCTTGGCTTTTTTTTATTATATCAGGAAATGAATGCTGTGAACGATTGGCTTACTATGGGATTAATACCAATCTTGTAAATTACCTCAAGTTCCAAATGAACCAGAGGAATGTTGAGGCTGTTAATAATGTCACAAATTGGTCAGGCACATGCTATGTGACACCATTGCTTGGAGCATTTCTAGCTGATGCATACCTCGGAAGATATTACACGATTGTTGCGTTCTCTATAGTTTATGTTTTGGTAAGTTATTCGTATATTCATCGAAATAAGGATAATACTTCTTTAATTAGATGTCTAACATGTTAGGTTGCCAAACTGTAAATCTGGTCAAATATTAAACAATATACTGAATATATTTCAAATCCTTGAATATGACATGTAAAGCCATTCATTTGTTGCAGGGGATGACACTATTGACATTATCAGCATCAGTTCAAGGGCTAAAACCACCATGTGACAAAAACAATGTGTGCAGTCCAACACAATTCCAAGCAGGAGCGTTCTTTACTGGATTGTACCTCATAGCTCTTGGAACAGGAGGCATAAAACCTTGTGTCTCCTCCTTTGGGGCAGACCAATTTGATGACACTGATGAGGCTGAGAAGAAGAACAAGGGTTCTTTCTTCAACTGGTTCTACTTCTCAATTAACATTGGCGCACTTGTGGCTTCCTCTGTGCTTGTTTGGATACAAACAAACGTTGGATGGGGCTGGGGATTTGGGATTCCTGCTGTGGCTATGGCGCTTGCTGTTGTGAGCTTCTTTTCGGGTACTCGCTTGTATCGGAACCTGAGGCCCAGTGGAAGTCCCCTGACTCGCATTTGCCAGGTGATGGTTGCATCCTTCAGAAAATACAAAGAACAAGTTCCTAGAGATAAGTCTCTATTGTTTGAGACAGCAGAAGACGAGTCCGCTGTTAAAGGAAGCCGCAAGCTTGATCACACAGAACAGCTAAGGTAAATAACCGTAAATTTGTGAGTTTGTAACATCATATGACATGCATTGTTAGTTTGAAATGCGTTGTTAATTTATTTTATGAGAGTTCTAAAAGAGCTTAGAATACACTAATTGTCTATGTTTATGTTTCCAATTCCCTTAGTTTCTTAGACAAGGCAGCAGTTGTGACTCAATCAGACAGAACCAAAGGCTCAGTGATGGCATGGAGACTCTGCACTGTGACCCAAGTTGAGGAGCTCAAGTCCATCATAAGGCTACTGCCAATTTGGGCCACTGGCATTATATTCTCAGCTGTATACAGCCAAATGGGAACCTTGTTTGTGCTACAAGGCAACACAATGGACCTTCACCTAGGCAACACCTCCTTTGAAATCCCCTCCGCCTCGCTCTCCCTCTTCGACACCATCAGCGTCATCTTCTGGGTTCCGGTCTATGATCGTATCATTGTCCCATTTGTTAGGAAATTCACAGGACACAAAAATGGGTTCACCCAACTTCAAAGAATAGGAATTGGGTTTGTGATCTCAGTCTTTGCAATGTTGGCTGCTGCGACTTTGGAGCTCCTGAGACTCAATGAGGTGAAAAAGCACAATTACTATGACCTCAAGCACATTCCCATGTCAATCTTTTGGCAAGTGCCTCAGTACTTCATAATTGGGTGTGGTGAGGTTTTCACCTTTATTGGGCAATCGGAATTCTTCTATGAGCAAGCTCCTGATGCCATGAGGAGTTTATGTTCTGCTCTGGCTCTCATAACGACTGCACTAGGGAACTACTTGAGTACATTTCTTGTGAATGTTGTGACTGATGTGAGCACAAGAAATGGCAAAGCTGGTTGGATACCAGATAACTTGAATTATGGGCGCCTTGACTACTTCTTCTGGCTTTTGGCTGTGTTGAGTGTGTTGAATTTGGGGTTCTACCTTATGGTTGCTAGATGGTATACTTACAAGAGGGCTGTGGTTCCTAGTCATTGATCGAGCTAAAGCAAAGAGAGTTTGATGCTTCATTTATTTATCAACTATCAAGCAAAGGGTCCATTTTGATATATATGTTCTATTTTTCTTATAAAATGTCAT
Organism: Fragaria vesca subsp. vesca; assembly: GCF_000184155.1. Lineage (NCBI taxonomy): Eukaryota > Viridiplantae > Streptophyta > Magnoliopsida > Rosales > Rosaceae > Fragaria > Fragaria vesca. The sequence goes on from NC_020496.1 coordinate 7,934,334, forward strand.
AGTTGGATTGGCATGCTCACCAAATGTGACATTCTGATTCAATAACACTTGGATCGAGTTTTTCAATAGTCAAGGCCAATTGATCACAGGCTAGAAAACTTTCTTGTTATGTGATAATGATTTTGACCTTCAAGAAATCAAGAAGCTGATTCTCAAGTGCTTGAGTAGAAGTACTAGCATTTTGACCTTCAAGCTTCTCATATTAATGATTGACTTTGGAGGATAATTCTTGCAAGGCTGCAACATCAACTTCAGGTTCACATCAAAAACCAATTGGCAATGGATAGAGTGGCCCAAACCCTTATTAACCCACAGGCAAGGTCTCATATTCCCGATGTGGGATTGATATCTCAACACGGCCCCGCACGTATGGCGAATTTTCAAGCCTAACACGTGGACAACATTTGGGGTTGACGTGGAGTTCGTGTGGCCATTGGGCTTCACACGTGGACGTGGGTAACCCGCTCTGATACCACGATAAAGTAGTCTAGGGTTCACATCCAAAACCAATTGACAATGGATGAAGTGGCCCAAACTCTTATTAACCCACAGGCAAGGTCCCATATTCCCGATGTGGGATTGATATCTCAACAATAACCACATTATCAAAACATAATTTCTTATTGTTTTATATTTACATTTTCTCTTAATTACTTATTTTATATTTTCATTTTCTCTTAATAACAAAAGTTCCATTTTTTTTTTGTTCTTTGACTCAATCACGTCTGTGTTTATCTGTTTTCTTCCTCTCCGGTTAGTATATTTTTTCCAGCACTTATTGTTATTTCATCAGCTTTTCAACAAGAGAGTACAACCTGACTCCTAATTTGTGTTCAAATTTCCGTTCCAGATGATACCCCTAAACAAGATCACACGTACATAAATTTCTTCAATACTTTCTTGATTTCATTTGTTAAACCTGTTTCATCAATTGCTATAAGAAAGCGGCGCCTTCCAGCAAAATTAAGAAACATGTGTATCAGACTTGGTGATATGCATAAAGATGTCCTAATATGAAATTGAAGGCCTTCATGAGTCCCAATCTCGCCACAATAACAATGATATACTGTGTTCTAACCAAGACCAGGAGGCTAGGAAAAAAAATTATTCTCACTGTCAATCCAACTCCATGAACTCAGATGAACAATTCTCTACCTGGTCATGGTAATCGAATTCAACACCAAATTCAAATTCACATGAGGGATTCCCCATTTGAGAATTCATATTCACATAGATATCCATTAAAAATGCTAGTCGACCCCATGAAACACAACAATGATCCTGAAAGCCCAATCATAAACGGCATGTGATAGACTAATCAATATGAGTTGATCAATTAAAGAGTTGGTGTGATGCTTGAGAGGAGGGGTGAGAGAGGAGGAGAGAACACATGTGGTCATATTAGATCAATAGGAAGATGGAGGTGAAGAGGAAAACGACGCATATTAGATCAAGGGGAAGAAGAGAAAATAGGGTTTAAAGAGATACAATTAAAAAAGTGAAAAAAGGAAAACCAAAAGAAAAGAGAATTTTTGTAATAAAGAAAAATGAAAATATAAAATAATAAAAAAATTATGTTTTGATGATGTGGATGTGCCACATAAGTTGTCACATAAGGTGGGTTTTAGGTAGTTTCCTAAAAGGTGGTTCACCTAGCATTACTCCATCCCGAATACCATATGACATGGTAGTATTTCAATATAAGGGGCCTTCGGGCAAGTTTGAGGGGTTTGAGCATTACTGCATTTAAGCAGAGATTAGTCTGACTTTGTTAGGAAACTCTTGTATATTTTTGTCTGAGTACTAACTGGGTGGGTATGTCACTGACTTGTTAACATTACCGAGGTGGCTTACTACTTCACTCCCAATAAAAAAAATTAAAAAAAAACAAAAATTTACTTTCGATGAGCAACAAAATGGATTACCTGGATTTGGTTGTCAAGTCGGATCTCTATGTTTTCCATTTTTGCCAAGGAAATAGAGTTTTTGTGACACGACCCACCCCGAATTTCA
>NC_020496.1:7936366-7950808 GCF_000184155.1 Fragaria vesca subsp. vesca
TTAACCCGAGAGCCATAAATACGCTCATCATTGCCTAACTTCGATATTCTTAAATCGGAACGATCCGAACTTAATTATCATACTCAACAGTCGTAAATACCACCTCCTCAAAATACGACTTAAATCCTACGGCCGGATTCTACATTAATTAACCGCCAAAAATATCAAACTTCGAAAATTCACAAACCTATCCAAATCTCATCCAAAAATTCCATAAATCACCTCAATAATATCATCTTAATATTCTACATCAAAAACCACAAAATTTCCCAAAACAGCGGCGGCCGGCGACCAACTCCGGCGACCTGCAAAAGCTACCAAATTTTAACAGAATCTTCCTCTCAATCTCCTCTACAACTTTCATGACTAACACATCACCCAATTCCAAGCCTAACTAGGCTAATCGAACGAAGACAACTTAAACACCATAAAACTTCCACCTCAAATTTCTCCTTACCTAGCTCAAGAGGGAGGGAGCTGTTTGGAGGGGTTGTTGCACGGGAGGAGGGCTACAAAACCGTACCAAGCTTGCCCGGATTGGTGGCCGGAGGAGGAAGTTCCGGCGAAGGGAAGTTCGGGACAGCCTTTGCTTTCGGGCGGCACCTCTCTCTCACGGCGGCGCTAGGGGGGCTGCTACCGGCCTAGAATGGAAGCTGGGTTGGAGGCCGTTCGATTGGGACCGGTGCGGCGGCGGTTGGTGGCCGGACGGCGGCGGGAGGGCGGCCGGAAATTCTTCTGGGTGTAGAGAGGGGAAAACCGGGTGAGAAGAGGGAAAATCGGGAGGGAGAGAGAAAAAGAAAAGAAGAAGAAATGGATTGGGCTCGCCCAGCCGACCCAACACTCCTTTTAACCCAAAATTCTAAAATTCAACACCCCGAAAAAATAATACCCGAATAAAAATTACCTTTTACTAGCTAAAATTTACTATTTTTACCGTCGTCGTATTTTCCCCATACGAATTATCCTCCGCACATAATCGTCCCCGAAACCCCTCTAGGGACCAATTAAACTATTTACTCAATGATCGGGACGGTAAAATTCTTATTATAAACACGCTAGTAAATAAGGTAAAAATATAAGGGTCGGGATGTGACATTTTGTCACCAAGGAGTCCAAGTACATGATGTACCTAGCCTACAAAGAGATCCCGGACAAATTAGGATACAACCTAATTCTCTTATTCAATTTCAAAATCAGACACATTCTCTATAAAAGACATAATTGATTGAGTTGTTCGATAAATAAAATTGCCTTTCTAAGATGAAATTGTTAGATTTTCTGAATTTTCTGGTTTGGTAAATAGATGAACTTTGCAAGGATTTCAGATACATGGTAAACTTACTAAAAATTTCCGGACACACATTGTGATGTAACCTAATTCTAAATTTGTATGGATTTCCAAATCCTAAAAAAAAGAATATTCTTAGTTGTACGATAAACAAGCCTTGATACATGATTACATGATCATGAACCTACAATGAGATCATATAACCTAATCCTATAAATTTCGAAATCACACGTTTTCTTAAAATGACAATTTTCCAAGTTGTACAAAGAATAAGATTGCCTTTCTAAGATCAACCCGTCAATTTCTAGAACTATGCAAAGCATTTGTAGTATTAAAGTTGTGACGTTGGTACACCACAAAACCCCCCAAATAATTGCATAATGTTAAATTTTGCACATCACTCTTTTGGACACTTCCATATTTACACGAAGACAAATTTGCTCCTGACACAATTTGAGTCTTCTAAGCAAAAAAAGAAGGAAACAAAAAGCATCTTGATCAAGCAACCTCATTAGTAAGATTTTAATCTTGGATCATACTAACAGTAAAAAATAAAAAATTGATGAATTGATACAGTAGCTGTTTTATATCAATAGTCAACAACATATATTTTCACCCAATTGCTATTTACAGTTCATCATGCACACTCATCCATCCAACAACGGTAAATGTAATTATTATTACGGCGTGTAAAGACTTAAAAAGGAGAGTCCAAGATCCACTTTGATTCTATTTCCATATATTTTCGTGGTTCTTTCTTTGCCAGTCCGAGCAGGAACCGGGCTCTTCCTCTTTTTGCTCTGATTCTAAGTCTCAATGAAACTAATTGATAACCCTAATCACCAGTCATTAACCCCCATAAAAGATTTATTCTTTTAATCGCCCCTTTTCATTTTTTTTTTTTCACTCCAAACTTCACAGGTATGTGTTCTGTCTACACCTCCATGAGTACTGTAAATATCAGTTGCTCAGATACCACATAAAGATTCAGTCTTTTTATCTCTTTTCTTCTTCCCTTGTTCTCTCTCTCAGTCTGGAATAGTAGCTTTCATGTCAAACGTGTAGAATTTCTTAGATTGAGAACGGTGGTTTCTTTGTTCTTAAAGATGCTTCAAACTTGTCTAGAATGACCCTGAATGTTGCTATTGAGTGCTTGCTTTTCCATTGCTTTGTTTGTGTAAATTCAGTGTTGTTAATATGTTTACTGGGTTTTTGTAATGCTTGGTAGGTTTTTGTTTTTCGCCTTCAATTCAGAAAAAAAGTTTGAGGCTATGACATCCTCTCTGCTAATTTTACTTTGTTCATTAGAATACGATAATGGGTTTTTGAGTTCATCTTTTTACGTTGAGCCATCCTTTTTCTATTCATGAAGATGGTGACTTTCGCAATGATAACCGCATTTCGCCATTGCCTCTGCTTTACTTAGTTTCTGTTTCATTTTTGTTTATGACATGTGACATATGAACATATGTATGCCAGTTTTTGAGCCTTGTTCTGTCAGATACAAATGCTCTACGTACAAGCTGCTTGAACTACAATAATCATAAAAGTTCTTTAAAAAGATAGACAGATGTGTTTGTAAGGTTGGCACTATTAGTCCGATGCTGAGTGAAATTTACATATTTGAGAATCTAGCAATTCTTTTTTAACAACCTCGCTTAGTGTTTGGATATGTCTTGGGCTCCCAGCCAATGTTTTCACTTTGAAATTGTCATGATTCAGTCTTATCTTAGCTCTTATGTTAGATGATTTTGTAGGTGACTCTCTTGTTTTAAACAGCAAGCAAAACAAGTGCCAGAAGATGGCTTTGGCGGAAGATGATTATACAAATGATGGCACTGTGGACATTCGTAAAAACCCTGCTAACAAGAGGAAGACTGGAAATTGGAAGGCATGCCGCTTTATTCTTGGTATGGTTTTACTGGTGTTATTGTGAATCCAATTGGTTTTGCTTCTCCCAATAAATTGATCCCTAAATGATTCTGTTGCAGGAAATGAATGCTGTGAAAGATTGGCATACTATGGAATGAGTACTAATCTGGTGAACTATCTTCAGAAACAACTCAGCATGGGAAATGCCGCGGCAGCAAACAATGTCACCAATTGGTCTGGAACTTGCTATGTCACACCATTGTTAGGAGCCTTCCTAGCTGATGCATACTTAGGAAGATATTGGACGATTGCAATTTTCTCAATTATATATGTTTTTGTAAGTTTTCTCCGCACGATTACTCCTCTCTAAGTGGCCTATAACGCATATGCTTTAGTTCTCATGTTATTCAATTCAAATGGAGATGGTACTTTAATCTGTATCTTGTCAAATTTATTGTATCTGCTCCTAGAAGTTTTGATCAAAAAAATTTCCTTTAGATAAAATTGTTGTTTTGTATGTTCTCCAAAAATATATTGAAAAATCTTGCGTTTTTGTCCAGGGGATGGGATTCTTGTCTCTGACTGCATCTATCAATGGACTAAAACCATCATGCGACAGCTCTGGTTGCCACGCAACTTCATCACAAATAGCAGCCTGCTTTGTAGCTCTGTACATGATTGCACTAGGTACTGGTGGAATCAAGCCGTGCGTGTCATCTTTTGGTGCTGATCAATTTGATGAAACAGATGATACTGAGAAGGAAAAGAAGAGCTCTTTCTTCAATTGGTTTTACATGTCAATCAATGTTGGTGCAATGATTGCTTCCTCAGTTTTGGTCTATATACAAATGAATGTAGGATGGGACTGGGGTTTTGGGATCCCTGCAGTTGCAATGGCCATAGCAGTTGTGTTCTTTTTCGTGGGTAGTTCATTGTATCGACTTCAGAAACCTGGAGGGAGTCCCATCACAAGGATTATTCAGGTCATTGTTGCATCCTGCAGGAACTTCAATGTAAAAGTCCCGGATGACAAGTCTCTTCTTTATGAAACAAGAGATGCTGAGAGTAGTATCCAAGGAAGCCGCAAGCTTGAGCACACAGACAAGTTAAGGTAAGTGGTACTTAAAACTAGAATTCAGTGAGCTACTTAAAATAATTTACAGATATCATATCCAATTCTTTGGAACAAAAATATCAGTACTGGAATTTTTGTGTAAGCGATTTAAGCCTCTTATTGTGTCAAATTTTAGTTTCTTTGACAAGGCTGCTGTGGAGGACCTGAAGAGCTTGGAAAACCCATGGAAAGTCTGCACAGTTACTCAAGTAGAGGAGCTCAAGGCCGTTATCCGGTTACTTCCAGTATGGGCATCTGGGATAGTCTTTGCTGCAGTTTACAGTCAAATGAGCACAATGTTTGTTTTGCAAGGCAACACACTGGATCAACATATGGGCCCTAACTTCAAGATTCCATCAGCATCTCTATCCCTCTTTGACACAGTCAGTGTCCTCATCTGGGCTCCTATATATGACCTAGTCATTGTCCCCTTTGCAAGAAAGTTCACTGGTCATCCAAGAGGTTTCACTCAGCTACAGAGAATGGGGATTGGCCTTGTCATATCTGTATTTTCCATGGTTGTTGCTGGGATCTTGGAGGTTGTTCGGCTTCGGATTGTGCAGAAGAACAATTACTATGACCGCGAGTACATCCCCATGACAATATTTTGGCAAGTTCCCCAGTACTTCCTTATTGGATGTGCAGAAGTATTCACATTCATTGGACAGTTGGAATTTTTCTATGACCAAGCACCTGATGCTATGAGAAGCTTGTGCTCTGCACTCTCACTCACCACTATTGCATTGGGAAATTACCTCAGCACTCTGCTTGTTACCATTGTAACTAAAACTACCACAAGAAATGGGAAGCTTGGTTGGATTCCTGATAACTTGAACAGAGGCCATCTTGACTATTATTATTGGGTGTTGACCCTTCTCAGCATCATTAACTTCCTTGTGTATCTCTTGATTGCTAAGTGGTATACCTACAAGAAAACAGTGGATCACTGATCCAGTACAAAGGCACAAGAGGAGCGCTGGAACCTGTGAATAAGCTAGCTTGTCTGCTATTGTAGTTTGTCTTTCTGTCATTTAAGGTTTGATACTAAAAAACATGGTTAGGGATTTGTGTGTTAATTTCCAAATAGATTATGGTTTGTTTGTTAATTATCTCAATTTCTGTTTAGTTTGATTTCATGCGCATTAATCAGTGTTAAAGTAGAGAGAATGTTCAAAACCTGCATTTTTCCTTTCTGTATCATTATAGGTACATGCCCTAAGCTTTCTTGCATTACAGTATTCTTACCCGATTAATCTGATGCTACATCAGTCTTCTATGAATCAGGACATAGAGCCGAAGCTAGCAACACCATCCTCGAAGAAAAGTGAGTTTTGATGTGATCGATGAATAATTAATCCAAGAAAAGACGGTAATTCGATAAATAGAGGCATTATTTTCTTAGACATAATGAGGTGACAAAGTCTCACTCTTTTAACAATCATTTCTGTCTAGAGATAATGGATAATGCAATACACATGAGAGGCTCAGAAGGACTTCACTTTCAGATATATAAAAAATATCTCTCCTCTCTATTTCTCCTCTTCATTTATTCCAAAACAAGCCAAAACTGAAGCGGATAAGATGATTGCCCTCAAACACATTCAAACCTCTTTCACCGCCACCAGACATACCATTTTACAGTCGGGAAGATTTCCCAGCACAAAGAACTCCATCTTGCGCTTCAGCAAGTCCAATGATTCCGATTCCGAACCAGAGACTCCTTCGCCTGGAGGAGATACTCAAAAGCAAGAGATGCTGGTGAGGATAGCAATGCTTCAAGCTCAGAAAGTCCGGCTTGCAGAATACTTGGATGAGAGATCAGAATATCTTACTAAATTCGGAGAAGATGCTAATGCGGAGTTTGACAAGATTGGAGAAGATGCCCTCAAAGGACTGGATGAAGCCAGTGCTAGGGTCTGTTTTCGTTCCTAAATCTGCATTAAAGATACAAAAAGCGACTTGCTATGATAATCTGTTGATACTTATTCATTTGTGACGAGCAGATAATGGAGAATATGGACAGCCGCATGCAGGCGTTTGAGGAATCTACAGGTGTGAACATATCAGAGATTGAAGAAAATGAAAACGAGTTAGCAGCATTCGAAGATCAGATTGCAAAAGACCGAAATGAAGGGTTATTTTTCAAGAATCTGACGCAGGGAAAACCAAAAGAAAAGGTAAACGCTACAGAGGAAATAAAGAAGATCAAGGAGCTTACAAAAAAAAGTGCAGGATCAGAAACCAGGAGGAATATTTACCTTGTATTAATTGGCCTGCTACTCATAGAAATCGTTGACTCTTTCATCACTTCAACACCCGATTGGAGAAAAGTTGCAATTCTTGGGGTAATTTTAGTGGGTTTGGTCACTCAGTTCATCTATGAGCAGAAAATGCTATCAGAAAAAGAAAGAGCAGAAGAGAAGAAGACAGAGGAAGAAAGAAGGTGATTCCCTGCCCTTCAAGGAAAAATATTATGCTGTAAACTTTTTAAACTTAATTATATTAGATAAATATAGCTTGGATTTACATATTAGGAGGATCTCGTTTCTTAAGATCAAGTCAATTGTATTAATAAACAGAAAGTACATAGCATGAGAACACACCATATATATCCTTTTACAAGTGTGGCCTATCAAGAAAAATCTAACTTCAAATACTTTTCATGTATTTAGTATTTACCCACCCAAGAAAAGAATTTGAAAACAGTCTCAGTTGTACTGTAACCCAGCAAAACAAATGTAGCATGATAAATAACACCAAGTAAATCTTACTACTTGATGGTGATATTTCAAGCTCTTTGCTTTGGCATCATCAAAAGGTGATCTTGGTGATACTACTACAATCACCAAAACCATATATGATGCTTAACGAACAATATCATTATATAGCATGCTAAACATGCCTCCAGTTTTCTTGATTAATGAATCTAAGATTTCAATTAAAGCTGCTGTATGTATTTAAACTTACAAAGACAACAAAATGCAGATAGACCCAAAATTGAGAACAGACTTGTATATACACTAAAGATGGTGATGAAGGTTGGTGTTCTAGTATCTCGGAGAACTCATACTTCTGCCACATAGTGATATGAGGTCTTGTCTAGGATCCATAATAAAACTCAGCACCCACCCTGCATCAGGAGCTACAAAATTGCAGGTTAATCAAAATATAGCATGACAATAACCCCAAGCGGATCTCACAACTTGGGTTTGATACAACAAGCATATTACTTTAGCATCATCAAAAGGATCTTGGTGGTATTACTGGAACCACCAACAACTGTGTAACTGAGTTACCATATATGATGCTTCATGAACTTTTAATTATTTAAGTTCACACTTCTAGGTCTTTAATTATTCTAGTTGTTTTTAAACCCACTACGGTGCAAGAGTTGCATAAAATCCTAAATGAGAACTGAATTGCTATAGACATTAAAATCTGGTGAGAAACATTGTTAAGAATCAGGAAACTCACACTTCTGTCAACTAGTGATCTGATGTGCTGTTTTTGACTTGTAAAAGAACTCAGCTTCTACCTGCAGCAAGAAAGATTTTTGCAATGAGAAAAATAACATCTGCAAAAAAAAGAAAAAAAGAAAAAGAAAAAAACAATATATGTGTGTGTGCGCGCGCGCGTGTGATATTCAGATATCATTCTTACCTTGCATCACTTTTGAAAGAAAAGCATGTTCTTCATGAAGAATACACCAATGTGCATGGTCTTATTAGTATCTTGGCAGCTGACGACTCTCCTGAGGACTCTCTCAAGAAGGCCATGGCTCACTTCAAGCATGGGGTGGTAGTTGAAAGCATCACAATTCCTAACAAATTTGAATAGAGAACAAAATGAGAACTATGGATATCTCATCCTGCAACTTCTACAGCAGCAATGCAACTAATGACATGAACACAGACGTGCAACCGGAGTGAAACTTACCTTCACACTACCTTAACCCCAAGAAGACTGTGAAGTGGCCCTATCGTTGACCACTGCTCTAACAAGTATGTGCCACGTTATATGAGTTGGAAGAACTCCATGATGCAAAGCTTTTTCCAAGTACCCAACAGCATCTGATATTCTACTGCTTGAACAAAGCCCTTTGAGAGTGATATTATAGGAAATTATATCTGGTCGTAGCCCAACCTTTAAAATGCGAGCCCAAATTTGAGATGCCTTTCCACAGTCTCTAATTTTGTAAAAACCTTCCATTAGGGTGTTGTGCGTCACAAGATTCGGATCACAATTCCGACACCCCATCTGAAAATATAGCTGCAAAGCACCTTCAGCTTTGCCTGCAGAGCAAAGTCCATGAATCATAATGTTGTACATAGTTACATCAGGCTCAAATCCCTTGTCAAGGGCTTGATTCCACAAATTGAGGGCCATGTCAATCTTCCTGCCTTGACAAAGGCCATCAATCAACAGACTATATGTGATCACGTCTAGCTTCAAGCCTTTCTCCAGCATTTCCTTCACAAACACATATGCATCGCTATATCTTCTGACTTTGCACAAGCCATTTATCAGAGTATTATAGGAGACAACATTTGGAGAGCAGTACTTGGTGGACATTGCCTTGAAAAAACAAATTGCATCTTCAAGTTTGGAAACTTGGATAAAGCCATATATCAACGAATTGCAGACATGAAGATTTGGTTTATAGCCACACTTGGCCATCTGATCAAGTAGCCTGGCTGCTTCATCTAGTCTCCCTTCTTTGCATAACCAATTAATCAATGAGGAATATGCAAAGATATCGAGATCAGCTCCTGCATTTTCTGCCTCTTTTAAAATCAACAGAGCCTTGTTCAAGTAACCATTCTTACACAGTCCATGAATTAATACTCCATACGTTGTGGAATCCGCAACGCAAGCCTTCTCATGCATCAATTCCCAGACAGACATTGCTTCCTCCACCTTCCCATTCTCAAACAACCCTCTGATCAATATGTTATAACTCACAACATTACGACAACCACCCTTCTCCATCACCTCCCACAACTCAAAACACTCACCAATCTTCCCATCTCGGCAGAATCCATTGAGCATTGCATTATACACAACCACATCCGGCATCACTCCCTTCCCAACCATATCCTTATAAACTATCTCCGCCTCATCCACATTCCCCGCTTTACACAACCCGTTGATCAAAGAACTACAAGTGAACAAATCACACCCTCTTTCATTCCTCTTCATCCTATCCCATATCTCCAAACTCTCACCAAACCTCCCGCACTTGCACAACCCACTAATCATCACATTATAACTAACAACATTTGGATACGCCCCCGAGTCCATCACCAACCTCTCCCAAACCTCCTTCGCCTCCGCGTAATCCCCTCTCCGAAACCACCCATCAATCAAAATATTATAACACATGACATCAGGACTCACTCCTCTCTCAGGCATTTCGTCGAACACCTCCAATGCATCCCCCATCTTCCCATTTTTCGCAAGCGCATTGATCAAAACTCCGTAACTCATCACATCAGGCTTCAAACCCTTCTCCCACATCCAATCCAGCAACCGTCTCGCCTTCTCAAACTGCCTCTTCTTGCACGAAATCTTAATCAAAGTGTTGTAAGTCTGCAAATTGGGGACCAACCCCACCGTTTCGAAATAGGCAAACAACTGCTCGGCCCGGTCCCACTGATTCGACTCTATGAAGGCATTCAGCAAAGCATTGTAGGACCGGATACCGGGCTCGCACCCGAAAATCTCGCGCATTTGATGAAAGATTTCCAGAGCTTTATCCGGCATTGAGTTTTTGGTATAGGCTTTGATCACAGTGAGTGCCACGTCCTCGGGGCATTGGCATTTCTGGGTCCGGATGAGCTGGAGGACCCGGGTGACGTGGGAGACGAGGTTGGGGTGGAAGAGGCGGCGGAGAATGTGGTGGAAGACGTCCGGGGAGTGGGAGTAGTTGGGGTGGCGGGTGGCGGAGTCGAGGAGGGCGAGGGCGGAGTGGGTGTTCTTCTCGGCTTGGAGGAGTTTGAGGACGCGTTTGGGGGAGAGGGATTTGGGGAAGTCGACCATGGCAGTCTCTCATTTTTGTGGCATCGTTTTGGAAACCTTAGGGCGGAGGCAAAGGTTTTCAGAGTGAATGAAATGGAAAGCGGGAGAGGGGTTTTGGGTTTTAGTTTTTAGTTTTTTTGGGCCGAATAGCTGGGTGGCCCGTAATGAAGATGGGTGGGTTGTACTGAGCCAACCTGCACATAATATTTTTACACAGAACTATACAAAATCTCGAAATTAACATTTCCTAAAAACAAAAAACAAAAACTCGAAAGTAACATGTTAAATTTGATTTTAATTGCCCAGTACCGTTGATTTAGTGGCATAAATCTCTTTTTATAAGTGAGACCTCGTGAGTTTGACTCACAACAAACTCGTTATAATATATTAGTTGTTTATTTAATATAAAAAATGATTTAATCACTTACAAAGAAAGTTTATACCAATTGATGCAGTATGCTGATCAAAATACCTCAACGCTATATATGACATGTATGTGCTGCATGCTTGGAGCATCTCCAGTGGAGATGTCATTTCCTACGTGGAGTCTCAATAGCTATATTTGACAATTGAAAAACAGCTCGAACGCATATGTTATTTGCTACAGGGATGACATTTTAGATTCATCCTGTCAAATTTGAGAGTCCCATGGGCTACTATCCTTTTTTTTTTGTTGTTTTTTTTTTTTCTTCTTCTCTCTCTCTCTCTCTTCTATACCTAAGTTACTACCGAACGAGATAGAGCTGTAATGTTATAATAAATACTTATTCTAACAATANATATATATATATATATATATATATTTGTTAACAGCTGGGTTGGAAGTAGAAAAATTAAGGAAAAATGTACAAAATCCACATCAGATGTCAAATTTGAATTTGAACAAAAGAAAATAACACCTTCCATTGGAGATGCTCTTGTAATGAAGTTGTAATTGCTTCAGTATGTTGTTTTGAAGAAGCTAGCTGAAGATTCTGTAATGGACAGATCTGTTGAATAGAACCATCATCAAGATTATGAGTCAGCTTAGCTCTTTTATATACATAATGGAAGTAGATTTCTCCTCCTAGTCAAGATCATCGGCCAAATTAAAGCCCATATTCACATTAATAAAGAGCTTTCTCAAAACCCAGCAAAGAGCTTAGTTAGTATAGCTGTAGTTATATATGTATATAAACTTGAAGCACCTAGATCACCAAAGTCGGGTTCCAAAAGAAATTTGGAAAAACTGGGATCTTTCTTATGTGAACTCTTTCTCTTTTAAGCACACTTTCCAAGCATACTTCTCCAGCTCTCTCACAACTTTACCACTCAAAAGAGAAAGGGCAAAGAAAGCAAAGACCATCTTTTTCTTTTTTCTCCCTATATATCTCTTCTTCACCTTTGAAAAAAAACATTTTCTGCTGATGATTTTCATGCAATTTTAATACTAAACTATAGGGCAGAAGTTCCTCTTTTTCTCTTTTAAACTGTAAATTTCTAAGATATGGCAGTGAGCAAGACTAGCTCTCAAAGCACCCTAAGATCTGCTTGGAATATTTGTAAATCCCTAAGAAGTGTTTTATGCCTAGATATTGCCCAGTTTGTATGCTTCTTTGCCTTTGTCTCGCTTTGGTAACATGCCAAACTCTACATTCTTTCTTGGGATTCCTTCACTCTACTTTGTATAATCATATGGTTCTTTTCAAGGCTATGATAGGAAATCCCACTTGGAAATTTCACTACAACCAGTAAAATCCATGGTAGACCTCCTCATGTTTAGCCTAATTGCCCTAAATCTAAGTCCAATGATGACCATCTTCGGCCACTATGAAGGATGAACTATGAAGCATGAATTATATGAAGTATGAACTATCCCTTGGGCTGCCTTAGCCCTTAGGTTGCATAAGAGACGTAAACCCGATTAAATCTAAATACCATTTAACACTATCCCTCAAGTTTTTGGGTTGAAAAGATGTCATGTGGAGTGATTAGCGGCACAAATCATTGGAGACATACATGATCAAATATAAGTCTTCTTTAGTATATAGTATAGTACTCCTTGGTACAAAATGTGAATGAAGCTTAAGCAGGCATGTTGGGTCCAAGATGGAGGCTTTGTTTAAAGTGGTTGATCATACATGCTATTCACAATTTTTCTTTCAACAAAAAAAAAAAATGGAAAAATCAAAAGCCTCTGATTTGTATGTGTGTGGGGTAATTAGAGTATCCTTTTTGCCTCCTATTTTTTCCTTTGTAATCATGAGCATACTTTTTTTACCTTTTTTTTTTCCACGATTCAATGTACAACTCTTTTACTTGATTAAGGAAAGAAACTTGATGTCCAGATAATTTCAAGAGAAAACGATAATAATAATTATTTTAAATGATATAGTAGACAACAAATTCATAAATCACAATCTAATGACGTGTAACGAACTTAGCTCAATTGACTCTAAAAGCAAATACAAAGCTATGACATTTACGTTGACAAGAATTAATCTCCAATCTTTTTGCCCAATATGCGATCACTCTATGCATATGGCGTGTGACGAACTTAGCTCAATTGACTCTAAAAGCAATACAGAGCTATGACATTTACATTGGCAAGAATTAATCTCCAATCCTTTTGCCCAATATGCGATCACTCTATGCATATACACGTTAATTTTTTCATTTTTTGTTATAAGGGAATGAGTCAAGCTCCGATACATATGCATGTTAAATTTGTGTAACATGTTGATAAATTAATTTCTCAATAGAACTACGTGACTTAGCAAGAGTGTCCCTTTATTGCTAAATAGAAATGATTTGCATAGCAATGGACAATAATGATCTAGGTGTAATAAGACACAATAATTTGACATAATGGCGTTGGCGAAATTTATGGGGGTGCGCATGCATATGTGCATGTTTATCTTTTCATTACTTGAGTAGCACTAGCCAGCTGAAATCTGCTCTTAAATATAATTACTACTTATGATTCGGATCATCTTTTCCTCTTAGAAGAGGACCTCATATTGTCTGATGTATTTTGGTCATCCAATCTTAATGTACATAAAAGATTTATCTTAATTACTTTATTTTTGAAAATATGTTCACAGTTGTCTTCATCTTTTTCCTCATTGCAAATAGAGAAACTCTGGTTATAGATTAAATTTGGATGAGATGATTTTGTGAGGCAATACGAGGTCCTCGATTTCCCATGAAGAGATCCGAGTCCCCTTAACTATCATATCATTAATTTCTCATATTTTCCAAAAATATATTTCAGCTAAGATAAAGTAATTAATGAATACTTTATTCTTCTAGAACAAATTGAAAAAATAATTTTAATTTTTTTAAAGAAAAATAATTTTAATATATGTATGTTTTTAGCTTAAGCCGATGAAATTATGTTATGAAGTTTAATTAGAAAACGGTTTATTGTATTGGTTGTTTCTTTGCTACATTAGAGGACATTGATTGAACTTCTAATTCAGTTGTTTTGTCTCCTAGAGAAAATTGAGTAGGACATATGTCGATCAGCTGTACAAGTAAACATACGACCCCGAACGGCCGAAACAACACAGGTACTTATAATATCATGTCTATGTTAATGAGAGGAAGAAGCAGAAGAACTCCCTTCTAACAAAAAAAAAAACAGAGAAAAAGAAGAGAAGAACTCAGAAGGAATTATATTCCTCTCGCATGTACGGATATATTTCGTTTTCTTGACCTCCAATGAAAAATTGCTATCTCGGTTTAATATCTTGTTTTGTTAAGTGGAGTACTAGTCTTATAAATGAAATATAGGGCTCGAGTTTTCACTTCATAAGCACATTATCGTTGCGTATTTTATAGAATTAAGAGTATGTCAATGTTAAATTAATATAAAATTAAAAATAATAATTTTGGTTTATTTTTGATAGACTTGACTTGAGTAGAGACTCTAGGGTTCGTATACCTTTGTATATAAGCTAGTTTACATATGAAAGGATGGGCTCACCAGCCACCACGGTGGACGGTCTCCCATGTCTTTCGATGCCAGCGGATCAAATGGAGTAATGGGACGGCATTTTTCCTTTTGAAGATATTTTTTCATGTCTATCTCGTTTCTGATTTAGTAGGAAATTTTTACTTTCTTCTTTGTATGTAACGGTCTGGGCTTTACCAGTTGCTAGGCTCGGGC
>NC_020496.1:7950828-7975452 GCF_000184155.1 Fragaria vesca subsp. vesca
ACGTACTAATCGAATTAACCTTAAATCGTTGTGTTGCATTTAGAAAATGACAAACTTGCTTATAAAGAAAGGAAGGAAAGCTCATTGTCGCTGCATAAAGCTTTGGCCTAAGGTGGAGACAGAACCATTAGCAGTCTGACTATAGAATCTTCAGTTCTTAGCAAAACAACAGAAACCAAACCTAAAAAATTTTCTGCAAACTTCTATATTTGTGATAATCTTTTCTCTGGGCAACTGCATGCATGCTTTCGAATAGTTTTAATCGATCAGATCCTTTCCATGTCATATATTTATTGCATAGAAAAAACCATGACACAATAATGGAGCTCTGGTTGGTTTCAGGCTTCTCTCAGAGAACCCTAAACCGTCCAACCACACTTATGCAAAACAGTGTGTTATAATATTAACCTTATTGCTAGTGTGTTCAGCATTGGCAATCGGAATGTGCAGCTAGCTACATAGCCTTGGTAGATAGGATCGATATCATACAATGATTTCGGGTCATTTCGCACTAACAAAAGGTGTGAGGGGAAAAAAGCTTGGCTGTATTCTTCCAAATATAGAGGTTCTCAATTCAAAATCATGTATGATTCTTTGACTACATTGTAACATATTCAAAATTTGCTAAGCAATGTGAGGAAAATAACGCATTATTGATCCTTTTCAAATGTTTTAGTGGCAAACGGTTAAGTTTGATCAGGAGAGGTCATAAGTTTGATTAGGAGAGGTCATATACAAAAGTCTGATGTTTACTCTATCTTCATTCTTGAGTACTAACCCCTGGTAAAGTTGTAAGCCAGCCATAAATCACCATATTATTCTTTCTTCTTCTTTGTAGAAATGCAATGGAATAATCGCGATATGATTGAGGCAATCGTGATAGTTGGTCAAGATTTTATATAAAATACGCGATCACAATCTTTTAAAATTTGGTTCATTATGACTCATTAACATAATTAATCAACTTTAACTATTGCAAGTGACATAATGGTTGAGCGTCTTTGAGTCACAAAGTTGTCAAAATAGTCACACATTATGCTATAATGCATTGTTAATTAGAGCATATATTTCACATTCTCATGTATTAAGTCGATGAAGGACCTAGCATACATGTATATAAAAGGACCGTACAGTACTACCAAACATTTTTTGTTCCATTCATTTAGATCTATGGGAGAACCAAAATGTTCATTGTTCAGTCCATGGTACATTGAGAGGACGATGAGGACATAACGAATGGAAGAAATAGTAAAATCATGTATAAAGCTCTCTAAGAGACTAGGACACAATACAATAGACCTTTCAATGATTGATGAGAAAGACATATACATTGTCGAACTAGCTATCTTGTGGGGACTGTAATATTTGTAGTGGGAAAATTGTTACTTCTAGCTTTGAATATATGAATCAAAAGCAAACAAGAAAACATTACAAATATTGCGCATCCATTCAAAAAAGCTAGATTGAAAACAATGTCTCAAATCTACATGTATATATATGTTGCCAATATGTGGATCAAGCTGGAAAATAGGAATTTTGGCTAAATAAATCCAACAGAAGAAGCTAGCAGATACAGAGGGCCACCCCATGCATGCCCACAATAAGGAGATCGAATTATTTTTGTCCCCGAATGAAAATCTCTGTTCTCCCCACTATCCACTAGAATATGACTTAATCGGGGATCATTTATATAATTGAGATCTTATACCTTATTTCTACCAAACAAAACCCTAAAAAGACAAACCCTAGAGAGAATATTTATCTGAAAGAGAGAGACAAAGGCATGAAGTTTATATTAATTTCTTTCTGGGTAATAGTATTCTCTGATCTTCTGTAATATATATATATATATATATATATGTGGCTTTATTTTTAAAAGGAAAAGGTAAAGGGTAGGAGAGGACAGACTCGCGCTTTACGCCTCATTCCATGCAGAAATACTATACAAAACATTCATCAGAATTTGATTCTACCCAAGTGATATATAGATCATCTCCATGACTGTTCTGTGTGGCCAACCCAGAAAGGGCACCTGCAACACCAGCAAAAATATATATGAAGCTAAACGAGCCAGCATTGATAGCTAGCTATCCCATTTGGTTGTGAAGTAGTAAATAAGAAGAAGTGAGATTAATGGGGACCTCGTGATCGATGTGCGAGGTCTCCGAATGGAGGAGAGAGCTAAGAGGGGTGGCGGGACCCGGTAGCTATGGTGGCCGTGGCTGTGGTTGAGCACTTGAGCCGGCGGGAGGGTTATCTCGTGACGATTCAGCGGTGGGGAAGGTGGGGTCTCGATGGAGAATTGAAGAACGAAGATATACAACTTTGATCACCTTAAAAATGCAGGTGGAAAATATTCGCATTGTTCCATATCTAAGTGAAATTTCACGTGTAATTGTTAGTACTGTTGATCGACTTTACGAATTTTCTGTATCAGAAGTTCGATATTTTGCTGAGAATACCAATAATAGGAGGTATTTCTCTAGCTCCCGTAGTATTGAAAAACAGAAAGAATATTCAAAGTTTTTGTTGAAATTAAGCTAAAAGTAAAACCATGCATATTTGTAAATAAAATAGTCACGTTGCAAATTAGAGAACATCTTTAGTACACGGCGTGTATCTTCACATACATACATGAATGATTAGAATTAGAGGAAATAATATAGAAACATGATGGTCAAACATATAAATTGTTATGAACGGTTAAGATTATGTTGCGTAAATATACGTCGTGCACAAGAATTTCCATGCAAATTACATCTAAAATTAATTTTGAGTCTAATTCCATGTTAAATGGAACATTGCACTCGCCACCGTTTGACAATTTTAAAGAGGTGCAAATCTTTGTAATTCTTAGACAGTAATATATAGTTTTTTAGAATAATATTGAATATACAACAGTCTTAATCGAGTTTTCAAAAGTTAATTAGTGATCTGAGTTCGTAGGTGGCTAAAAGGGAAATCCAAATTTATTTATTAATTAAGTTTAGATGTAGATAGAGTTTAATTAAGTTCATGAACTTGTTTTTATCTATTGGATTTGATCAATTATTAAGGTTCCCTACCCTTAATTTGGTTTCATTGCAAATCAAGAACTCATTACAAATTAACCACAGGTATCAGGCATCAAAGCTAGTTACGCATCGAATAATCAAATAGGAAATGGTTAATCCTACTCGATGTTAAAAGTGAACGATGATGATGAAGCGTTCTTATGTGACATTGCTTGTATCAAAATATCAAATTAAGCTAGCATCAACTTATCAGAGAAAGCATGACTAACCATCAAAATGGTTCTATGATTTTGAGTGGTCATATGTATGATATATATCGACAACTATTTTATCCTTGCTTTGTTTTCACTTTCACAAATTAACATGTACAAACATGTATCGCATCATCAATCAACAATCAGTCTTCGAGTCGCGTCATTTATTTTTTCTTTTTCAATATATCCCCACTACAACACTCACCCTCCCAATAAATCTTTGTTTCACAGTACTACATGTTGGATCGATTAATGGAGCCCTGAAATGTCTGATAAAGCAAAACCCAGCAAAGCTTTTGATGACAAGTTCGAGTTTTCATGATAACGTATACTACCCTCACTTTCAAAAACCCTAATATATTATCGTTCCCCTGATACATTGTTTGTGATATTCATGCAACCCTATCAAGTCCCAATGATCCATAGTTAACGAGCTGCAGAACTGTTTAATGGAGATAGACACGGTGTGTTTGCAAAAATGCCAAAGAGCAAGAGAGAAAAGACTTGAATTTTTCGTAACAAAAAAAAAAAGACTTGGATTTTTAATCCATCGTCTTTTAAGTTTTATCATCAAAACTAAGGTTTCGCAAAAGCAGATTACCCTTTTGAATAGAATGGATCGGGGAACAGATTGCTTTCGCCATCTTGTAGGGTGATTCCATTTTGGTGTTTGGTTATGCATAACAAGGGCTAGCTAATAATCTCTGAGAATCTTAGTACTGTGTTGTAGAGCACGCATCATTCACACTTTTACTAAATAGGTAAAGGCAGCCCTAGCTTAAAGCAAAGCTCCGAGCTCAAGTCCCATGTCTACAACCCAGTTTAAGAAAGATACACAGGTCTGAGAACCCTGAAACGATGATGAACAGTGATCAAGGCCATATAGAGCTGAGTGGGGGTGGGGGAAGACAAAAACGCTCCGTTTAAACATTTGTTTTGTGGTGTCTGTGTTTGTGGGTATATGACAAAGAACATAAACCCGGGTGGGGAAAGCAGAGAAAACATTAACAGCGAGGAATGCGATGGGAGCTATTTGGGAGGGAAAATTAAAGAAAGCTGGAAAACAAAAAGAAACCCAAAACAGGAAAAAGGAAAAGGAGGAGGGGAAAGAAAGAGAGAAAGAAAGCGAAATGTGAGAAAGAGAGGTAGAGAGAGAGCTCTGTCTCTCTGTATCTCAGAAACCAACCTCCTTCTCGGTGATGGCGTGGTTTGCTTTTGCTTTCCTTTTCTTTCTTCTCTCTCGACAGGAATCTTTGAAAATCCAAAGCACCCTCTAAAATAATACAAAAATTAATTACCAATTAAAGGAAAAAAAACAAGAAATTATTAGCTACGAAACAATTCCGGCACCTAATCCCTTTGGGACCTTTTGATGATGAAGCTCCTTGCTCTGGCCAATCCAACTGGGTTTTGTGTTAAGCTCAGAAGGAAGTACTTGGAACCATGCAAACGAGGCCAAGAACCATTATGCCATAAATTCAGGCAGAGAGCTTTCTTGAAAATACCCTAACAATTTCTTGGTTATTGAAATATGACTTTTCTTTACATTTATCATGTGAAATTACTTATCAGGGCTTTCTATTATGTGAATTTTGTTTTTAAAATTTAGCATAAGAGTATATCTACATTATATGTACTATACTGTTGATAAATAAGAGTCATCGTTAAGCAAATGCGAAAGTTCTAATGTTTAATATATATATATATATGTATATATGTCCACTTGTATAATTTAGTTTCTAGTTTCTAAAGGCATAAAGATTAAAACATCTAACGTATATTGTATCTTAATATAAGACGTGATGCGTTTGGGTCTGAAATATTAATACAAGCCTACATTATGTCTGATGTCTAAGACTTAACATGTGCATCATTTCTTCTGGTACTATGTCACAACGTACAAATCGCCAACATATTATGTCAAGTATCTATGTTCTAGCCTTTCCTCATCTTTGACGTTTTATGTTTCGACACGTATATCACTTCCTCTAGTCAAATATAGAAAACGCGGGTATCACATACGTCATACATATAAACAATTTTTCTAGATACTACATCACTACATTGTGTTGTACGTAATATGATTTATTTTCCAACTATTTATCACGTGTAACGTTTTAAATCTTAACACGTATGTAACTTGTTATGATATGATATAAACAAACAAATAAAATGAGAGTTCCACCCACGTCATATGTGGATAATTCTCCCTGACACTACATTAATACATCATATCATAATCTTATATGTCAAATATCTATTTTCAAGTATAATGATTGGCAATCAAGACGTGCAAATCTATTATAGCAAAATGTGATTAAGATAACCAACACGAAAACAACTTGTTATGAGAGCATATCATAAGGTAAAACATATCATTCTCTATAACATTTTCATCATCATAAATAACTAAATCACAAAATAATCCAAATATTACGCGAATTACACAAATTCTTCCATCCAAAATTGATCGTTAAACAAGAGAAAAGAGTGAACATCACTTTCGGTGACAAATCAAAAACTTGCCACCAAAGAAAATGCCCAAAGCCTCAATCATCTAGAAAAATCTACTCTCAAAATTTTGATTGGATGGTCGACTAACCAATTTAAAATCCAATAATCACTAAAATATCCAAAATCAAAGGTAAACAAACAACCCCCACTTGCCAAACAGAACCCTAACCAGGACCTCCTATCACTGACCTCGATTAAGGATTCTACTAGGTGCCAGTAGGCAGAAAATTGTCTTTTCACGAGCGAGTGCCCCTAGAGAAAAAAAAAAAAAAAAAGTGAAAAAAAGAGAGCCTCAAAGCACAAACACTAGACGGTGATCTGGGCCCACATACTCCTCTTCTCTCTCTCTACTAATTTCATTCATTCTCTCACTCCACTACCATTTTTCCTTTTCCTCTCATACATTTTTTTTCTTGTTTCTCTGTCCGTTGGAAACAAACAGTACTCCTCCTCCTAATTTCCGTTCCTTCGCTTCTTCTTCTTCTTCCACAGAATCCACAGTCACTCTTTCACTCTCTCTCACTCACTCGTTCTCACTCTTAAGCCTCTGAACATGAGCAGTGGCAGTAGAGAGGGAACCAAGGTCAACAGCCACCGCCGGTAATGAATCCCACCACGGACCCACCACCAAACCCGCCGCAGCCCCACCGACCCTCTACCTCCTGCGACCGCCACCCGGAGGAGAATTTCACCGGCTTTTGCCCCTCATGCCTCTGCGAACGACTCGCCGTTTTGCACCCTTCCACCACCCCTGCCTCTTCTTCCCGAAAACCCCCGACTTCCTCCACCGCCGCCGCTGCCCTTAAGGCCATCTTTAAGCCCTCCATTGGCGGCGGCGGGGCCTCCAACAACAACAAAGCCCGGCCCACCACCTCGTTCTTCCCTGAGCTCCGACGCACCAAGTCCTTCTCGGCATCCAAGAACGAAGGCTTCTCCGGCGTCTTCGAGCCGCAGAGGAAGTCCTGCGACGTCCGGGGACGGAGTACGCTTTGGTGTCTGTTCAATCAGGACGACGGCCGGAACCCCAACAAGACAGAACAGCCCACCTGGGGAGCTGCCGGGCCGGAGATTGGTGTCGAAACCAGAAAGTTAGCTGAGCCCTCTTCGAGCTTTCGAGGTCCGGTGTTTGAGTTCAAAGAGGAGGAAGAAGAAGAAGAAGAAGAAGAAGACGACGAAGACGAAGAAGAAGAGGTAGAACAGAATCACAACGACGGAGTAATTGGGAGGTTTTCCGACGAAGCGAATGTGGGTAATGTCAGTGAAATCAGAGCTGATCCGGAAATAGTAGAAGAGGAAGAACAACCATCAGAGACAGTGCAGTTTCAAGAAGAAGAGTTGAAGCCCATGAAGGACCACATAGATCTTGACGCTCAGACCAAGAAGAGAGACCTGAAGGAGATCGCCGGAAGCTTCTGGTCCGCCGCTTCGGTGTTCAGCAAGAAACTGCAGAAGTGGCGGCAGAAGCAGAAGCTCAAGAAGCGGCGCAACGGCGGCGGCGGATCGGCCACATTGCCGGTGGAGAAGCCCATTGGGCGACAGTTCAGAGAAACCCAGTCGGAGATCGCCGATTACGGCTTCGGTCGGCGCTCATGCGACACCGATCCCCGGTTTTCGCTCGACGCGGGTCGGATGTCTTTCGACGACCCGAGATACTCGTTCGACGAGCCTCGGGCCTCGTGGGACGGGTACCTAATCGGAAGGACTTTTCCGAGAATGCCGACGATGCTTTCGGTGGTGGAGGATGCTCCGGTGGTTGTTTCGAGAATCGATGCTCATATTCCTGTGGAGGAGCCGATGAACTCTATCAACAAAGAGGACCCGGTTCCTGGCGGGTCGCTCCAGACCCAGAACTACTATACGGACTCATCTTCCAGGCGGCGGAAGAGCCTTGACAGGTCCAACTCCATCAGGAAGACTGCGGCGGCGGTGGTGGCGGAGATTGACGAAATGAAGTCGGTTTCGAATTCAAAGGTGTCACCCACTACTGCTGACTACTTCCATGGGCCCAAGCTGGTGGCTCCTGATCGAGATTCTAACTCGAACTCTCTACGTGATGACTGCTCGGAGACATTTGAGATGGCGTTTCGTGGCGGTGATCCTGTGCTACGCGGCGGGGATTCGGCGTCGGTGGTGGGGAATGGGGAGAGGAAAGATTGTAAGCAGAAGTCTAGGAGGTGGAGCAAGGCGTGGAACATTTGGAGTTTCATACAGAGGAGGAGTGGGAACAAGGAGGATGATGAGGATAGGTATAGTAGTAGGCCTAATGGGGTAGAGAGGTCGTTTTCGGAGTCTTGGCCGGAGCTGAGAGGCGGCGGGGAGCGAAATGGGGAATCAAAGAGTTTCAATCCAAAGATCATGAGGAGCAACAGCAGTGCCAGTTGGAGAAACTCGCATAGCTTTGGAGGTGGGGGTTTTGGGAGTATGAGGAAGAATGGTGCTGTTGTTGAGCCGAATGTGAATGGAAATGGCAATGCAAATGGGAATGTGAGTGTGAATGGGAATGGGATTGGAAGGAAGAAGAAGGAAGAGATTGTGCTGGAAAGGAATCGGAGCGCAAGGTATTCGCCGAATCACATTGACAATGGACTTTTGCGGTTCTACTTGACGCCGATGAGGAACAGCTGGAGGAGTGGAGGAGCTGGGAAGAGCAGGTCCAATCATGCACATTCCATCGCCAGAAGTGTACTCCGATTGTACTGAAAACAATATTGGATTCATAATGGGGTGTTTGTTCTTTGGTTTAGTTTAATCCTGGTTAATTCGCTATATTTTGTGTAAAACCACACAAGCCTAAATGCATCTTGTTGGTTGGTTGGGGATAAGAAAAAGAGAAAGAAAGCACTTTGAAATGTTTCTTTTGCCTATGAGTACCATGCTTTGCTTCTGTTGCTCAAATAACAAGAATTTCAGTGTTTTTCTGGGTTTGATTTGGATAAATTAGTTTTCCAATTCTGGGGTTTTTACTGACTGGATTACGAAACAAGGCAAATGCAATGTGTAAGCAAACTGAATTTCTAGGATCGAAATTTTTAGTGTCGCAAACAGAATTGGGTCCTTGCCTCATTGGTGTAGAAGGCTGAAGAAGATTTGCAGTCTGGCTGCCGAGTTCTTGGCATGTTACACATTCTGGAGAGAGCAGTAACTTTCTGGGAAATTTGTCCCAAAATTATTTGAAGCAATCATTCATAGTTTCATACTCATATAGAGTAAGATATGGTTTTGATTTTTATTAACCAAACAATGCGAACTTTGGGCGTCTGTCCCAGTCTGTTAGGCTTTTGGATTTAGTCCCTTGTCGAAAATTACTTGCTGCCTGAATTATGTTATGGCAGTTGCTATCTCAGATGGAATGTATAAGACTAGAACCGCATATAAGCATAGCGGAGCCTCATTTTGACCCCACTCTGATAAAAATAGAGCTCAATGCTGGTCTTGCTCTGGTGTTGTTGGCCCTGCTAAACAGTTGCTTGTCTCAGCATACATGCATGTTTCTTCTCGCATTGCTTTTGTAAGAAGTGCTTATTTTAGTAGTCCTTTTGATAGAACTGTGTTTGTATGAATCGGATTTAAATTTTGTAACTTGTAAGTGTGATTTGTATCAATGCACTTCCAACTATGGCAATTCATTAAGTTAAATTCCTAAGAAGAAATTGATAAAAAAACCAATAGTGTCGACCATCATAATTTTCGCATAATCGGCTATTAAATGATCTTGTGACTTGTGAGTTCTTTTCACATGGATTATTAATTTTTGGTCAAATAAAATTCCTTTACCAACTCGACCGAAAGTGAATACGACAAAGATTTAAGTGTCAGGAAGAGTCGATACATAGTCGATAACGTCCAATTTGCAGAAGTGAAATTGAGAAAAACACATTTTCCACTCTTCAAGAATTTCTTCCATAACGTAAGAAGCACCTTTTCCGGGCCGGAGTCTTTGGCCTTCGGGTTTTGCTGGAAAGATTATAGATAAAGGGATGTGGCAAGTTAATAGGAAGGTGTTAGCATGAAAGCAAGTCTCTGGCAAAATGCAGAAGCACAAGGTCAAATTCACTACTGGAATGAGTAAAATGGATGAAATCCAGAAAAGCAAAAGTCCATACAAAGCCAAAAGGTTGGTACCTGATTCGAATACATTAAAATTGCCTAAAAGAGAGTGAAAGTTATATATGATTCAAGGCTGGAATATGTTGTGGACTTGTGGTATTTTACATGGATTTGTTAATGCAGAGTGGAATGAGAAATGATTGTCACTTCTTGACTTATCAGTCTCCACTCTCCACTCTCCACTCCCAGACTCTCTGTGATCTAGTGTACTTGACCATTCTAACAACCAAAATTACCGGGAAAAATATATAGATACGGCTCAAAAAAGCTTATTTTATAGTGTTTTGAAATATCGAAGTTTATTTCATATGAAAATCATTATCGAGCGTGATTAGAACATACATATCGACCAAAATGTAAAGTGAGCTAAAACGCCTTTGCAACTGGACTCATTTAGATTGTGGGGAGCCTGGCAAGATGAACTTTGACCAGATCACCAGAAAAGCTCACAAATTGAAACAAGATTCATAAGAACATTGATCGACCCAGATCCCATAGTCAAAACAAGAACTAAACCATGGGGCCAGTAAGCATGTTACAAGGGAATAAAAACCGATCAAAGTTTTTTTTGGAGTCACTAAGTTTGAGATGATTATTTCTCCTCTGTATATGTAAAAGCTTCTCTCCATGATCAAACTCCAAAGTCAAAAGGTGATCATGAAAAACATCCCAACATGCTTGTTCAAGGAGGAAGAGATAAAAAGAAACCAGAAAAGGTAAAGAGAGAAAGAGAAGAGGCCCTTAATCCAATTGTATGTCTGGCACTCTCATATTAGTCTTGACAATGTGGGAAACGGGGTGGATAATGATTTGTTCAAGGTAATGTGGCAAGTTATATGTCAAAGGTTGTAGGCTCATGTCTCCAACTTAAGCCTCGGTGTTTGTTTGTCCCTTCTACTATTACAATTGTCCAGGCTATAGGATATAGTTCATACTGCGTAACACCTTCTGATCTCACAGGCTGGTAATTGGCATCTGTCGCAAAAACTAGCTAGTTTCGGTATTTAGTGGTACTTCAAGTTTGATCATCTTTCGAGTTCATGAGACTTGATGTGTGGCATGGAATTTGAACAAAAATAGATTTGGCTCTAGCTTAAACTGTGATTCTTTATGCATAAGAAAGCCTCGTGTAGTATTGCACAAAATTTCTCAGAGAAAATCACATTTTTTCGAACTGTTCCTATGCATGCCGGGAAGAATGTCCAAAGCTCATAGAAACCAATCTAATGGTAATAGAGGGGTCATTTTTGTTGGACCTTCTCCTTTATCACATTTACAAAAAAATCTACTATTTGGTATCAATTTTGCATAAATGATACCTCATCGAGGCTTAAAAACTAAGTGGGAAACAACTTTGGTATTGACTGATGGTAGGGTTAACAAGAGAGTTCCTATTTCTTACCGCGGAGTGGCTGTGGGTCGAGAGACTCTTCTAAAAACTCTCTTACTAGAAGGGGTTGAAGTAAGAGTGTAATAAGTAATAGGTTTATATAAAGACACTCTTGTCATTATACATGATAGCCTTATCTAGACCTATATATACATCTTGTAACCTTATTCTCCATTATCAATGATCAACACAATGTAACCTCTAAACTTTTCTTGCTTCTTTTACGTTTTTTACAATTTACTTTCAATAAACCATGATTTCTAGCAGCATGTATGTATCTAATTTAAAGCCTGACAAAAGTAAATCTATCAAACTATGGTAGCTAGATATGCCACATTTTCATATTAGATCTTTAACAATTTTGCACTTTGATCCATACTATAAGAGATGAGAGCATGGTTTGTTAACATTTCGAATGCATCAACTAATAAGTCATTTACCATTTGAGGACTCATGTGTATTAGATGGTATGCAGAATCTAATAAGATAAACATACCATCTCAAACTAAACATTTAGATCTATTTCACAATATCAAAAACACATAAGCATGAACATCAAGAACATTCATAAATTCTGCAAAGAAAAGAGTTATCCTAGGACACTAGGAAACTACCGTCATTGGATCTCCAGCCTCCCTTTATCGCAATCTTTGATGCAACCATTCTGACAATATTCTAGAGCAACTGCACATGCACAAAAATAATAAAAAAGGAGATGCAACGTCTTCTGTATTTCTGAATCAAAAACAATCACAATGGGGATACTTCTCTCAATGCAAAAACGATGAGTAGAATATAATGATTAAAACCGGATCCAATCCCATAACTGAATCTTTATGCAACTCAATGTTAATACCTGCATAGGCATAACCGCATAAGTTTATCACAATACTAATTTGATGTAATTTAAGTTTAATGCAATGAACCTCTATGCTCTCCAAGTGATATACAACTCGGATTACTTATCTGAAACTGAGTTGAAGACTTAAGCTTCTCGTTGATTAATCCATGTCCAATATCGATTGATTCTAAAGCTAACAGATAATATTTGAGTTCAATTTTGTTCTTACAATGCGGTAACTAAAAAAAAATTGTCACTTTATTTTAACCACTCTAACAACTTCCTTATATCTTAGATTTTTTCTATTTTAGAGAATTTTTTTGATGTTTTGATCCAACAAATTCACTAAACACGGTCTAAAACAGGAAATGTGATCGGTCTAAAATAAGGAATGTGATGAGAGAGAAAACCACATTACTTATATTTACAGCTATCTCTATGAGTTTGGGGAAGGATTTAGGGAAGAATGATGAAATCTGTAAAATAAGGAATCTGTTTCGGTTGGAACATAAATTTTTTTGAAAATTGTGTTTTTTAATTATTTTTTATTTCTTTATATATGATAGAGTAATTATGGAAAAACTGTTGGAGATGCTCTATTATTACAACCATGATTACTCATTTACCACTTCAATGACTCTACCACTTTGAGGAAAATTTTTACCACTTAGGCATTGTTTGTTTCACGGAAAGTAGGCAGTAGCTAGGAAAGAAAAGTTGTTCATTTCCTATGTTTGGGAAAACCAAAGGAAATAAAAGACTTTCTTGATTGAAGGGAAAATAATCAAAATATGGGGGAAAGTGGTTCATTCCAAAATCCAATAGAACCACTTTATTTCCTTCTTTCCCTGCATTTATTACTCATATCATAATATTTTATTAAATTATTTAAGAATTTTCCCAATAACTTTTCTTGTGTTATCAAACATCGGAATAAAAACTTCTTTTAAAATTTTATTTCCATTCGCTTTCCCTTCCTATGAGAGAGAGAGAGGAAAAAATTACTTTTTTTTCCGTAAACCAAACGAGACCTTAAGGTCTGATGTGGTGTACTAAGAAAATTTATCACTTATAATTACTAACATGTTACCACTCTGAGAACTAACAATAGTACTTTTGATGACTCATTTTACCATTTCAAGACAATTTGTATGCATGTGATACACTAACACATCGTAGAATTATAAACATATAAATAAAAAAAGACATAAATAGAACTGTTGTTTTCTTTTTTTTGAAATATTCAATTATCAACCAAAGAAATGAACCAAGATTCCAAACAAAACTGCAATTTTTGTAACTACATCAACCACAGATTTCCATATACAAAACACAAAAGCTACAACTGAAATTCAAGTAAATTAAATTAACCAAATCTGCTATTTTCTTTCCCTTAGTCATCATCACTATCAATTTCATCATCAAGAGAAGACCTACTTTGGAGGCTCATGCGTCTAGGTATGAACACATTATAGTAATACCTCACAATGCTTTTCCTGCATTTGTTAGGAAAACGCTTAAAGGCAAGCTTCCAAAAGCTTGCTTCATCTGATAGCGGATTCCTTCTCACTAGAGATTCGAAGGTACTTTGTTCTTTCAAAGTCCATGACTTCGAGGCAAATTCTCCCATTTCATCAAACTTCCAAGTCCGGAATGCAGGACCAATTTCGGCTTGCAAATGGAGTCTCGCTTCATCAATGTGGTGTTTGACACAACCAACAGAACCAGGAGAGACACAAGAACAAGAGTCGGGTCTCCCTTTCCCAATAGATTTTGTATCAGCTCCTGCATTTTGAAACCGTTTGATGGGGTACATTTGAGTGCCCAACCACTTCTTTGAATCATCACCAGCGCCACGATTTTTCCTGTTGACAGGACCTGTCCACTCAGGAACTTCAGCCTGAAAACCACGCCCAATGGGAACAGACTTTCGATAATACTGATCATCTGAGAATACCAATCTCAGTATTTCACCAGCCTTTGAATTTCTACTGCTAGCTGAAGAACTAGATCTTGGAAGATAATCATCACTGGAAATCAATAACCGCAAAGCTTTTTCGAGTTCTGAATCACAGTCGTCTAAACTCGAAGAATCTGGACTATCGACTAAATCACTAACATTTGTAGACGTTGCATTACAAAGGTTCGAGTGTTGTGGAGTTAACTTGTTTGATCCATGGGCAGAATCATTTTTACCAGTTAAGCCAGAAGAGAAGTCCTTGCAGGAGTCCCCATATTGTTCCATATCATCCACAATGGTCCAACCATGGGTTAGGTCATCGGTATCCATTAAGGAGGGGGCAGGATAAGTTTTGCAGGATGCACCATATTTTCTCATATCATCAAGAATGGTCAAATCATAAGCTGGCTTCAGTTTATATTCATCCCCGCCAGTTGTTGACAAACTTCCAGAACTGTGTGAGTTACAGACATGCTGTGGTTTGAAGATTTGATTGTCTTCGTTTTTGTTGGTTATGCATGAGAGAGAATGGCATGTACGAATTCTCTTGACTCGATGATCATCAGATGTCTTAGTAGCCATCGCAGAAGAGCCTAGGTACCTACTACCTTTTAGGAAAAAAAGAAAAAGCGAAAAATGGTGCTTAAGAAAATTGGCTGTGAAGATCAATGATGTTCATGTTAAGAACTATGGTTCTCTCCTATTTAAATTACTAATAGAAACACACTAGACAACAGACAAATTTAAGCAGAGCTAACAACGGAAAATTAAAAAAAGGGAACTTATGTAAACATATGATTCATGGATGATGGGTATGAGTTACTATTTTAATCAACGAGATATACTTCCTTACTTCAAAACTCTGCTTCTGTAATTACAGATTACTAGAATACTATCAGGTATTCGACCCTAACGGGAGAGATATACGAGGATAAATAGGTAACGGGGATGGAGATCCCTGATATTCGGATTCTTGAATCGGGTACGGGGCGAGTATGGTATTTCAATATTCGTCCACATCCCCACTCATTAAAGTTATTTTATATAATATATTATATATATATTTATGTAAAAGTCTTTTGTAATTTTTTTCTTCTGATTCTTTTAATAAATATTTATAGAAATTTCATTTTTATTATGTATTTGTTAATTCTCTAGTAAAATTTTACACGAAAAAAGATTGTTTAATTTAATCAAAGTAACGTAGCAAACCCAAACCTAAATTGCTTCTATTTTGGATTGAATCAAGGAACTTATTTATTTTGGTATTTGATTTTAGTTTCATATTTCTATTTTTCGTATTTTTTTAAAATTACTTTATTACAGAATGGTTAACGGGGATCGGGATGGGTATGAGAACCTGATCCCCAAAAGGGACGGAGACGGGGACGGGGAATCCCCATTATCTTATTACGGGGATGGGGACAGATACGGGGATGAGAAATGAAATAGGGTATGAGTATGGTTTTTTGATCCCCTGATCCTACCATCCCCATTTTCATCCCTATACATTGCAAGTCCTTTCAAGAACACCAAAATATCAGAATCATAGATACTGACGATTTCCTTTCTTGCCGCTGATCTCCAACAGGCAAACAAGCTTTCTCAACACCCCCACGGCTGTGACTTGTTCGATAGTGCCATTTCAGATGTCATTCCTTAAACTTATCCTACTCTTTTTCATCACCCCTGTACCAAATATTCCCACCTTTAGCGTTGTAACTTTCTATTTCGTACTCAACGTAGCAAAACATGGTAAATAGATACATATAGTGATTTCAAGAGCAAGTATTTGACGAATCAAACTGGCTTTTCCTACCTACAATCCATTTCAGTCAAGCAATGTGAATCTTAATTCTCTATATAATGAATTTGACACTCACTCGCCGAAAAACACAACTGCCCTGGTCGATATGCTAGAATGAACCCATAAAAAAGTCAAGTTTTCTGCACCTGGTGTACCCTTCCAATAGTACAGTTCCATGCAAATCAGACTTGGACCTGAGGGGATGACTACTCATTCATCTATCAGAATAGGCTTCCATTCAGAATCACAAAAGACAAACTTTCTCAGGAATCCCACTATCAATTTCTTTGCTAAAATCAACCCAGTTGAGATCAGATTACTCCTCGGTCTTCAATAACCTGTTCATCTGGACGTCATGCCTAGGGAAAATGGCCCAAGTATAAGTATGGCTCAACCAAATCCACAATGTGCTGAATGGCCGATTCGACCATGGTTTCTCAAAGATAATGAAATTGCTATTTTATCATGATAACTTATCCAATTAGACATCTATAGTCCTAAACAGAAACCTATCCTTATTGGATGAGAGACTCCTTTATTTTACAGAAACGAGGACTGAGACTCAAGTTCGTAAGTCTAAGGAAACTACAGGACTAGAACGAAGATCCACTCCTATAAATAAGTAGACTACCAAAGGGAACCTCAACCTCACAAGTCACATATAAGTGCTCCAGCTTTCACTTTCATGTTCTAAACTTTACAGTTTGAGACGGTTTACCCAAGCACCATGCTCATACTGAAGTCTCCTACCATCCCAATCTCACCAGCCAGTTCCAACATTCACCAGAAGGGAGCAACTTCTATTTTAACCAAAAAATTCAACCTTGTTCATTTCAACCAAGATATCCTAAAAGCTTCCCATACTGTCACATTCAACTCTAAATTAATGTCTCCAGCTCTTTAGGAACCATAAATCCATTGGTTGAAATGGGGATTTCGAAAAGCAATATATCCAACAGTCTCATTCCAGTATTTGGCTGAGGAATGAAAATGTCACCATCACCCCACCAAAATTATTCAGCTAGCTCTCTGGAAGCACAAGGTCATCTTCACTATTTCAAATAACTTGATCCCAAATGGATTTTGGCTTTCAGCCTTCTTCTATTAGGCTTTAAAAGGTCATCTTCACTATTTCAAATAACTTGATCCCAAATGGATTTTGGCTTTCAGCCTTCTTCTATTAGGCTTTAAAAACCTCTATGTTGGACTTTTGGATGTTAAACAAGCCCAAATTAATGTGCACACGGGAACTAGATGTTGAATAAATGCCTCAACATAAATCCTAAAAAAAACTAAAAAAATAAATAAATTAATCCTACAAAGTCTAAGTTCAGTGCTATGTTGCACGGATGGGTGGAGTGTCAGAGTGTCTGACACTCCCGACACGCCAACACGGCAAAAAACGTGTCTGAAAAAGTTAACTTTTCCGACACGTTGACCGGCCCGACACATCTATTTACGACACGCTACGTCAGCTTTTCTCACTTAAAAAAAATATAAATAAATAAATAAATGGGTGCAGTAGAGGTCCGTAACGTAGTCGCACACAAACAAAGAGAAGAAAGTTAGGAAACGACGCAAACAAAGAAAACGTCACCCATTCGAATCTCTGCATAATTATATGAAATTTCCTGCATAATTATATGAAATTATAATTATGACGTGGCATGTTGTAAATAATTATTTCGTGTATAATTATATGAAATTTTGTGTATAATTATATTTTAGTATCTTTTTATTTATTAAAAATACATAAATATATAATTCTGTTTGCCGTGTATAAGCCGTGTCGGAAATTCAGTTTTTGAGTTTTGCCGTGTCGCCGTGTCCGTACAACTTAAGTTCAGTGTATTTTAGTGTGTACTGTTGGAATCCTTGGGAATTCAGGAAAACTTGTCCAGCTCAATTTTTCGTGGGAACAAGGAAAAAATAGAAATTACAAGAAGGAAAGCAACTTCAAATCCTAAAGGGGAAATTTGACTCATCTCTATACTAAGGTCAGTTGAATGCGAGGTTATTGAGTGCATACAAACTACACGGAAGGGAAACTGACTGCGAGGTTATTGAGCGCATACAAAAGTAAAACAGTAAATGTACCTTTGTGGCAGCCAAGTAAGACGGGACTGTGTAACTCTGTAGATTCTGGTTTAACCCTCAAGTACCTGGAGCAACATAAAATTGGAAAGAAAAGACCATGAGCGTGGAAAGGTATAGCTAAATTTAGTAGAGACGATAAGTCACACACAAAAGAGGAAGATGATGTCATTACAAGTTTGTTTCTTTTTCCTTGGGAAAAGATTACAATCGAATGTTAGTAACAATGCATAATGATCAAAGTAAATATATGACTTCATATATGGATATATTACCAATTTAGAACTATTACACTTGGAATTGAACTAGTACGGTTTATCTATGTATTGAACAAAGTTATTTGATATATTAGTTGATGTACAACAAACTTTTAGGTGCCGTTCTGTTATGTTTTTATGTTTGAAAAATGAGATCAATATGTGTGGAGATTGTCTATGGTACTAAGATATATATCATATATTCATTTACAACTATGGGAACACAAATTACAATATAATTGAACTAGATTTACAACATTGACAACAAAGTTATTACATATTATAAAACAAAGTTACTAAATCGACATAATTTGTTCTTGAACTTGTAAAATGTCATAGGTTGAAAAATTACTCCCAATACCTAATAGTACTAAAATGATCTAAACATTCATATCAGTAAATGTGGGTTAAATTTCATGCATTCGGTAAGACATTTCTCAAAACATGAAAAATAAAAAATGAAAATGTTTTCAACTTTTACAAAGAAAAACTGAAACATCAATATGACGTTTAATAAGGAAATTATGTTTTCACAATAACTACCAAATACATTTTCAAAATTGAAAATTACAATCTTATTTTTTCATTCTTATTTTTAAAAATTGTTTTTAAAAACGTTACCGGACATGTCCTTACTTCCTCATAGATGAAGGGTTCGTCTATATATCAATACATCAAGGAAACAAGTTGTATATCAATGTAAATCATAGAAGAACTATGGACAAAATTTATATAATTAATAAAAGAGTACCAAATTAAAACAAGATATTAGAGCGAGATATGTTTCATTTAATATTTGTACATAAACAAAATTTTTAAAAAGTAAAAAGAAGAATTGTGGGCACTATATAAAAAGATAAATTCGATTGACATATCTCTTAGGACTTGAAGCCTCTCTTGGCACTTGTTCGTTTTATGCTCACTTATTCCTATATAAGCCTATAAAAAAATATAAAAAAATCCTCATTGCTTCTTAATTAACTAAGTAGTATGGCAAATCTATCTATGCGCTAAATTAATACAAACAAACTAAACAAACGTAAAAGATATATAACTGGTATGCGAAACATATAACTAAAGGGTAAGGCTATGATACATCAACAATTTTATCATTTTGAACACTAATTTTATCACTTTAAGGACTCAATTTATCATTAGAGGATTCATGTGTTAACCATGAAAATATACCACTTTTGGGACTCATGTTATCACTTTGACAACTAAGAGCCTCTTTAGCAATTTAGCAATGCTAGACATTTTTAAGTTAAATTTTAATTAAATTAGCTCAAATGTCATTTTAGCTATTTTAGAAATGCAGCTGCATCAATACTCTCTATTTTAGCTAGCATTACATCAACATTATTCTTCAAATAAAAATTAAATAATTTAAATATATTTATATATCACGTAAAATATCTTACAACAAATATATTAAATTATATCTAGCCTCATTTGAGTCATCTCGCTTTTTATATTTAGCTAGCGAGATAGCTAAAAGTTATAATAGCTAAACTTTGGCTAGTATGCTGGAGCTCCGAAAATATTAAAAAAAAACTAAACACGCTCTTTAAAATAGCTAAAAGCTAAAATAGAGTATGCTAAAGTTACTATAATATTATAATATTATTAGTATGAGGACTAACTTTTACCATTTCAATTAAATACATGTCATACATTATAAAATTTCGCTAAAAGAGAAACTGAAAAACCTGAAGCGCTTATCAATCCCCAATTATACTATATACTAAAGGGTGGTTAACTGTTCATATCATAAGCATATGAACAGTGATTTTTTTTTTTTCCTGAAATGTGTAATTTAGATTTTTTTTAGATAGACTCTCTCGGAAAATATTTTTTTGCCCTCAATTTTTTACTTTTCTTCTACATCCTGAATCTTACAAATCAAAACAATTAGAGCATTTATATTTTGGGTAGAATACAAGACTAGATGTTTTGTTGTATAAAAGTTGTTTTTGTGATAGCTCTTATACATATGTAAAATATGCATAATGTGGATACTACACCGCGCCAAGGGGCGGGTATACTGACCATTTTGCCCCAGTTATTTTTAAGAAACCATAATATTGTCATTAACCTTAGATATACAATCAGTATAACAGCTGTGTATAATTTGAATTAATAATATTCTATGAAGTACATATCAGAAACATTTCTATCAATCAATTACCCTATTGACCAGCTTTATAACATTGTTTTTGGATAAAATAATTTTAATGTCTATAGAAATTTTAAAATTATGGGAATTACAATTCCATGAATTTTGTGATAGCTCTTATACATATGTGAAATATGCATAATGTGAATACTATATCGCGCCAAGACGCAGGTATACTAACCCTTTTGCCCCTGTTATTTTTAAGAAACCACAATATTGTCATTAACCCTAGATATATAATCAGTATAACAGCTGGATATAATTTGCATGTATGACATTCTATGAAGTATATATCATAAACATTTCTATCAATCAATTAACCCATTGACCAGCTTCATAACGTTGTTTTTGGATAAAGTAATTTTAATGTCCATAGAAATTTTAAAGTCATGGGAATTACAATTCCATGAATTTAAATTCTATTAATTGAGAATTTCATTGTTTGAATTTCATGATGTGTCCATAGAAATTTCAAAATCATGAGAATTACAATTCCAGGAATTTAAATCTTATTAATTAAGAATTCTATTCTTTGGATTTCATGATGTAGAGTTTTAAAATGACAAGAATTTGTATTCAGACTAACCTTAGTTAAGGGAATTGACAAATGACGCTTATTTTGTGAGGAATTCAAGTCGGGAATTTAAGCTCCTAAATTTCACGATTATTTTCCCGTGAAAATTGCTAATTCCACGGGATAAGTATCCAAACGAGGGAAACCGTCCTAAGAAATTGGGAATTCCTTATGTTTGATTAAATTCTCATGAATTCACCTACATCCAAACACACCATAAATGTATACACCGCGCCAACGTGCGGGGTATAATTCTAGTACATTTACAAATCTTGATCTAAAATAGGACTACTATGATGAGATCTGATGTGAATGCCTCGGTTGGGCCTTTAGGCCATCTCCAGTAATAGAGGCTATAGAGCCAAATCCTAAATTTTGGCCTTATTTTGATCTCCGACAAGAACTCAGGAGAGGGCCAAAGGGCCAAAGGGCCATCAAAAGGGCCAAACATAGCCCTTTGGCTAGCCCGGGCCAAACCAAATTGTGGTCCCAAATCAAATTAAAAAACTAAAAGTATGCATATTGGTTGATTGATGAAGACTCAAATTATAATAATTGTCAACTTTCTATTGGATTATTTCATTCTCATCTCATTATAACCGATAAATTCTCTCAACTTAAATTCATATGGCTAATATCTTATTTTATTAATATAATAGTTAATTTAAATATTAGTAATTTGGTCCAATTTCAAATAATGTTATAATAAAATAAATCTATAAGTGAGAAATTATACTGTACCTACCCGTATGTGATATAATGTGACAATATATTTGTATTTAAAGTGAAAAATATTAAAAAGTATAATGTGAAATTATAAAATATTCAAAAGAGCTAAAATTTGGCCCTCTCTTGTTGAAGACCATTTAGAAGTCTATAAATAAAAAATAATATTTTTGAGAGCTAAATTATAGCCCTGGCCTCAATATAGCCCTCTCCTGCTGGAGATGGCCTTATGTAGAGCATAATCGGGATGGTTAGGCTCCCATGACGGATTTGTAGGCACAATCCCGACGCTCGTATGTAACAGAATAGAAAGTCTATACTATATGGTCACAATTTTTGGGTGGACAATATAATGAAAATCCAACCATGATCGATGATTGTACAACTAAACGGCGACCACAACAAACAAACGACACTAAACCATACACGTCTTGCCTGGTTCCAAAAATGATAAATCTTCATAAACTCTCAACTACTAATTAATCTCCGAACTTACGTCTCAACTACTAATTAATCTCCGAACTTACGTCGACACAAAATAGGAAATACCAGTTCGAGAACTACATACGGACAAAGATAGAGAGAAATTAGCTTAGCTAAGCCCATAGGCATGGCCAAATGCCTGCTAGGCAGAACCTTGAAAAGCCAGCGATGCCTGTTTTATACGAACGAGCTCGGATCTTGTTATTTTCATGAAATCCCTGCCCATCCAAACCCACATAGTTAACAATGTTGACATGCTCGACCCTCTAAGCCAGCTATGAATGAGGGTCTAGGCTGGGTCCGCCCGACCCTTTGACGAGCCCTATTAATAGTGAACGTTATCGAAGCATTTTTCTTTAGCTTCTCTTTCAATTTTGTCTACACCCATTCAAGATGCTCTTAGGGGTAGGGTGACTTTTGGATAAGAAACTAAAGTTGCTCTCTAATATAGTTACAAAGCAAAACTAGATATCCAGTTAGCATTTCTCTTATCTAGCTAATTAACCATCATCATCCTTAGAGTCAGAACCTGCCGCTCATTGGAATTAAATTCCAATCTATTCTTGGAGTCTAATGGACGGAAGCGTTCTGACATGATTCCTGACACAGATTAATCTCTCGGCCTATAAACCCTTGAGGAAACCGTAAGGAACTTCAAAACACAAATGCGAAAAATAATCTTCCGTAACCCTACACTGCCTAATCTATTCTTGGTGGCCAAAAGGCGGAAACACTCTGACATGATTCCCGACATAGATTAGTCTCTCGGCCTACAAACCTTTGAGGAACCGTAAGGAACTTCAAAACACAAATGCGAAAAATAATCTTCCCTAACCCTACACCGCCCAATCTATTCTTGGTGGCCAAAAAACGAAAGCGTTCTGACACGATTCCCGACACAGATTAGTCTCTTGGCCTACAAACCCTTGAGCAAACCTTAAGGAACTTCAAAACACAAATGTGGAAAATAAACTTCCCTAACCCTACACCCCTCAAGAATGAAATCTTTGTCTTGAATGTCTTGACACTTAAGATCTCTACTTCGAATTTACATTTTCAGAATAAACACAAAGAAAAATTTCAATACAAAAACAGAAAAAAAGAAGAAGAAGAAGAAGAAAAGATAAGCTCTCTTGTCCTCTAAAATTGAGAATCATATACTCAAACTAAAATAGGGATTAGAAGAAGATGGTAAAGTAGATCTCATGACAAACCTTCATGAATAATATGGTGATCGAATCAACCATGTAAAATAACAAGAAAACACTGTTTGGATTAAATCAAGGGACACTTAACAATAATTTTGATTTGAAATCACATGGCAGATTCTTTGGTTTAAGGATGGATCTGGAAGATTTTTCGCATAAGACGCTATGCATATTTGGTTAAATAGGACAGATCTATACAAAAGAAATTGAGGGGACTAATGATTGCTGCAAAGTATAAGAGAAGGTTCAATACATACCTCTATGACTGTTGAATGATGATCCCAATCTCCTCCCAATCTCTCCTCTTTCCCTTGTCTAACTTCAAGAGTATTGGCCAACTATCCTATATATAGGAGACTTGGAGCAAAACCCTAATCCTACTGGGCTAAGTAATAAATATCTAGTCAGTTATATTGAGGAAATTGGATGTAACTCAACTTTCATATTTTGATGAAAAAGAATTTAACTTAAAAAATATAGTAAACTACATATTAGTTACTAACCAAATTTCAGTTTACAAATACATCATTTACACAATATTTTACACATTTAAGGACAAAAAATTAACAAATATAAGGACAAATTAATGTTCACATACCATATGTCACTACATATTTTACCAAACTACCATTCTTTACATATTATTTCAGTTTACAAATACATCATTTACACAATATTTTACACATTTAAGGACAAAAAATTAACAAATATAAGGACAAATTAATGTTCACATTGTCACATCCCGACCCTTATATTTTTACCTTATTTACTAGCGTGATTATAATAAGAATTTTACCGTCTCCGTCATTGAGTAAATAGTTTAATTGGTCCCTAGAGGGGTTTCGGGGACGATTATGTGCGGAGGATTATTCGTATGAGGAAAAATACAACGACGGTAAAAATAGTAAATTTTAGCTAGAAAAAGGTAATTTTTATTCGGGTATTATTTTTCGGGGTGTTTTTATTTTGGAAGTTTGGGTTATAAATGGTGTGGACCGGTTTGGGGTGTGAGGCCCAAACCCTTTTTCTTTTCTCTCTCCCTCCCTCCCGATTTTTCTTCTCCTCCCACCCGATTTTCTTCTCTCTACACCCACCGGTATTCCGGCCGTCCTCCCGCCGCCGTCCGACCTCCGTTCGCCGCCGGACCGGTCCCGTTCGGTCGGTCTCCCTCCCAGCAACATTTCTAGACCGGTGAGAGGAGCCCTAGCGCCGCCGTGAG